>NC_054498.1:25905173-26273923 GCF_017639515.1 Carcharodon carcharias
CTGTGTGAGCTATGTTAATGTCTGAGTTGTGTTGATGTTTGATCTATGTTGGTGTGTGAGCTGTGTTTGTGTGTGGGTGTGTTAGTTTGTGAGCTGTGTAGCTGTGTGTGTTGTGTTGGTGTGTGAGTTGCGTTGTTGTGTGAGTTGTGTTGGTGTGTGAGTGTGTTGATTTGTGAGCTGTGTTGGAGTGTGAACTGTGTTGGTGTGTGAGTTGTGTTGGTGTGTGAGCTGTGCTGGTGTGTGAGCTGTGCTGGTGTGTGAGCTGTGTTGATGTGTGTGAGCTGTGTTGGTTTGTGAGCTGTGTTGCTTTGTGAGCTGTGTTGGTGTGTGTGTTCTGTGCTGGTGTGTGTGAGCTGCGTTGTTTTTTGTGAGCTGTGTTGGTGTGTGTGAGTTGTGCTGGTGTGTGAGCTGTGTTGGTGTGTGAACTGTGCTGGTGCATGTCAGCTTCGTTGCTTTGTGACCCGTGCAGGTGTATCTAAGCTATGATGGAGTGAGTGAGTTTTGATTGTATGTGTGGGCTGTGATGGTGTGTGTGAACTATTTTGGTGTGTGTCAGTTGTGTGGTCTGTGTGATCTGTGTGGGTTGGTGTGTGAGGTTTGTTGGTGTGTGAGCTGTGTTGGTGTGTGTGAGCTGTGTTAGTGTGTGAACTGTGTTGGTGTGTGTGAGCTGTGTTGGTGTGTGAGCTGTGTTGGTGTGTGAGTTGTGTTGGTGTGTGAGTTGTGCTGGTGTGTGAGTGTGTTGCTCTGTAAGATGTATTTGCGTGTGAACTGTGTTGGTGTGTGAGCTGTGTTGGTGCCTGAGCTGTATTGGTTTGTGTGTGAGCAGAGTTGGTGTGTGTGGGCTGTGTTGATGTGTAAGGTGTTTTGGTGTGTGAGCTATAATGGTTTGTGTGAGATGTGTTGCTGTATATGAGCTCTGTTGTGTATGTGAGCTGTGTTGGATATGTGAGCTGTGTTATTGTGTGAGCTGTGCTGATGTGTGAGTGAGTTGCTCTGTGAGCTGTGTTGGTGTGCGTGCTGTGTTGGTGTGTGAGCTGTGTTGCTGTGTGAGAGGTGTTGGTGTGTGAGCAGTGTTTTTGTGTGTTAGCTGTGTTGGTTTGTAAGCTGTGTTCTTGCATGTGAGCTGTGTTGGTGTGTATGAGCTTTGTTGGTGTGTGAGATGTGTTGGTGTTTGTGATCTTTGTTGGTGTGTGTGAGCTGTGCCGATGTTTGGGAGCTAGTTGATGTGTGAGAAGTGTTAGTCTGTGAGCTGTGTTGATGTGTGCGCTGTGTTGGTGTGTGAGCTGTGTTGGTGTGTGTGAGCTATGTTGGTGTGTGTGAGCTGTGTTCTTGTATGTGTGAGCTGTGTAGGTGTATGTGTGTGTTGTGTTGGTGTATGAGAGATGTGTTGATGTGTGGGAGCTGTATTGGTGTATGTGAGCTGTGCCGATGTTTGGGAGCTAGTTGATGTGTGAGCTGTGTTTAATTGTGAGCTCTGGTGTTGTGTGTGAGCTGCTTTGGTCTGTGTGAGCTGGTTGGTGTGTACATTGTGTTGGTGTGTGAGCTGTGATGGTGTGTGAGCTGTGTTGGAATGTGTGCTATGTTTGTGTGAGAACTGTGTTTGGGTGTGTGATTTGTGTTGGTGTGTGAGCTGTGATGGTGTGTGAGCTGTGTTGGAATGTGTGCTATGTTTGTGTGAGAATTGTGTTTGGTGTGTGATTTGTGTTGGTGTGTGAGCTCTTTTGGTGTGTGAGCTTTGTTGGGATTAGCATCTTAGCTGTGTTGTCATGTCTGAGTTGCGCTTGTCTCTGAGCTGTGTTGATGTGTGAGCTGCGTTGGTGTGTGTAAGTCGGTGTGTGTGAGTTGGTTGATTTGTGAGCTGCGTTGATGTTGGTGTGTGAGCTGTGTTGGTATGTGAGCACTTTTGGTGCATGTGAGCTGTTTTGGAGTGTGTCAAATGTGTTGATGCATGTGAGCTGTGTTGGTGTGTGTGATTTGTGTTGGTGTGTAAGGTGTGTTTGTGTGTGTGAGCTGTGTTGGTTTGTGTGAGCTATGTAGTTTGGTGTGAGCTGTGTTGGTGTTCGTGTGAGCTATGTTGTTGCGTGAATGATATCTTGGTATGTGAGCATTGTCGGTGTGTGTGAGCTGTGCTGATGTGTGAGTGTGTTGCTCTGTGAGATGTATTTGCGTGTGAACTGTGTTGGTGTGTGATCTGTGTTGGTGCCTGAGCTGTGTTGGTGTGTGTGAGCAGAGTTGGTGTGTGTGGGCTGTGTTGATGTGTAAGGTGTTTTGGTGTGTGAGCTGTAATGGTTTGTGTGAGATGTGTTGCTGTATATGAGCTCTGTTGTGTATGTGAGCTGTGTTGGATATGTGAGCTGTGTTAGTGTGTGAGCTGTGCTGATGTGTGAGTGAGTTGCTCTGTGAGCTGTGTTGGTGTGCGTGCTGTGTTGGTGTGTGAGCTGTGTTGCTGTGTGAGAGGTGTTGGTGTGTGAGCAGTGTTTTTGTGTGTTAGCTGTGTTGGTTTGTAAGCTGTGTTCTTGCATGTGAGCTGTGTTGGTGTGTATGAGCTGTGTTGGTGTGTGAGATGTGTTGGTGTGTGTGATCTTTGTTGGTGTGTTTGAGCTGTGCCGATGTTTGTGAGCCAGCTGATGTGTGAGAAGTGTTAGTCTGTGAGCTGTGTTGGTGTGTGCGCTGTGTTAGTGTGTGAGCTGTGCTGATGTGTGAGTGAGTTGCTCTGTGAGCTGTGTTGGTGTGCGTGCTGTGTTGGTGTGTGAGCTGTGTTGCTGTGTGAGAGGTGTTGGTGTGTGAGCAGTGTTTTTGTGTGTTAGCTGTGTTGGTTTGTAAGCTGTGTTCTTGCATGTGAGCTGTGTTGGTGTGTATGAGCTGTGTTGGTGTGTGAGCTGGGTTGGTGTGTGAACTGTGCTGATGGGTGAGCTGTGTTGTTAAGTGTGAGCTGTGTTGGTGCCTGTGAGCTGTTTTGCTGTGTGAGCTATGTTAATGTCTGAGTTGTGTTGATGTTTGATCTATGTTGGTGTGTGAGCTGTGTTTGTGTGTGGGTGTGTTAGTTTGTGAGCTGTGTAGCTGTGTGTGTTGTGTTGGTGTGTGAGTTGTGTTGGTGTGTGAGTGTGTTGATTTGTGAGCTGTGTTGATGTGTGTGAGCTGTGTTGGTGTGTGAGCTGTGTTGGTGTCTGTGAGCTGTTTTGCTGTGTGAGCTACGTTAATGTCTGAGTTGTGTTGATGTTTGATCTATGTTGGTGTGTGAACTGTGTTTGTGTGTGGGTGTGTTAGTTAGTGAGTTGTGTATCTGTGTGTGTTGTGTTGGTGTGTGAGCTATGTTGGTGTGTGAACAGTGTTGCTGTGTGAGCTGTGATGTTGTGTGTCAGCTGTGTTGGTGTATGTGAGTTGTGATGATGTGTGTGAGTTTTGTTGGGGTATGTGAGCTGTGTTGGTGTCTGAGCTTTCTTGGTTTGCGAGCTGTGCTGGTTTGTTAGCTCTGTTGGTGTGTGAGTTGTGTTGGTGTGTGGACTGTGTTGGTGTGTGAGCCGTTCTGGTGTGTGAGCTGTGTTGGTTTGTGAGCACTGTTGGTGTGTGAGTTGTGCTGGTGTGTGAACTGTGTTGGTATGTGAGCTGTGTTGGCGTGTAAGCTGCATTCAGTGTGCGTGCTGTGCTGGTGCGTCTGCTGTGTTGTTGTGTGAGCTGAGTTGGTGTGTGAGTTTTGTTGGTGTGTCAGCTTTGTTGGTTTGTGAGTTGTGTTGGTGTGTGAGCTGTTCTGGGTGTGTGAACTGTTTTGGTGTGTGAGCTGTGTTATTGTGTGAGCTATGTTGGGCTGTGAGCTGTGTTGAGATACGTGTGCTAGTTGTTGTGTGATGTGTGTTGTTGTGTGATTAGTGATGGTTTATGTGAGCTGCGTTGGTGGGTGTGAGCTGTGTTGGTGCATGTGAGCTGTGCTGATGTGTGAGCTGTGTTGGTGTGTGTGAGTTGTGCTATTGTGTGAGCTTTGTTCATGTGTGTAAGCTGGTTGATGTGTGATCTGTGTTGGTGTGTGTGAGCTGTGTTGGTGTGTGAGCTGTGTTGGTATGTGAGCTGTGTTTGTGTGAGTGAGCTGTGTTAGTATGTGAGCTGTGTTTGTGTGTGTGAGGTGGTTTGGTGTGTGTCAGCTGGTTGATGTGTGAGCTGTGTTGGTGTGTGTGAGATGTGTTAGTATGTGAGCTGTGTTTGTGTGTGTGAGCTGTGTTAGTGTGTGAGCTGTGTTGGTATGTGTCAGCTGGTTGACGTTTGAACTGTGTTGGTGAGTGTGAGCTGTGTTGGTGTGTGTGAACTGGTTGATGTGCTATGTGTGTGTGTGTGTGAGCTGTGATGGTTGGTGTGAGATGTGTTGCTGTGTATGAGCTCTTTTGGGTATGTGAGCTGTGTTGGTATGTGATCTGCGTTGGTGTGTGTGAGCTGTGTTAGTGTGTGAGCTGTGTCGGTGTGTGAGCTGTGTTGACATGTGAGCTGTGTTGGTGTGTGTGAGCTATGCTATTGTGTGAGCTTTGTTCATGTGTGTGAGCTGGTTGATGTGTGAGCTGTGTTGGTGTGTGTGAGCTGTGTTGGCATGTGAGCTGCGTTGGTGTCTGTGAGGGGTGTTATTATGTGAGCTGTGTTTGTGTGTGAGCTGTGTTAGTATGTGAGCTGTGTTGGTCTGTGTGTGCTGTGTTAGTGTGTGTGCTGTGTTGGTGTGAGTCAGCTGGTTGATGTGTGTGCTGTGTTGGTGTGTGTATGCGGGGTTGGTGTGTGTGAGGTGGTTGATGTGTTCAGTGTGTTGACGTGTGAGCTGTGATGGTTGGTGTGAGATATGTTGCTGTGTATGAGCTCTGCTGGGTATGTGAGCTGTGTTGGTGTGTGAGCTGTGTTGGTATGTGATCTGCATTGGTGCATGTGAGCTGTGTTATTGTGTGAGCTGTGTCAGTGTGTGAGCTGTGTTGACATCTGAGCTGTGTTGGTGTGTGTGAGCTGTGTTGGTGTGTGAGATGTGTTGGTGTGTGTGAGCTGGGTTGGTGTCTGTGAGCTGTTTTGCTGTGTGAGCTATGTTAATGTCTGAGTTGTGTTGATGTTTGATCTATGTTGGTGTGTGAGCTGTGTTTGTGTGTGGGTGTGTTAGTTTGTGAGCTGTGTAGCTGTGTGTGTTGTGTTGGTGTGTGAGTTGCGTTGTTGTGTGAGTTGTGTTGGTGTGTGAGTGTGTTGATTTGTGAGCTGTGTTGGAGTGTGAACTGTGTTGGTGTGTGAGTTGTGTTGGTGTGTGAGCTGTGCTGGTGTGTGAGCTGTGCTGGTGTGTGAGCTGTGTTGATGTGTGTGAGCTGTGTTGGTTTGTGAGCTGTGTTGCTTTGTGAGCTGTGTTGGTGTGTGTGTTCTGTGCTGGTGTGTGTGAGCTGCGTTGTTTTTTGTGAGCTGTGTTGGTGTGTGTGAGTTGTGCTGGTGTGTGAGCTGTGTTGGTGTGTGAACTGTGTTGGTGCATGTCAGCTTCGTTGCTTTGTGACCCGTGCAGGTTTATCTAAGCTATGATGGAGTGAGTGAGTTTTGATTGTATGTGTGGGCTGTGATGGTGTGTGTGAACTATTTTGGTGTGTGTCAGTTGTGTGGTCTGTGTGATCTGTGTGGGTTGGTGTGTGAGGTTTGTTGGTGTGTGAGCTGTGTTGGTGTGTGTGAGCTGTGTTAGTGTGTGAACTGTGTTGGTGTGTGTGAGCTGTGTTGGTGTGTGAGCTGTGTTGGTGTGTGAGTTGTGTTGGTGTGTGAGTTGTGCTGGTGTGTGAGCTGTGTTGGTGTGTGAGCTGTGTTGATGTGTGTGAGCTGTGTTGGTGTGTGATCTCTGTTGGTGTGTGAGCTGTGTTGGTGTGTGAGCGCTGCGTTGTTATGTGAGCTGTGTTGGTGTGCGTGAGCTGTGTTGGTGTGTGAGCTGTGTTGGTATGTGAGCTGTGTTTGTGTGTGTGAGCTGTGTTAGTATGTGAGCTGTGTTTGTGTGTGAGGGGTGCTTTGGTGTGTGTCAGCTGGTTGATGTGTGAGCTGTGTTGGTGTGTGTGAGAAGTTTTAGTATGTGAGCTGTGTTTGTGTGTGTGAGCTGTGTTGGCGTGTGAGCTGTGTTGGTGTGTGGGCGCTGCGTTGTTATGTGAACTGTGTTGGTGTGTGTAAGCTGTGTTTGTGTGTGTGAGCTGTGTTAGTATGTGAGCTGTGTTTGTGTGTGTGAGGTGCTTTGGTGTGTGTCAGCTGGTTGATGGGTGAGCTGTGTTGGTGTGTGTGAGCTGTGTTGGCATGTGCGCTGTGTTGGTGTGTGAGCTGGGTTGGTGCGTGAACTGTGTTGACGTGTGAGCTGTGTTGTTAAGTGTGAGCTGTGTTGGTGCCTGTGAGCTGTTTTGCTGTGTGAGCTATGTTAATGTCTGAGTTGTGTTGATGTTTGATCTATGTTGGTGTGTGAGCTGTGTTTGTGTGTGGGTGTGTTAGTTTGTGAGCTGTGTAGCTGTGTGTGTTGTGTTGGTGTGTGAGTTGTGTTGGTGTGTGAGTGTGTTGATTTGTGAGCTGTGTTGATGTGTGTGAGCTGTGTTGGTGTGTGAGCTGTGTTGGTGTCTGTGAGCTGTTTTGCTGTGTGAGCTACGTTAATGTCTGAGTTGTTTTGATGTTTGATCTATGTTGGTGTGTGAGCTGTGATGTTGTGTGTCAGCTGTGTTGGTGTATGTGAGTTGTGATGATGTGTGTGAGTTTTGTTGGGGTATGTGAGCTGTGTTGGTGTCTGAGCTTTCTTGGTTTGCGAGCTGTGCTGGTTTGTTAGCTCTGTTGGTGTGTGAGTTGTGTTGGTGTGTGGACTGTGTTGGTGTGTGAGCCGTTCTGGTGTGTGAGCTGTGTTGGTTTGTGAGCACTGTTGGTGTGTGAGTTGTGTTGGTGTGTGAGCTGTGCTGGTGTGTGAACTGTGTTGGTATGTGAGCTGTGTTGGCGTGTGAGCTGCATTCAGTGTGCGTGCTGTGCTGGTGCGTCTGCTGTGTTGTTGTGTGAGCTGAGTTGGTGTGTGAGTTTTGTTGGTTTGTCAGCTTTGTTGGTTTGTGAGTTGTGTTGGTGTGTGAGCTGTTCTGGGTGTGTGAACTGTTTTGGTGTGTGAGCTGAGTTATTGTGTGAGCTATGTTGGGCTGTGAGCTGTGTTGAGATACGTGTGCTAGTTGTTGTGTGATGTGTGTTGTTGTGTGATTAGTGATGGTTTATGTGAGCTGCGTTGGTGGGTGTGAGCTGTGTTGGTGCATGTGAGCTGTGCTGATGTGTGAGCTGTGTTGGTGTGTGTGAGTTGTGCTATTGTGTGAGCTTTGTTCATGTGTGTAAGCTGGTTGATGTGTGATCTGTGTTGGTGTGTGTGAGCTGTGTTGGTGTGTGAGCTGTGTTGGTATGTGAGCTGTGTTTGTGTGAGTGAGCTGTGTTAGTATGTGAGCTGTGTTTGTGTGTGTGAGGTGGTTTGGTGTGTGTCAGCTGGTTGATGTGTGAGCTGTGTTGGTTTGTGTGAGATGTGTTAGTATGTGAGCTGTGTTTGTGTGTGTGAGCTGTGTTAGTGTGTGAGCTGTGTTGGTATGTGTCAGCTGGTTGACGTTTGAACTGTGTTGGTGAGTGTGAGCTGTGTTGGTGTGTGTGAACTGGGTGATGTGCTATGTGTGTGTGTGTGTGAGCTGTGATGGTTGGTGTGAGATGTGTTGCTGTATATGAGCTCTTTTGGGTATGTGAGCTGTGTTAGTATGTGATCTGCGTTGGTGTGTGTGAGCTGTGTTAGTGTGTGAACTGTGTCGGTGTGTGAGCTGTGTTGACATGTGAGCTGTGTTGGTGTGTGTGAGCTATGCTATTGTGTGAGCTTTGTTCATGTGTGTGAGCTGGTTGATGTGTGAGCTGTGTTGGTGTGTGTGAGCTGTGTTGGCATGTGAGCTGAGTTGGTGTCTGATCTGTGATGGTGTGTGAGCTGTGTTGGTGTGTGAGCTGTGTTGGTGTGTGAGTTGTGTTGATGTGTGAGCTCTGTTGGTGTGTGAGTTGTGTTGGCCTGCATGTGGTGTGTTGTGTGTGAGCTGTGCTGGTCTGAGTGAGCTGTGTTAGTGTGTATGCTGTGTTGGCGGGTGTGAGCTGTGTTGATGTCTGTGAGCTGTTTTGGTGTGTGAGCTATGTTGATGTGTGAGTTGTGTTGATGTTTGAACTATGTTGGTGTGTGAGCTGTGCTTGTGTGTGAGTGAGTTAGTTTGTGAGCTGTGTAGCTGTGTGTGTTGTGTTGGTGTGAGTGAGTTGTGTTGCTGTGTGAGCTGTGTTGTTGTGTGACCTCAGTTGGTGTGTTAGCTGTGTTGCTGTGTGAGCTGGTTTGGTTTATGTGAGTTGTGTTGCTGTGTGAGCTGTGTTGGCGTGTGTGAGTTGTGTTGCTGTGTGAGCTGTGTTGGTGTGTGTGAGGGGTGTTATTATGTGAGCTGTGTTTGTGTGTGAGCTGTGTTAGTATGTGAGCTGTGTTGGTCTGTGTGAGCTGTGTTAGTGTGTGTGCTGTGTTGGTGTGAGTCAGCTGGTTGATGTGTGTGCTGTGTTGGTGTGTGTATGCGGTGTTGGTGTGTGTGAGGTGGTTGATGTGTTCAGTGTGTTGACGTGTGAGCTGTGATGGTTGGTGTGAGATATGTTGCTGTGTATGAGCTCTGTTGGGTATGTGAGCTGTGTTGGTGTGTGAGCTGTGTTGGTATGTGATCTGCGTTGGTGCATGTGAGCTGTGTTATTGTGTGAGCTGTGTCAGTGTGTGAGCTGTGTTGACACCTGAGCTGTGTTGGTGTGTGTGAGCTGTGTTGGTGTGTGAGCTGTGTTTGGGTCTGTGAGCTGTTTTGCTGTGTGAGCTATGTTAATGTCTGAGTTGTGTTGATGTTTGATCTATGTTGGTGTGTGAGCTGTGTTTGTGTGTGGGTGTGTTAGCTTGTGAGCTGTGTAGCTGTGTGTGTTGTGTTGGTGTGTGAGTTGCGTTGTTGTGTGAGTTGTGTTGGTGTGTGAGTGTGTTGATTTGTGAGCTGTGTTGGAGTGTGAGCTGTGTTGTTGTGTGAGTTGTGTTGGTGTGTGAGCTGTGCTGGTGTGTGAGCTGTGCTGGTGTGTGAGCTGTGTTGATGTGTGTGAGCTGTGTTGGCTTGTGAGCTGTGTTGCTTTGTGAGCTGTGTTTGTGTGTGTGTTCTGTGCTGGTGTGTGTGAGCTGCGTTGTTTTTTGTGAGCTGTGTTGGTGTGTGTGAGTTGTGCTGGTGTGTGAGCTGTGTTGGTGTGTGAACTGTGTTGGTGCATGTCAGCTTCGTTGCTTTGTGACCCGTGCAGGTGTATCTAAGCTATGATGGAGTGAGTGAGTTTTGATTGTATGTGTGGGCTGTGATGGTGCGTGTGAACTATTTTGGTGTGTGTCAGTTGTGTGGTCTGTGTGACCTGTGTGGGTTGGTGTGTGAGGTTTGTTGGTGTGTGAGCTGTGTTGTTGTGTGACCTCAGTTGGTGTGTTAGCTGTGTTGCTGTGTGAGCAGGTTTGGTTTATGTGAGTTGTGTTGCTGTGTGAGCTGTGTTGGCGTGTGTGAGTTGTGTTGCTGTGTGAGCTGTGTTGGTGTGTGTGAGGGGTGTTAGTATGTGAGCTGTGTTTGTGTGTGAGCTGTGTTGGTGTGAGTCAGCTGGTTGATGTGTGTGCTGTGTTGGTGTGTGTATGCGGTGTTGGTGTGTGTGAGGTGGTTGATGTGTTCAGTGTATTGACGTGTGAGCTGTGATGGTTGGTGTGAGATATGTTGCTGTGTATTAGCTCTGTTGGGTATGTGAGCTGTGTTGGTGTGTGAGCTGTGTTGGTATGTGATCTGCGTTTGTGCATGTGAGCTGTGTTATTGTGTGAGCTGTGTCAGTGTGTGAGCTGTGTTGACACCTGAGCTGTGTTGGTGTGTGTGAGCTGTGTTGGTGTGTGAGCTGTGTTGGTGTGTGAGCTGGGTTGGTGTGTGAACTGTGTTGACGTGTGAGCTGTGTTGGTGTATGTGAGCTGTGTTGGTGTGTGAGCTGTGTTGGTATGTGATCTGCGTTGGTGCATGTGAGCTGTGTTATTGTGTGAGCTGTGTCAGTGTGTGAGCTGTGTTGACACCTGAGCTGTGTTGGTGTGTGTGAGCTATGTTGGTGTGTGAGCTGTGTTGGTGTGTGAGCTGGGTTGGTGTGTGAACTGTGTTGACGTGTGAGCTGTGTTGGTGTCTGTGAGCTGTTTTGCTGTGTGAGCTATGTTAATGTCTGAGTTGTGTTGATGTTTAATCTATGTTGGTGTGTGAGCTGTGTTTGTGTGTGGGAGTGTTAGTTTGTGAGCTGTGTAGCTGTGTGTGTTGTGCTGGTGTGTGTGTTGCGTTGTTGTGTGAGTTGTGTTGGTGTGTGAGTGTGTTGATTTGTGAGCTGTGTTGGAGTGTGAGCTGTGTTGGTGTGTGAGTTGTGTTGGTGTGTGAGCTGTGCTGGTGTGTGAGCTGTGTTGGTTTGTGAGCTGTGTTGCTTTGTGAACTGTGTTGGTGTGTGTGTTCTGTGCTGGTGTGTGTGAGCTGCGTTGTTTTTTGTGAGCTGTGTTGGTGTGTGTAAGTTGTGCTGGTGTGTGAGCTGTGTTGGTGTGTGAACTGTGTTGGTGCATGTCAGCTTCGTTGCTTTGTGACTCGTGCAGATGTATCTAAGCTATGATGCAGTGAGTGAGTTTTGATTGTATGTGTGGGCTGTGATGGTGTGTGTGAACTATTTTGGTGTGTGTCAGTTGTGTGGTCTGTGTGATCTGTGTGGGTTGGTGTGTGAGGTTTGTTGGTGTGTGAGCTGTGTTGGTGTGGGTGAGCTGTGTTAGTGTGTGAACTGTGTTGGTGTGTGTGAGCTGTGTTGGTGTGTGAGCTGTGTTGGTGTGTGAGTTGTGTTGGTGTGTGAGTTGTGTTGGTGTGTGACCTGTGCTGGTGTGTGAGTTGTGCTGGTGTGTGAGCTGTGTTGGTGTGTGAGCTGTGTTGATGTGTGTGAGCTGTGTTGGTGTGTGATCTCTGTTGGTGTGTGAGCTGTGTTGGTGTGTGAGCGCTGTGTTGTTATGTGAGCTGTGTTGGTGTGCGTGAGCTGTGTTGGTGTGTGAGCTGTGTTGGTATGTGAGCTGTGTTTGTGTGTGTGAGCTGTGTTAGTATGTGAGCTGTGTTTGTGTGTGAGGGGTGCTTTGGTGTGTGTCAGCTGGTTGATGTGTGAGCTGTGTTGGTGTGTGTAAGAAGTATTAGTATGTGAGCTGTGTTGGTGTGTGAGTTGTGTTGGTGTGTGAGCTGTGTTGGTGTGTGAGCGCTGCGTTGTTATGTGAGCTGTGTTGGTGTGTGTAAGCTGTGTTTGTGTGTGTGATTTGTGTTAGTATGTGAGCTGTGTTTGTGTGTGTGAGGTGCTTTGGTGTGTGTCAGCTGGTTGATGTGTGAGCTGTGTTTGTGTGTGTGAGCTGTGTTAGTATGTGAGCTGTGTTTGTGTGTGTGATGTGCTTTTGTGTGTGTCAGCTGGTTGATGTGTGAGCTGTGTTGGTGTGTGTGAGATGTCTTAGTATGGCAGCTGTGTTTGTGTGTGTGAGCTGTGTTAGTGTGTGAGCTGTGTTGGTGTGTGTCAGCTGGTTGACGTTTGAACTGTGTTGGTGAGTGTGAGCTGTGTTGGTGTGTGTGAACTGATTGATGTGTTATGTGTGTTTATGTGTGAGCTGTGATGGTTGGTGTGAGATGTGTTGCTGTGTATGAGCTCAGTTGGATATGTGAGCTGTGTTGGTGTGTGAGCTGTGTTGGTATGTGATCTGCGTTGGTGTGTGTGAGCTGTGTTAGTATGTGAGCTGTGTCGGTGTGTGAGCTGTGTTGACATGTGAGCTGTGTTGGTGTGTGTGAGCTGTGCTATTGTGTGAGCTTTGTTCATGTGTGTCAGCTGGTTGATGTGTGAGCTGTGCTGGTGTGTGTGAGCTGTGTTGGCGTGTGAGCTGTGTTGGTGTCTGATCTGTGATGGTGTGTGAGCTGTTTTGGTGTGTGAGCTGTGTTGGTGTGTGAGCTCTGCTAGTGTGTGTGAGCTGTCTTGGTGTGCAGCTGTGTTGGTGTGCACGTGGTGTGTTGTGTGTGAGCTGTGCTGGTGTGAGTGAGCTGTGTTAGTGCGTGAGATGTGTTGGCGGGTGTGAGCTGTGTTCGTGTCTGTGAGCTGTTTTGGTGTGTGATCTATGTTGATGTGTGAGAGCTGTGTTGATGTTTGAGCTATGTTGGTGTGTGAGCTGTGTTTGTGTGTGAGTGTGTTGGTGCGTGTGAACTGTGTTAGTGTGTGAGCTGTGTCGGTGTGTGAGCTGTGTTGACACCTGAGCTGCGTTGGTGTGTGTGAGCTGTGCTATTGTGTGAGCTTTGTTCTTGTGTGTGAGCTGGTTGATGGGTGAGCTGTGTTGGTGTGTGAGCTGGATTGGTGTGTGAACTGTGTTGACGTGTGAGCTGTGTTGTTGAGTGTGAGCTGTGTTGGTGCCTGTGAGCTGTTTTGCTGTGTGAGCTATGTTAATGTCTGAGTTGTTTTGATGTTTGATCTATGTTGTGTGTGAGTTGTGTTGTTGTATGAGTGTGTTGATTTGTGAGCTGTGTTGGAGTGTGAGCTGTGTTGGTGTGTGAGTTGTGTTGGCGTGTGAGCTGTGCTGGTTTGTGAGCTGTGCTGGTGTGTGAGCTGTTTTGATGTGTGTGAGCTGTTTTGATGTGTGTGAGCTGTGTTGGTGTGTGTGAGCTGTGTTAGTGTGTGAACTGTGTTGGTGTGTGTGAGCTGTGTTGGTGTGTGAGCTGTGTTGGTGTCTGTGAGCTGTTTTGCTGTGTGAGCTACGTTAATGTCTGAGTTGTGTTGATGTTTGATCTATGTTGGTGTGTGAGCTGTGTTTGTGTGTGGGTGTGTTAGTTTGTGAGCTGTGTATCTGTGTGTGTTGTGTTGGAGTGTGAGCTGTGTTGGTGTGTGAGTTGTGTTGGTGTGTGAGCTGTGCTGGTCTGTGTGCTGTGCTGGTGTGTGAGCTGTGTTGGTGTGTGAGCTGTGTTGATGTGTGTGAGCTGTGTTGGTGTGTGATCTGTGTTGGTGTGTGAGCTGTGTTGGTGTGTGAGCGCTGCGTTGTTATGTGAGCTGTGTTGGTGTGTGTGAGCTGTATTGGTGTGTGAGCTGCGTTGGTATGTGAGCTGTGTTTGTGTGTGTGAGCTGTGTTAGTATGTGAGCTGTGTTTGTGTGTGTGAGGTGCTTTGGTGTGTGTCAGCTGGTTGATGTGTGAGCTGTGTTGGTGTGTGTGAGATGTCTTAGTATGGCAGCTGTGTTTGTGTGTGTGAGCTGTGTTGGTGTCTGATCTGTGATGGTGTGTGAGCTGTGTTGGTGTGTGAGCTGTGTTGGTGTGTGAGCTCTGCTAGCGTGTGTGAGCTGTCTTGGTGTGCAGCTGTGTTGGTGTGCACGTGGTGTGTTGTGTGTGAGCTGTGCTGGTGTGAGTGAGCTGTGTTAGTGCGTGAGATGTGTTGGCGGGTGTGAGCTGTGTTGGTGTCTGTGAGCTGTTTTGGTGTGTGAGCTATGTTGATGTGTGAGTTGTGTTGATGTTTGAGCTATGATGGTGTGTGAGCTGTGTTTGTGTGTGAGTGTGTTGGTGCGTGTGAGCTGTGTTAGTGTGTGAGCTGTGTCGGTGTATGAGCTGTGTTGACACCTGAGCTGCGTTGGTGTGTGTGAGCTGTGCTATTGTGTGAGCTTTGTTCTTGTGTGTGAGCTGGTTGATGGGTGAGCTGTGTTGGTGTGTGTGAGCTGTGTTGGCATGTGAACTGTGTTGGTGTGTGAGCTGGGTTGGTGTGTGAACTGTGCTGATGGGTGAGCTGTGTTGTTAAGTGTGAGCTGTGTTGGTGCCTGTGAGCTGTTTTGCTGTGTGAGCTATGTTAATGTCTGAGTTGTGTTGATGTTTGATCTATGTTGGTGTGTGAGCTGTGTTTGTGTGTGTGTGTGTTAGTTTGTGAGCTGTGTAGCTGTGTGTGTTGTGTTGGTGTGTGAGTTGTGTTGGTGTGTGAGTGTGTTGATTTGTGAGCTGTGTTGATGTGTGTGAGCTGTGTTGGTGTGTGAGCTGTGTTGGTGTCTGTGAGCTGTTTTGCTGTGTGAGCTACGTTAATGTCTGAGTTGTGTTGATGTTTGATCTATGTTGGTGTGTGAACTGTGTTTGTGTGTGGGTGTGTTAGTTAGTGAGTTGTGTATCTGTGTGTGTTGTGTTGGTGTGTGAGCTATGTTGGTGTGTGAACAGTGTTGCTGTGTGAGCTGTGATGTTGTGTGTCAGCTGTGTTGGTGTATGTGAGTTGTGATGATGTGTGTGAGTTTTGTTGGGGTATGTGAGCTGTGTTGGTGTCTGAGCTTTCTTGGTTTGCGAGCTGTGCTGGTTTGTTAGCTCTGTTGGTGTGTGAGTTGTGTTGGTGTGTGGAATGTGTTGGTGTGTGAGCTGTTCTGGTGTGTGAGCTGTGTTGGTTTGTGAGCACTGTTGGTGTGTGAGTTGTGTTGGTGTGTGAGCTGTGCTGGTGTGTGAACTGTGTTGGTATGTGAGCTGTGTTGGCGTGTGAGCTGCATTCAGTGTGCGTGCTGTGCTGGTGCGTCTGCTGTGTTGTTTTGTGAGCTGAGTTGGTGTGTGAGTTTTGTTGGTGTGTCAGCTTTGTTGGTTTGTGAGTTGTGTTGGTGTGTGAGCTGTTCTGGGTGTGTGAACTGTTTTGGTGTGTGAGCTGTGTTATTGTGTGAGCTATGTTGGGCTGTGAGCTGTGTTGAGATATGTGTTGATGTGTGAGCTGTGTTGGTGTGTGTGAGATGTGTTAGTATGTGAGCTGTGTTTGTGTGTGTGAGCTGTGTTAGTGTGTGAGCTGTGTTGGTATGTGTCAGCTGGTTGACGTTTGAACTGTGTTGGTGAGTGTGAGCTGTGTTGGTGTGTGTGAACTGGTTGATGTGCTATGTGTGTGTGTGTGTGAGCTGTGATGGTTGGTGTGAGATGTGTTGCTGTGTATGAGCTCTTTTGGGTATGTGAGCTGTGTTGGTATGTGACCTGCGTTGGTGTGTGTGAGCTGTGTTAGTGTGTGAGCTGTGTCGGTGTGTGAGCTGTGTTGACATGTGAGCTGTGTTGGTGTGTGTGAGCTATGCTATTGTGTGAGCTTTGTTCATGTGTGTGAGCTGGTTGATGTGTGAGCTGTGTTGGTGTGTGTGAGTTGTGTTGGCATGTGAGCTGTGTTGGTGTCTGATCTGTGATGGTGTGTGAGCTGTGTTGGTGTGTGAGCTGTGTTGGTGTGTGAGTTGTGTTGATGTGTGAGCTCTGTTGGTGTGTGAGTTGTGTTGGCCTGCATGTGGTGTGTTGTGTGTGAGCTGTGCTGGTCTGAGTGAGCTGTGTTAGTGTGTGTATGCTGTGTTGGCGGGTGTGAGCTGTGTTGATGTCTGTGAGCTGTTTTGGTGTGTGAGCTATGTTGATGTGTGAGTTGTGTTGATGTTTGAGCTATGTTGGTGTGTGAGCTGTGTTTGTGTGTGAGTGAGTTAGTTTGTGAGCTGTGTAGCTGTGTGTGTTGTGTTGGTGTGAGTGAGTTGTGTTGCTGTGTGAGCTGTGTTGTTGTGTGACCTCAGTTGGTGTGTTAGCTGTGTTGCTGTGTGAGCTGGTTTGGTTTATGTGAGTTGTGTTGCTGTGTGAGCTGTGTTGGCGTGTGTGAGTTGTGTTGCTGTGTGAGCTGTGTTGGTGTGTGTGAGGGGTGTTATTATGTGAGCTGTGTTTGTGTGTGAGCTGTGTTAGTATGTGAGCTGTGTTGGTCTGTGTGAGCTGTGTTAGTGTGTGTGCTGTGTTGGTGTGAGTCAGCTGGTTGATGTGTGTGCTGTGTTGGTGTGTGTATGCGGTGTTGGTGTGTGTGAGGTGGTTGATGTGTTCAGTGTGTTGACGTGTGAGCTGTGATGGTTGGTGTGAGATATGTTGCTGTGTATGAGCTCTGTTGGGTATGTGAGCTGTGTTGGTGTGTGAGCTGTGTTGGTATGTGATCTGCGTTGGTGCATGTGAGCTGTGTTATTGTGTGAGCTGTGTCAGTGTGTGAGCTGTGTTGACACCTGAGCTGTGTTGGTGTGTGTGAGCTGTGTTGGTGTGTGAGCTGTGTTGGTGTGTGAGCTGGGTTGGTGTGTGAATTGTGTTGACGTGTGAGCTGTGTTGGTGTGTGTGAGCTGTGTTGGTGTCTGTGAGCTGTTTTGCTGTGTGAGCTATGTTAAAGTCTGAGTTGTGTTGATGTTTGATCTATGTTGGTGTGTGAGCTGTGTTTGTGTGTGGGTGTGTTAGTTTGTGTGCTGTGTAGCTGTGTGTGTTGTGTTGGTGTGTGAGTTGCGTTGTTGTGTGAGTTGTGTTGATGTGTGAGTGTGTTGATTTGTGAGCTGTGTTGGAGTGTGAGCTGTGTTGGTGTGTGAGTTGTGTTGGTGTGTGAGCTGTGTTGATGTGTATGAGCTGTGTTGGTTTGCGAGCTGTGTTGCTTTGTGAGCTGTGTTGGTGTGTGTGTTCTGTGCTGGTGTGTGTGAGCTGCGTTGTTTTTTGTGAGCTGTGTTGGTGTGTGTGAGTTGTGCTGGTGTGTGAGCTGTGTTGGTGTGTGAACTGTGTTGGTGCATGTCAGCTTCGTTGCTTTGTGACCCGTGCAGGTGTATCTAAGCTATGATGGAGTGAGTGAGTTTTGATTGTATGTGTGGGCTGTGATGGTGTGTGTGAACTATTTTGGTGTGTGTCAGTTGTGTGGTCTGTGTGATCTGTGTGGGTTGGTGTGTGAGGTTTGTTGGTGTGTGAGCCGTTCTGGTGTGTGAGCTGTGTTGGTTTGTGAGCACTGTTGGTGTGTGAGTTGTGTTGGTGTGTGAGCTGTGCTGGTGTGTGAACTGTGTTGGTATGTGAGCTGTGTTGGCGTGTGAGTTGCATTCAGTGTGCGTGCTGTGCTGGTGCGTCTGCTGTGTTGTTGTGTGAGCTGAGTTGGTGTGTGAGTTTTGTTGGTGTGTCAGCTTTGTTGGTTTGTGAGTTGTGTTGGTGTGTGAGCTGTTCTGGGTGTGTGAACTATTTTGGTGTGTGAGCTGTGTTATTGTGTGAGCCATGTTGGGCTGTGAGCTGTGTTGAGATATGTGTGCTAGTTGTTGTGTGATGTGTGTTGTTGTGTGATTAGTGATGGTTTATGTGAGCTGCGTTGGTGGGTGTGAGCTGTGTTGGTGCATGTGAGCTGTGCTGATGTGTGAGCTGTGTTGGTGTGTGTGAGTTGTGCTATTGTGTGAGCTTTGTTCATGTGTGTAAGCTGGTTGATGTGTGATCTGTGTTGGTGTGTGTGAGCTGTGTTGGTGTGTGAGCTGTGTTGGTATGTGAGCTGTGTTTGTGTGAGTGAGCTGTGTTAGTATGTGAGCTGTGTTTGTGTGTGTGAGCTGTGTTAGTGTGTGAGCTGTGTTGGTATGTGTCAGCTGGTTGACGTTTGAACTGTGTTGGTGAGTGTGAGCTGTGTTGGTGTGTGTGAACTGGTTGATGTGCTATGTGTGTGTGTGTGTGAGCTGTGATGGTTGGTGTGAGATGTGTTGCTGTGTATGAGCTCTTTTGGGTATGTGAGCTGTGTTGGTATGTGATCTGCGTTGGTGTGTGTGAGCTGTGTTAGTGTGTGAGCTGTGTCGGTGTGTGAGCTGTGTTGACATGTGAGCTGTGTTGGTGTGTGTGAGCTATGCTATTGTGTGAGCTTTGTTCATGTGTGTGAGCTGGTTGATGTGTGAGCTGTGTTGGTGTGTGTGAGCTGTGTTGGCATGTGAGCTGTGTTGGTGTCTGATCTGTGATGGTGTGTGAGTTGTGTTGGTGTGTGAGCTGTGTTGGTGTGTGAGTTGTGTTGATGTGTGAGCTCTGTTGGTGTGTGAGTTGTGTTGGCCTGCATGAGGTGTGTTGTGTGTGAGCTGTGCTGGTCTGAGTGAGCTGTGTTAGTGTGTATGCTGTGTTGGAGGGTGTGAGCTGTGTTGATGTCTGTGAGCTGTTTTGGTGTGTGAGCTATGTTGATGTGTGAGTTGTGTTGATGTTTGAGCTATGTTGGTGTGTGAGCTGTGTTTGTGTGTGAGTGAGTTAGTTTGTGAGCTGTGTAGCTGTGTGTGTTGTGTTGGTGTGAGTGAGTTGTGTTGCTGTGTGAGCTGTGTTGTTGTGTGACCTCAGTTGGTGTGTTAGCTGTGTTGCTGTGTGAGCTGGTTTGGTTTATGTGAGTTGTGTTGCTGTGTGAGCTGTGTTGGCGTGTGTGAGTTGTGTTGCTGTGTGAGCTGTGTTGGTGTGTGTGAGGGGTGTTATTATGTGAGCTGTGTTTGTGTGTGAGCTGTGTTAGTATGTGAGCTGTGTTGGTCTGTGTGAGCTGTGTTAGTGTGTGTGCTGTGTTGGTGTGAGTCAGCTGGTTGATGTGTGTGCTGTGTTGGTGTGTGTATGCGGTGTTGGTGTGAGTGAGGTGGTTGATGTGTTCAGTGTGTTGACGTGTGAGCTGTGATGGTTGGTGTGAGATATGTTGCTGTGTATGAGCTCTGTTGGGTATGTGAGCTGTGTTGGTGTGTGAGCTGTGTTGGTATGTGATCTGCGTTGGTGCATGTGAGCTGTGTTATTGTGTGAGCCGTGTCAGTGTGTGAGCTGTGTTGACACCTGAGCTGTGTTGGTGTGTGTGAGCTGTGTTGGTGTGTGAGCTGTGTTGGTGTGAGCTGGGTTGGTGTGTGAATTGTGTTGACGTGTGAGCTGTGTTGGTGTGTGAGCTGTGTTGGTGTCTGTGAGCTGTTTTGCTGTGTGAGCTATGTTAAAGTCTGAGTTGTGTTGATATTTGATCTATGTTGGTGTGTGAGCTGTGTTTGTGTGTGGGTGTGTTAGTTTGTGTGCTGTGTAGCTGTGTGTGTTGTGTTGGTGTGTGAGTTGCGTTGTTGTGTGAGTTGTGTTGGTGTGTGAGTGTGTTGATTTGTGAGCTGTGTTGGAGTGTGAGCTGTGTTGGTGTGTGAGTTGTGTTGGTGTGTGAGCTGTGTTGATGTGTATGAGCTGTGTTGGTTTGCGAGCTGTGTTGCTTTGTGAGCTGTGTTGGTGTGTGTGTTCTGTGCTGGTGTGTGTGAGCTGCGTTGTTTTTTGTGAGCTGTGTTGGTGTGTGTGAGTTGTGCTGGTGTGTGAGCTGTGTTGGTGTGTGAACTGTGTTGGTGCATGTCAGCTTCGTTGCTTTGTGATCCGTGCAGGTTTATCTAAGCTATGATGGAGTGAGTGAGTTTTGATTGTATGTGTGGGCTGTGATGGTGTGTGTGAACTATTTTGGTGTGTGTCAGTTGTGTGGTCTGTGTGATCTGTGTGGGTTGGTGTGTGAGGTTTGTTGGTGTGTGAGCCGTTCTGGTGTGTGAGCTGTGTTGGTTTGTGAGCACTGTTGGTGTGTGAGTTGTGTTGGTGTGTGAGCTGTGCTGGTGTGTGAACTGTGTTGGTATGTGAGCTGTGTTGGCGTGTGAGTTGCATTCAGTGTGCGTGCTGTGCTGGTGCGTCTGCTGTGTTGTTGTGTGAGCTGAGTTGGTGTGTGAGTTTTGTTGGTGTGTCAGCTTTGTTGGTTTGTGAGTTGTGTTGGTGTGTGAGCTGTTCTGGGTGTGTGAACTATTTTGGTGTGTGAGCTGTGTTATTGTGTGAGCCATGTTGGGCTGTGAGCTGTGTTGAGATATGTGTGCTAGTTGTTGTGTGATGTGTGTTGTTGTGTGATTAGTGATGGTTTATGTGAGCTGCGTTGGTGGGTGTGAGCTGTGTTGGTGCATGTGAGCTGTGCTGATGTGTGAGCTGTGTTGGTGTGTGTGAGTTGTGCTATTGTGTGAGCTTTGTTCATGTGTGTAAGCTGGTTGATGTGTGATCTGTGTTGGTGTGTGTGAGCTGTGTTGGTGTGTGAGCTGTGTTGGTATGTGAGCTGTGTTTGTGTGAGTGAGCTGTGTTAGTATGTGAGCTGTGTTTGTGTGTGTGAGCTGTGTTAGTGTGTGAGCTGTGTTGGTATGTGTCAGCTGGTTGACGTTTGAACTGTGTTGGTGAGTGTGAGCTGTGTTGGTGTGTGTGAACTGGTTGATGTGCTATGTGTGTGTGTGTGTGAGCTGTGATGGTTGGTGTGAGATGTGTTGCTGTGTATGAGCTCTTTTGGGTATGTGAGCTGTGTTGGTATGTGATCTGCGTTGGTGTGTGTGAGCTGTGTTAGTGTGTGAGCTGTGTCGGTGTGTGAGCTGTGTTGACATGTGAGCTGTGTTGGTGTGTGTGAGCTATGCTATTGTGTGAGCTTTGTTCATGTGTGTGAGCTGGTTGATGTGTGAGCTGTGTTGGTGTGTGTGAGCTGTGTTGGCATGTGAGCTGTGTTGGTGTCTGATCTGTGATGGTGTGTGAGTTGTGTTGGTGTGTGAGCTGTGTTGGTGTGTGAGTTGTGTTGATGTGTGAGCTCTGTTGGTGTGTGAGTTGTGTTGGCCTGCATGTGGTGTGTTGTGTGTGAGCTGTGCTGGTCTGAGTGAGCTGTGTTAGTGTGTATGCTGTGTTGGCGGGTGTGAGCTGTGTTGATGTCTGTGAGCTGTTTTGGTGTGTGAGCTATGTTGATGTGTGAGTTGTGTTGATGTTTGAGCTATGTTGGTGTGTGAGCTGTGTTTGTGTGTGAGTGAGTTAGTTTGTGAGCTGTGTAGCTGTGTGTGTTGTGTTGGTGTGAGTGAGTTGTGTTGCTGTGTGAGCTGTGTTGTTGTGTGACCTCAGTTGGTGTGTTAGCTGTGTTGCTGTGTGAGCTGGTTTGGTTTATGTGAGTTGTGTTGCTGTGTGAGCTGTGTTGGCGTGTGTGAGTTGTGTTGCTGTGTGAGCTGTGTTGGTGTGTGTGAGGGGTGTTATTATGTGAGCTGTGTTTGTGTGTGAGCTGTGTTAGTATGTGAGCTGTGTTGGTCTGTGTGAGCTGTGTTAGTGTGTGTGCTGTGTTGGTGTGAGTCAGCTGGTTGATGTGTGTGCTGTGTTGGTGTGTGTATGCGGTGTTGGTGTGAGTGAGGTGGTTGATGTGTTCAGTGTGTTGACGTGTGAGCTGTGATGGTTGGTGTGAGATATGTTGCTGTGTATGAGCTCTGTTGGGTATGTGAGCTGTGTTGGTGTGTGAGCTGTGTTGGTATGTGATCTGCGTTGGTGCATGTGAGCTGTGTTATTGTGTGAGCTGTGTCAGTGTGTGAGCTGTGTTGACACCTGAGCTGTGTTGGTGTGTGTGAGCTGTGTTGGTGTGTGAGATGTGTTGGTGTGTGAGCTGGGTTGATGTGTGAATTGTGTTGACGTGTGAGCTGTGTTGGTGTGTGTGAGCTGTGTTGGTGTCTGTGATCTGTTTTGCTGTGTGAGCTATGTTAATGTCTGAGTTGTGTTGATGTTTGATCTATGTTGGTGTGTGAGCTGTGTTTGTGTGTGGGTGTGTTAGTTTGTGTGCTGTGTAGCTGTGTGTGTTGTGTTGGTGTGTGAGTTGCGTTGTTGTGTGAGTTGTGTTGGTGTGTGAGTGTGTTGATTTGTGAGCTGTGTTGGAGTGTGAGCTGTGCTGGTGTGTGAGTTGTGTTGGTGTGTGAGCTGTGTTGATGTGTATGAGCTGTGTTGGTTTGTGAGCTGTGTTGCTTTGTGAGCTGTGTTGGTGTGTGTGTTCTGTGCTGGTGTGTGTGAGCTGCGTTGTTTTTTGTGAGCTGTGTTGGTGTGTGTGAGTTGTGCTGGTGTGTGAGCTGTGTTGGTGTGTGAACTGTGTTGGTGCATGTCAGCTTCGTTGCTTTGTGACCCGTGCAGGTTTATCTAAGCTATGATGGAGTGAGTGAGTTTTGATTGTATGTGTGGGCTGTGATGGTGTGTGTGAACTATTTTGGTGTGTGTCAGTTGTGTGGTCTGTGTGATCTGTGTGGGTTGGTGTGTGAGGTTTGTTGGTGTGTGAGCCGTTCTGGTGTGTGAGCTGTGTTGGTTTGTGAGCACTGTTGGTGTGTGAGTTGTGTTGGTGTGTGAGCTGTGCTGGTGTGTGAACTGTGTTGGTATGTGAGCTGTGTTGGTATGTGTCAGCTGGTTGACGTTTGAACTGTGTTGGTGAGTGTGAGCTGTGTTGGTGTGTGTGAACTGGTTGATGTGCTATGTGTGTGTGTGTGTGAGCTGTGATGGTTGGTGTGAGATGTGTTGCTTTGTATGAGCTCTTTTGGGTATGTGAGCTGTGTTGGTATGTGATCTGCGTTGGTGTGTGTGAGCTGTGTTAGTGTGTGAGCTGTGTCGGTGTGTGAGCTGTGTTGACATGTGAGCTGTGTTGGTGTGTGTGAGCTATGCTATTGTGTGAGCTTTGTTCATGTGTGTGAGCTGGTTGATGTGTGAGCTGTGTTGGTGTGTGTGAGCTGCGTTGGCATGTGAGCTGTGTTGGTGTCTGATCTGTGATGGTGTGTGAGCTGTGTTGGTGTGTGAGCTGTGTTGGTGTGTGAGTTGTGTTGATGTGTGAGCTCTGTTGGTGTGTGAGTTATGTTGGCCTGCATGTGGTGTGTTGTGTGTGAGCTGTGCTGGTCTGAGTGAGCTGTGTTAGTGTGTATGCTGTGTTGGCGGGTGTGAGCTGTGTTGATGTCTGTGAGCTGTTTTGGTGTGTGAGCTATGTTGATGTGTGAGTTGTGTTGATGTTTGAGCTATGTTGGTGTGTGAGCTGTGTTTGTGTGTGAGTGAGTTAGTTTGTGAGCTGTGTAGCTGTGTGTGTTGTGTTGGTGTGAGTGAGTTGTGTTGCTGTGTGAGCTGTGTTGTTGTGTGACCTCAGTTGGTGTGTTAGCTGTGTTGCTGTGTGAGCTGGTTTGGTTTATGTGAGTTGTGTTGCTGTGTGAGCTGTGTTGGCGTGTGTGAGTTGTGTTGCTGTGTGAGCTGTGTTGGTGTGTGTGAGGGGTGTTATTATGTGAGCTGTGTTTGTGTGTGAGCTGTGTTAGTATGTGAGCTGTGTTGGTCTGTGTGAGCTGTGTTAGTGTGTGTGCTGTGTTGGTGTGAGTCAGCTGGTTGATGTGTGTGCTGTGTTGGTGTGTGTATGCGGTGTTGGTGTGTGTGAGGTGGTTGATGTGTTCAGTGTGTTGACGTGTGAGCTGTGATGGTTGGTGTGAGATATGTTGCTGTGTATGAGCTCTGTTGGGTATGTGAGCTGTGTTGGTGTGTGAGCTATGTTGGTATGTGATCTGCGTTGGTGCATGTGAGCTGTGTTATTGTGTGAGCTGTGTCAGTGTGTGAGCTGTGTTGACACCTGAGCTGTGTTGGTGTGTGTGAGCTGTGTTGGTGTGTGAGATGTGTTGGTGTGTGAGCTGGGTTGGTGTGTGAATTGTGTTGACGTGTGAGCTGTGTTGGTGTGTGTGAGCTGTGTTGGTGTCTGTGATCTGTTTTGCTGTGTGAGCTATGTTAATGTCTGAGTTGTGTTGATGTTTGATCTATGTTGGTGTGTGAGCTGTGTTTGTGTGTGGGTGTGTTAGTTTGTGAGCTGTGTATCTGTGTGTGTTGTGTTGGTGTGTGAGTTGCGTTGTTGTGTGAGTTGTGTTGGTGTGTGAGTGTGTTGATTTGTGAGCTGTGTTGGAGTGTGAGCTGTGTTGGTGTGTGAGTTGTGTTGGTGTGTGAGCTGTGTTGATGTGTGTGAGCTTTGTTGGTTTGTGAGCTGTGTTGCTTTGTGAGCTGTGTTTGTGTGTGTGTTCTGTGCTGGTGTGTGTGAGCTGCGTTGTTTTTTGTGAGCTGTGTTGGTGTGTGTGAGTTGTGCTGGTGTGTGAGCTGTGTTGGTGTGTGAACTGTGTTGGTGCATGTCAGCTTCGTTGCTTTGTGACCCGTGCAGGTGTATCTAAGCTATGATGGAGTGAGTGAGTTTTGATTGTATGTGTGGGCTGTGATGGTGTGTGTGAACTATTTTGGTGTGTGTCAGTTGTGTGGTCTGTGTGATCTGTGTGGGTTGGTGTGTGAGGTTTGTTGGTGTGTGAGCTGTGTTGGTGTGTGTGAGCTGTGTTAGTGTGTGAACTGTGTTGGTGTGTGTGAGCTGTGTTGGTGTGTGAGCTGTGTTGGTGTGTGAGTTGTGTTGGTGTGTGAGTTGTGTTGGTGTGTGACCCGTGCTGGTGTGTGAGTTGTGCTGGTGTGTGAGCTGTGTTGGTGTGTGAGCTGTGTTGATGTGTGTGAGCTGTGTTGTTGTGTGATCTCTGTTGGTGTGTGAGCTGTGTTGGTGTGTGAGCGCTGTGTTGTTATGTGAGCTGTGTTGGTGTGCGTGAGCTGTGTTGGTGTGTGAGCTGTGTTGGTATGTGAGCTGTGTTTGTGTGTGTGAGCTGTGTTAGTATGTGAGCTGTGTTTGTGTGTGAGGGGTGCTTTGGTGTGTGTCAGCTGGTTGATGTGTGAGCTGTGTTGGTGTGTGTAAGAAGTGTTAGTATGTGAGCTGTGTTTGTGTGTGTGAGCTGTGTTGGCGTGTGAGCTGTGTTGGTGTGTGAGCGCTGCGTTGTTATGTGAGCTGTGTTGGTGTGTGTAAGCTGTGTTTGTGTGTGTGAGCTGTGTTAGTATGTGAGCTGTGTTTGTGTGTGTGAGGTGCTTTTGTGTGTGTCAGCTGGTTGATGTGTGAGCTGTGTTTGTGTGTGTGAGCTGTGTTAGTATGTGAGCTGTGTTTGTGTGTGTGATGTGCTTTTGTGTGTGTCAGCTGGTTGATGTGTGAGCTGTGTTGGTGTGTGTGAGATGTCTTAGTATGGCAGCTGTGTTTGTGTGTGTGAGCTGTGTTAGTGTGTGAGCTGTGTTGGTGTGTGTCAGCTGGTTGACGTTTCAACTGTGTTGGTGAGTGTGAGCTGTGTTGGTGTGTGTGAACTGATTGATGTGTTATGTGTGTTTATGTGTGAGCTGTGATGGTTGGTGTGAGATGTGTTGCTGTGTATGAGCTCAGTTGGATATGTGAGCTGTGTTGGTGTGTGAGCTGTGTTGGTATGTGATCTGCGTTGGTGTGTGTGAGCTGTGTTAGTATGTGAGCTGTGTCGGTGTGTGAGCTGTGTTGACATGTGAGCTGTGTTGGTGTGTGTGAGCTGTGCTATTGTGTGAGCTTTGTTCATGTGTGTGAGCTGGTTGATGTGTGAGCTGTGCTGGTGTGTGTGAGCTGTGTTGGCGTGTGAGCTGTGTTGGTGTCTGATCTGTGATGGTGTGTGAGCTGTGTTGGTGTGTGAGCTGTGTTGTTGTTTGACCTCAGTTGGTGTGTTAGCTGTGTTGCTGTGTGAGGTGGTTTGGTTTATGTGAGTTGTGTTGCTGTGTGAGCTGTGTTGGCGTGTGTGAGTTGTGTTGCTGTGTGAGCTGTGTTGGTGTGTGTGAGGGGTGTTAGTATGTGAGCTGTGTTTGTGTGTGAGCTGTGTTGGTCTGTGTGAGCTGTGTTAGTGTGTGTGCTGTGTTTGTGTGAGTCAGCTGGTTGATGTGTGTGCTGTGTTGGTGTGTGTATGCGGTGTTGGTGTGTGTGAGGTGGTTGATGTGTTCAGTGTGTTGACGTGTGAGCTGTGATGGTTGGTGTGAGATATGTTGCTGTGTATGAGCTCTGTTGGGTATGTGAGCTGTGTTGGTGTGTGAGCTGTGTTGGTATGTGATCTGCGTTTGTGCATGTGAGCTGTGTTATTGTGTGAGCTGTGTCAGTGTGTGAGCTGTGTTGACACCTGAGCTGTGTTGGTGTGTGTGAGCTGTGTTGATGTGTGAGCTGTGTTGGTATGTGATCTGCGTTGGTGCATGTGAGCTGTGTTATTGTGTGAGCTGTGTCAGTGTGTGAGCTGTGTTGACACCTGAGCTGTGTTGGTGTGTGTGAGCTGTGCTATTGTGTGAGCTTTGTTCATGTGTGTTAGCTGGTTGATGGGTGAGCTGTGTTGGTGTGTGTGAGCCGTGTTGGTGTGTGAGCTGTGTTGGTGTGTGAGCTGGGTTGGTGTGTGAATTGTGTTGACGTGTGAGCTGTGTTGGTATGTGTGAGCTGTGTTGGTGTCTGTGATCTGTTTTGCTGTGTGAGCTATGTTAATGTCTGAGTTGTGTTGATGTTTGATCTATGTTGGTGTGTGAGCTGTGTTTGTGTGTGGGTGTGTTAGTTTGTGAGCTGTGTAGCTGTGTGTGTTGTGTTGGTGTGTGAGTTGCGTTGTTGTGTGAGTTGTGTTGGTGTGTGAGTGTGTTGATTTGTGAGCTGTGTTGGAGTGTGAGCTGTGTTGCTGTGTGAGCTGTGTTGATGTGTGTGATCTGTGTTGGTTTGTGAGCTGTGTTGCTTTGTGAGCTGTGTTGGTGTGTGTGTTCTGTGCTGGTGTGTGTGAGCTGCGTTGTTTTTTGTGAGCTGTGTTGGTGTGTGTGAGTTGTGCTGGTGTGTGAGCTGTGTTGGTGTGTGAACTGTGTTGGTGCATGTCAGCTTCGTTGCTTTGTGACCCGTGCAGGTGTATCTAAGCTATGATGGAGTGAGTGAGTTTTGATTGTATGTGTGGGCTGTGATGGTGTGTGTGAACTATTTTGGTGTGTGTCAGTTGTGTGGTCTGTGTGATCTGTGTGGGTTGGTGTGTGAGGTTTGTTGGTGTGTGAGCTGTGTTGGTGTGTGTGAGCTGTGTTAGTGTGTGAACTGTGTAGGTGTGTGTGAGCTGTGTTGGTGTGTGAGCTGTGTTGGTGTGTGAGTTGTGTTGGTGTGTGAGTTGTGTTGGTGTGTGACCTGTGCTGGTGTGTGAGTTGTGCTGGTGTGTGAGCTGTGTTGGTGTGTGAGCTGTGTTGATGTGTGTGAGCTGTGTTGGTGTGTGATCTCTGTTGGTGTGTGAGCTGTGTTGGTGTGTGAGCGCTGTGTTGTTTTGTGAGCTGTATTGGTGTGCGTGAGCTGTGTTGGTGTGTGAGCTGTGTTGGTATGTGAGCTGTGTTTGTGTGTGTGAGCTGTGTTAGTATGTGAGCTGTGTTTGTGTGTGAGGGGTGCTTTGGTGTGTGTCAGCTGGGTGATGTGTGAGCTGTGTTGGTGTGTGTAAGAAGTGTTAGTATGTGAGCTGTGTTTGTGTGTGTGAGTTGTGTTGGCGTGTGAGCTGTGTTGATGTGTGAGCGCTGCGTTGTTATGTGAGCTGTGTTGGTGTGTGTAAGCTGTGTTTGTGTGTGTGAGCTGTGTTAGTATGTGAGCTGTGTTTGTGTGTGTGAGGTGCTTTGGTGTGTGTCAGCTGGTTGATGTGTGAGCTGTGTTTGTGTGTGTGAGCTGTGTTAGTATGTGAGCTGTGTTTGTGTGTGTGATGTGCTTTTGTGTGTGTCAGCTGGTTGATGTGTGAGCTGTGTTGGTGTGTGTGAGATGTCTTAGTATGGCAGCTGTGTTTGTGTGTGTGAGCTGTGTTAGTGTGTGAGCTGTGATGGTGTGTGTGAGCTGTGTTGGTGTATGTGAGTTGTGATGTTATGTGTGAGCTTTGTTGGAGTATGTGAGCTGTGTTGGTATTTGAGTTTTGTTGGTGCACGAGCTGTGCTGGTGCATGACCTCTGCTGGTGTGTGAGCTGTGTTGTTGTATGTGAGCTGTGTATGTGTATGTGAGCTGTTGTGTGTGTGTGTGAGCTGTGTTGGTCTGTGTGAGCTGTGTTGGTCTGTGTGAGCTGTGATGGTGTGTGAGCTGTGTTGGTGTGTGAGCTGTGTTGGTGTGTGAGCTGTGTTGGTATGTGAACTATGTTGGTGTGTGAACTGTGTTGCTGGGTGAGCTGTGATGGTGTGTGTTTTGTGTTGGTGTGTTTGAACCGTGTTGGGGTTTGTGAGCTGTGTTGGTATGTGTGAGCTGTGTTGGTGTGTGAACTGTATTGCTGCGTGAGCTGTGATGGTGTGTGAATGTGCTAGTTTGTGAGCTGTGTAGCTGTGTGTGTTGTGTTTGTGTGTGAGTTGTGTTGGTGTGTGTAGGCTGTGTTGGTTTGTGAGCTGTGTTAGTGTGTGAGCTCTGTTTTGTTTGTGAGCTCTATTGGTGTGTGAGCTGTGTTGACGTGTGAGCTGTGTTGGTTTGTGTGAGCTGTGTTGGTGTCTGTGAGCTGTTTTGGTGTGTGAGCTTTGTTGCTGTGTGAGCTGTGTTGACGTGTGAGTTGTGTTGGTTTGTGAGCTGTGTTGCTGTGTGTGAGCTGTGTTGGTTTTTGTGCTGTGTCGGTGTGCGTGACCTGTGTTGGTGTGTGTGACCTGTTTTAGTGTGTGAGTTGTGTTGGTGTGTGTGAACTGTGTTGGTGTGTTTGCTGTGTTGGTGTGCGTGACCTGTGTTGGTGTATGTGAGCCGTGTTGGTGTTTGAGTTGTGTTGGTGTGTGTGAGCTGTGAAGGTGTGTGAGCTGTGTTGGTGTGTGAGCTGTATTGGCGTGTGCTGTTTTGGTGTGTGAGCTGTGTAGGCATGTGAGCTGTGTTGATATGTGTGAGTTGTGTTGGTGTGTGAGCTATATTGGTGTGTGAACTGTGTTGCTGTGATGGTGTGTGTGATCTGTGTTGGTGTATGTGAGTTGTGATGTTATGTTTGAGCTGTGTTGGAGTATGTGAGCTGTGTTGGTATGTGAGTTTTGTTGGTGCGCGAGCTGTGCTGGTGCATGACCTCTGTTGGTGTGTGAGCTGTGATGTTGTATGTGAGCTGTGTATGTGTATGTGAGCTGTTGTGTGTGTGTGTGAGCTGTGTTGGTCTGTGTGAGCTGTGTTTGTGTGTGAGCTTTGTTGGTGTGTGAGCTGTGTTGACGTGTGAGCTGTGTTGGTGTCTGTGAGCTGTTTTGGTGTGTGAGCTATGTTGGTGTGTGAGCTGTGTTGGTTTGTGAGTGTGTTAGTTTGTGAGCTGTGTAGCTGTGTGTGTTGTGTTGGTGTATGAGTTATGTTGTTGTGCGAGTGTGTTGATTTGTGAGCTGTGTTGGTGTGTGAGCTGCGTTGGTGTGTGTGAGCTGTGTTGGTGCGTGTGAGCTGAGTTGGTGTGTGAGCTGTGTCGTTGTTTGTGAGCTGTGTTGTTGTGTGAGCTGTGTTGGTTTGTGAGACGTGTTTGTGTGTGAGATGTGTTGGTGTGTGAGCTGTGTTGGTTTGTAAGTTTTGTTGTTTTGTGAGCTGTGTCGTTGTGTGTGAGCTGTGTTGGTGTGTGAGTTGTGTTGGTGTGTGAGCTGTGTTGGGTTGTGAGCCGTGTTTGTGTTTGAGTTGTGCTGCTGTGTGAGCTGTGTTAGTGTGTGTGCTGTGTTTGTGTGAGTCAGCTGGTTGATGTGTGTGCTGTGTTGGTGTGTGTATGCGGTGTTGGTGTGTGTGAGGTGGTTGATGTGTTCAGTGTGTTGACGTGTGAGCTGTGATGGTTGGTGTGAGATATGTTGCTGTGTATGAGCTCTGTTGGGTATGTGAGCTGTGTTGGTGTGTGAGCTGTGTTGGTATGTGATCTGCGTTTGTGCATGTGAGCTGTGTTATTGTGTGAGCTGTGTCAGTGTGTGAGCTGTGTTGACCCCTGAGCTGTGTTGGTGTGTGTGAGCTGTGTTGGTGTGTGAGCTGTGTTGGTATGTGATCTGCATTGGTGCATGTGAGCTGTGTTATTGTGTGAGCTGTGTCAGTGTGTGAGCTGTGTTGACACCTGAGCTGTGTTGGTGTGTGTGAGCTGTGCTATTGTGTGAGCTTTGTTCATGTGTGTTAGCTGGTCGATGGGTGAGCTGTGTTGGTGTGTGTGAGCCGTGTTGGTGTGTGAGCTGTGTTGGTGTGTGAGCTGGGTTGGTGTGTGAATTGTGTTGACGTGTGAGCTGTGTTGGTATGTGTGAGCTGTGTTGGTGTCTGTGATCTGTTTTGCTGTGTGAGCTATGTTAATGTCTGAGTTGTGTTGATGTTTGATCTATGTTGGTGTGTGAGCTGTGTTTGTGTGTGGGTGTGTTAGTTTGTGAGCTGTGTATCTGTGTGTGTTGTGTTGGTGTGTGAGTTGCGTTGTTGTGTGAGTTGTGCTGGTGTGTGAGTGTGTTGATTTGTGAGCTGTGTTGGAGTGTGAGCTGTGTTGGTGTGTGAGTTGTGTTGGTGTGTGAGCTGTGTTGATGTGTATGAGCTGTGTTGGTTTGTGAGCTGTGTTGCTTTGTGAGCTGTGTTGGTGTGTGTGTTCTGTGCTGGTGTGTGTGAGCTGCGTTGTTTTTTGTGAGCTGTGTTGGTGTGTGTGAGTTGTGCTGGTGTGTGAGCTGTGTTGGTGTGTGAACTGTGTTGGTGCATGTCAGCTTCGTTGCTTTGTGACCCGTGCAGGTTTATCTAAGCTATGATGGAGTGAGTGAGTTTTGATTGTATGTGTGGGCTGTGATGGTGTGTGTGAACTATTTTGGTGTGTGTCAGTTGTGTGGTCTGTGTGATCTGTGTGGGTTGGTGTGTGAGGTTTGTTGGTGTGTGAGCCGTTCTGGTGTGTGAGCTGTGTTGGTTTGTGAGCACTGTTGGTGTGTGAGTTGTGTTGGTGTGTGAGCTGTGCTGGTGTGTGAACTGTGTTGGTATGTGAGCTGTGTTGGTATGTTTCAGCTGGTTGACGTTTGAACTGTGTTGGTGAGTGTGAGCTGTGTTGGTGTGTGTGAACTGATTGATGTGCTATGTGTGTGTGTGTGTGAGCTGTGATGGTTGGTGTGAGATGTGTTGCTGTGTATGAGCTCTTTTGGGTATGTGAGCTGTGTTGGTATGTGACCTGCGTTGGTGTGTGTGAGCTGTGTTAGTGTGTGAGCTGTGTCGGTGTGTGAGCTGTGTTGACATGTGAGCTGTGTTGGTGTGTGTGAGCTATGCTATTGTGTGAGCTTTGTTCATGTGTGTGAGCTGGTTGATGTGTGTGCTGTGTTGGTGTGTGTATGCGGTGTTGGTGTGTGTGAGGTGGTTGATGTGTTCAGTGTGTTGACGTGTGAGCTGTGATGGTTGGTGTGAGATATGTTGCTGTGTATGAGCTCTGTTGGGTATGTGAGCTGTGTTGGTGTGTGAGCTGTGTTGGTATGTGATCTGCGTTTGTGCATGTGAGCTGTGTTATTGTGTGAGCTGTGTCAGTGTGTGAGCTGTGTTGACCCCTGAGCTGTGTTGGTGTGTGTGAGCTGTGTTGGTGTGTGAGCTGTGTTGGTATGTGATCTGCATTGGTGCATGTGAGCTGTGTTATTGTGTGAGCTGTGTCAGTGTGTGAGCTGTGTTGACACCTGAGCTGTGTTGGTGTGTGTGAGCTGTGCTATTGTGTGAGCTTTGTTCATGTGTGTTAGCTGGTCGATGGGTGAGCTGTGTTGGTGTGTGTGAGCCGTGTTGGTGTGTGAGCTGTGTTGGTGTGTGAGCTGGGTTGGTATGTTTCAGCTGGTTGACGTTTGAACTGTGTTGGTGAGTGTGAGCTGTGTTGGTGTGTGTGAACTGGTTGATGTGCTATGTGTGTGTGTGTGTGAGCTGTGATGGTTGGTGTGAGATGTGTTGCTGTGTATGAGCTCTTTTGGGTATGTGAGCTGTGTTGGTATGTGATCTGCGTTGGTGTGTGTGAGCTGTGTTAGTGTGTGAGCTGTGTCGGTGTGTGAGCTGTGTTGACATGTGAGCTGTGTTGGTGTGTGTGAGCTATGCTATTGTGTGAGCTTTGTTCATGTGTGTGAGCTGGTTGATGTGTGAGCTGTGTTGGTGTGTGTGAGCTGTGTTGGCATGTGAGCTGTGTTGGTGTCTGATTTGTGATGGTGTGTGAGTTGTGTTGGTGTGTGAGCTGTGTTGGTGTGTGAGTTGTGTTGATGTGTGAGCTCTGTTGGTGTGTGAGTTGTGTTGGCCTGCATGTGGTGTGTTGTGTGTGAGCTGTGCTGGTCAGAGTGAGCTGTGTTAGTGTGTATGCTGTGTTGGCGGGTGTGAGCTGTGTTGATGTCTGTGAGCTGTTTTGGTGTGTGAGCTATGTTGATGTGTGAGTTGTGTTGATGTTTGAGCTATGTTGGTGTGTGAGCTGTGTTTGTGTGTGAGTGAGTTAGTTTGTGAGCTGTGTAGCTGTGTGTGTTGTGTTGGTGTGAGTGAGTTGTGTTGCTGTGTGAGCTGTGTTGTTGTGTGACCTCAGTTGGTGTGTTAGCTGTGTTGCTGTGTGAGCTGGTTTGGTTTATGTGAGTTGTGTTGCTGTGTGAGCTGTGTTGGCGTGTGTGAGTTGTGTTGCTGTGTGAGCTGTGTTGGTGTGTGTGAGGGGTGTTATTATGTGAGCTGTGTTTGTGTGTGAGCTGTGTTAGTATGTGAGCTGTGTTGGTCTGTGTGAGCTGTGTTAGTGTGTGTGCTGTGTTGGTGTGAGTCAGCTGGTTGATGTGTGTGCTGTGTTGGTGTGTGTATGCGGTGTTGGTGTGTGTGAGGTGGTTGATGTGTTCAGTGTGTTGACGTGTGAGCTGTGATGGTTGGTGTGAGATATGTTGCTGTGTATGAGCTCTGTTGGGTATGTGAGCTGTGTTGGTGTGTGAGCTGTGTTGGTATGTGATCTGCGTTGGTGCATGTGAGCTGTGTTATTGTGTGAGCTGTGTCAGTGTGTGAGCTGTGTTGACACCTGAGCTGTGTTGGTGTGTGTGAGCTGTGTTGGTGTGTGAGATGTGTTGGTGTGTGAGCTGGGTTGGTGTGTGAATTGTGTTGACGTGTGAGCTGTGTTGGTGTGTGTGAGCTGTGTTGGTGTCTGTGATCTGTTTTGCTGTGTGAGCTATGTTAATGTCTGAGTTGTGTTGATGTTTGATCTATGTTGGTGTGTGAGCTGTGTTTGTGTGTGGGTGTGTTAGTTTGTGAGCTGTGTAGCTGTGTGTGTTGTGTTGGTGTGTGAGTTGCATTGTTGTGTGAGTTGTGTTGGTGTGTGAGTGTGTTGATTTGTGAGCTGTGTTGGAGTGTGAGCTGTGTTGGTGTGTGAGCTGTGTTGATGTGTGTGATCTGTGTTGGTTTGTGAGCTGTGTTGCTTTGTGAGCTGTGTTGGTGTGTGTGTTCTGTGCTGGTGTGTGTGAGCTGCGTTGTTTTTTGTGAGCTGTGTTGGTGTGTGTGAGTTGTGCTGGTGTGTGAGCTGTGTTGGTGTGTGAACTGTGTTGGTGCATGTCAGCTTCGTTGCTTTGTGACCCGTGCAGGTGTATCTAAGCTATGATGGAGTGAGTGAGTTTTGATTGTATGTGTGGGCTGTGATGGTGTGTGTGAACTATTTTGGTGTGTGTCAGTTGTGTGGTCTGTGTGATCTGTGTGGGTTGGTGTGTGAGGTTTGTTGGTGTGTGAGCTGTGTTGGTGTGTGTGAGCTGTGTTAGTGTGTGAACTGTGTAGGTGTGTGTGAGCTGTGTTGGTGTGTGAGCTGTGTTGGTGTGTGAGTTGTGTTGGTGTGTGAGTTGTGTTGGTGTGTGACCTGTGCTGGTGTGTGAGTTGTGCTGTTGTGTGAGCTGTGTTGGTGTGTGAGCTGGGTTGGTATGTTTCAGCTGGTTGACGTTTGAACTGTGTTGGTGAGTGTGAGCTGTGTTGGTGTGTGTGAACTGGTTGATGTGCTATGTGTGTGTGTGTGTGAGCTGTGATGGTTGGTGTGAGATGTGTTGCTGTGTATGAGCTCTTTTGGGTATGTGAGCTGTGTTGGTATGTGATCTGCGTTGGTGTGTGTGAGCTGTGTTAGTGTGTGAGCTGTGTCGGTGTGTGAGCTGTGTTGACATGTGAGCTGTGTTGGTGTGTGTGAGCTATGCTATTGTGTGAGCTTTGTTCATGTGTGTGAGCTGGTTGATGTGTGAGCTGTGTTGGTGTGTGTGAGCTGTGTTGGCATGTGAGCTGTGTTGGTGTCTGATTTGTGATGGTGTGTGAGTTGTGTTGGTGTGTGAGCTGTGTTGGTGTGTGAGTTGTGTTGATGTGTGAGCTCTGTTGGTGTGTGAGTTGTGTTGGCCTGCATGTGGTGTGTTGTGTGTGAGCTGTGCTGGTCAGAGTGAGCTGTGTTAGTGTGTATGCTGTGTTGGCGGGTGTGAGCTGTGTTGATGTCTGTGAGCTGTTTTGGTGTGTGAGCTATGTTGATGTGTGAGTTGTGTTGATGTTTGAGCTATGTTGGTGTGTGAGCTGTGTTTGTGTGTGAGTGAGTTAGTTTGTGAGCTGTGTAGCTGTGTGTGTTGTGTTGGTGTGAGTGAGTTGTGTTGCTGTGTGAGCTGTGTTGTTGTGTGACCTCAGTTGGTGTGTTAGCTGTGTTGCTGTGTGAGCTGGTTTGGTTTATGTGAGTTGTGTTGCTGTGTGAGCTGTGTTGGCGTGTGTGAGTTGTGTTGCTGTGTGAGCTGTGTTGGTGTGTGTGAGGGGTGTTATTATGTGAGCTGTGTTTGTGTGTGAGCTGTGTTAGTATGTGAGCTGTGTTGGTCTGTGTGAGCTGTGTTAGTGTGTGTGCTGTGTTGGTGTGAGTCAGCTGGTTGATGTGTGTGCTGTGTTGGTGTGTGTATGCGGTGTTGGTGTGTGTGAGGTGGTTGATGTGTTCAGTGTGTTGACGTGTGAGCTGTGATGGTTGGTGTGAGATATGTTGCTGTGTATGAGCTCTGTTGGGTATGTGAGCTGTGTTGGTGTGTGAGCTGTGTTGGTATGTGATCTGCGTTGGTGCATGTGAGCTGTGTTATTGTGTGAGCTGTGTCAGTGTGTGAGCTGTGTTGACACCTGAGCTGTGTTGGTGTGTGTGAGCTGTGTTGGTGTGTGAGATGTGTTGGTGTGTGAGCTGGGTTGGTGTGTGAATTGTGTTGACGTGTGAGCTGTGTTGGTGTGTGTGAGCTGTGTTGGTGTCTGTGATCTGTTTTGCTGTGTGAGCTATGTTAATGTCTGAGTTGTGTTGATGTTTGATCTATGTTGGTGTGTGAGCTGTGTTTGTGTGTGGGTGTGTTAGTTTGTGAGCTGTGTAGCTGTGTGTGTTGTGTTGGTGTGTGAGTTGCATTGTTGTGTGAGTTGTGTTGGTGTGTGAGTGTGTTGATTTGTGAGCTGTGTTGGAGTGTGAGCTGTGTTGGTGTGTGAGCTGTGTTGATGTGTGTGATCTGTGTTGGTTTGTGAGCTGTGTTGCTTTGTGAGCTGTGTTGGTGTGTGTGTTCTGTGCTGGTGTGTGTGAGCTGCGTTGTTTTTTGTGAGCTGTGTTGGTGTGTGTGAGTTGTGCTGGTGTGTGAGCTGTGTTGGTGTGTGAACTGTGTTGGTGCATGTCAGCTTCGTTGCTTTGTGACCCGTGCAGGTGTATCTAAGCTATGATGGAGTGAGTGAGTTTTGATTGTATGTGTGGGCTGTGATGGTGTGTGTGAACTATTTTGGTGTGTGTCAGTTGTGTGGTCTGTGTGATCTGTGTGGGTTGGTGTGTGAGGTTTGTTGGTGTGTGAGCTGTGTTGGTGTGTGTGAGCTGTGTTAGTGTGTGAACTGTGTAGGTGTGTGTGAGCTGTGTTGGTGTGTGAGCTGTGTTGGTGTGTGAGTTGTGTTGGTGTGTGAGTTGTGTTGGTGTGTGACCTGTGCTGGTGTGTGAGTTGTGCTGTTGTGTGAGCTGTGTTGGTGTGTGAGCTGTGTTGATGTGTGTGAGCTGTGTTGGTGTGTGATCTCTGTTGGTGTGTGAGCTGTGTTGGTGTGTGAGCGCTGTGTTGTTTTGTGAGCTGTATTGGTGTGCGTGAGCTGTGTTGGTGTGTGAGCTGTGTTGGTATGTGAGCTGTGTTTGTGTGTGTGAGCTGTGTTAGTATGTGAGCTGTGTTTGTGTGTGAGGGGTGCTTTGGTGTGTGTCAGCTGGGTGATGTGTGAGCTGTGTTGGTGTGTGTAAGAAGTGTTAGTATGTGAGCTGTGTTTGTGTGTGTGAGCTGTGTTGGCGTGTGAGCTGTGTTGGTGTGTGAGCGCTGCGTTGTTATGTGAGCTGTGTTGGTGTGTGTAAGCTGTGTTTGTGTGTGTGAGCTGTGTTAGTATGTGAGCTGTGTTTGTGTGTGTGAGGTGCTTTGGTGTGTGTCAGCTGGTTGATGTGTGAGCTGTGTTTGTGTGTGTGAGCTGTGTTAGTATGTGAGCTGTGTTTGTGTGTGTGATGTGCTTTTGTGTGTGTCAGCTGGTTGATGTGTGAGCTGTGTTGGTGTGTGTGAGATGTCTTAGTATGGCAGCTGTGTTTGTGTGTGTGAGCTGTGTTAGTGTGTGAGCTGTGATGGTGTGTGTGAGCTGTGTTGGTGTATGTGAGTTGTGATGTTATGTGTGAGCTTTGTTGGAGTATGTGAGCTGTGTTGGTATGTGAGTTTTGTTGGTGCGCGAGCTGTGCTGGTGCATGACCTCTGCTGGTGTGTGAGCTGTGTTGTTGTATGTGAGCTGTGTATGTGTATGTGAGCTGTTGTGTGTGTGTGTGAGCTGTGTTGGTCTGTGTGAGCTGTGTTGGTGTGTGAGCTTTGTTGGTGTGTGAGCTGTGTTGACGTGTGAGCTGTGTTGGTTTGTGTGAGCTGTTTTGGTGTCTGTGAGCTGTTTTGGTGTGTGAGCTATGTTGGTGTGTGAGCTGTATTGGTTTGTGAGTGTGTTAGTTTGTGAGCTGTGTAGCTGTGTGTGTTGCGTTGTTGTATGAGTTATGTTGGTGTGCGAGTGTGTTGATTTGTGAGCTGTGTTGGTGTGCGAGCTGTGTCGCATTGTGTGAGTTGTGTTTGTGTGTTACCTGTTTTGGCATGTGTGAGTTGTGTTGGTGTGTGAGCTGTGTTGGTTTGTGTGAGCTGTGTTGGTGTCTGTGAGCTGTTTTGGTGTGTGAGCTGTGTTGGTGTCTGTGAGCTGTTTTGGTGTGTGAGTTGTGTTGGTGTGTGAGCTGTCTTGGTGTGTGAGCAGTGTTGATGTGTGTGAACAGTTTGGTGTGTGAGTTGTGTTGGTGTGTGAGTTGTGTTGATGTGTGAACTGTGTTGGTGTGTGTGAGGCTTGTTGGAATATGAGTTGTGTCGTTGTGTGTGAGCTGTGATGGTGTGTAAGCTGTGTTGGTGTGTGAGCTGTGTTGGTGTGTGATGTGTTGGTATGTGAGCTATGTTGGTGTGTGAACTGTGTTGCTGGGTGAGCTGCGATGGTGTGTGTTTTGTGTTGGTGTGTTTGAACCGTGTTGGGGTTTGTGAGCTGTTTTGGTATGTGTGAGCTGTGTTGGTGTGTGAATGTGCTAGTTTGTGAGCTGTGTAGCTGTGTGTGTTGTGTTTGTTTGTGAGTTGTGTTGGTATGTGTAGGCTGTGTTGGTTTGTGAGCTGTGTTAGTGTGTGAGCTCTGTATTGTTTGTGAGCTCTATTGGTGCTTGAGTTGTGTTGGTGTGTGAGCTGTGTTGGTGTGTGAGTTGTGTTGATGTGAGAGCTGTGTTGGTATGTGAGTTGTGTTGTTCTGTGAGCTCTGTTGGTGTGTGAGCTGTGTTGGTGTGTGAGCTCTATTGGTATGCGTGAGCTGTGTTAGTGTGTGAGTTGTGTTGGTGTGTGAATTGTGTTGGTGTGTGTGTTGTGTTGATGTGTGAGCTGTGTTGGTGTGTGTGAGGCGTGTTGGAATATGAGTTGTTTTGTGTGTGAGCTGTGATGGTGTGTGAGCTGTGTTGGTGTGTGAGCTGTGTTGGTGTGTGAGCTGTGTTGGTATGTGAGCTATGTTGGTGTGTGAACTGTGTTGCTGGGTGAGCTGCGATGGTGTGTGTTTTGTGTTGGTGTGTTTGAACCGTGTTGGGGTATGTGAGCTGTGTTGGTATGTGTGAGCTGTGTTGGTGTGTGAACTGTATTGCTGCGTGAGCTGTGATGGTGTGTGAATGTGCTAGTTTGTGAGCTGTGTAGCTGTGTGTGTTGTGTTTGTGTGTGAGTTGTGTTGGTGTGTGTAGGCTGTGTTGGTTTGTGAGCTGTGTTAGTGTGTGAGCTCTGTTTTGTTTGTGAGCTCTATTGGTGTGTGAGCTGTGTTGACGTGTGAGCTGTGTTGGTTTGTGTGAGCTGTGTTGGTGTCTGTGAGCTGTTTTGGTGTGTGAGCTTTGTTGCTGTGTGAGCTGTGTTGACGTGTGAGTTGTGTTGGTTTGTGAGCTGTGTTGCTTTGTGTGAGCTGTGTTGGTTTTTGTGCTGTGTCGGTGTGCGTGACCTGTGTTGGTGTGTGTGACCTGTTTTAGTGTGTGAGTTGTGTTGGTGTGTGTGAACTGTGTTGGTGTGTTTGCTGTGTTGGTGTGTGTGACCTGTGTTGGTGTATGTGAGCCGTGTTGGTGTTTGAGTTGTGTTGGTGTTTGTGAGCTGTGAAGGTGTGTGAGCTGTGTTGGTGTGTGAGCTGTATTGGCGTGTGCTGTTTTGGTGTGTGAGCTGTGTAGGCATGTGAGCTGTGTTGATATGTGTGAGTTGTGTTGGTGTGTGAGCTATATTGGTGTGTGAACTGTGTTGCTGTGATGGTGTGTGTGATCTGTGTTGGTGTATGTGAGTTGTGATGTTATGTTTGAGCTGTGTTGGAGTATGTGAGCTGTGTTGGTATGTGAGTTTTGTTGGTGCGCGAGCTGTGCTGGTGCATGACCTCTGTTGGTGTGTGAGCTGTGATGTTGTATGTGAGCTGTGTATGTGTATGTGAGCTGTTGTGTGTGTGTGTGAGCTGTGTTGGTCTGTGTGAGCTGTGTTTGTGTGTGAGCTTTGTTGGTGTGTGAGCTGTGTTGACGTGTGAGCTGTGTTGGTTTGTGTGAGCTGTGTTGGTGTCTGTGAGCTGTTTTGGTGTGTGAGCTATGTTGGTGTGTGAGCTGTGTTGGTTTGTGAGTGTGTTAGTTTGTGAGCTGTGTAGCTGTGTGTGTTGTGTTGGTGTATGAGTTATGTTGTTGTGCGAGTGTGTTGATTTGTGAGCTGTGTTGGTGTGTGAGCTGCGTTGGTGTGTGTGAGCTGTGTTGGTGCGTGTGAGCTGAGTTGGTGTGTGAGCTGTGTCGTTGTTTGTGAGCTGTGTTGTTGTGTGAGCTGTGTTGGTTTGTGAGACGTGTTTGTGTGTGAGATGTGTTGGTGTGTGAGCTGTGTTGGTTTGTAAGTTTTGTTGTTTTGTGAGCTGTGTCGTTGTGTGTGAGCTGTGTTGGTGTGTGAGTTGTGTTGGTGTGTGAGCTGTGTTGGGTTGTGAGCCGTGTTTGTGTGTGAGTTGTGCTGCTGTGTGAGCTGTGTTAGTGTGTGTGCTGTGTTTGTGTGAGTCAGCTGGTTGATGTGTGTGCTGTGTTGGTGTGTGTATGCGGTGTTGGTGTGTGTGAGGTGGTTGATGTGTTCAGTGTGTTGACGTGTGAGCTGTGATGGTTGGTGTGAGATATGTTGCTGTGTATGAGCTCTGTTGGGTATGTGAGCTGTGTTGGTGTGTGAGCTGTGTTGGTATGTGATCTGCGTTTGTGCATGTGAGCTGTGTTATTGTGTGAGCTGTGTCAGTGTGTGAGCTGTTTTGACCCCTGAGCTGTGTTGGTGTGTGTGAGCTGTGTTGGTGTGTGAGCTGTGTTGGTATGTGATCTGCATTGGTGCATGTGAGCTGTGTTATTGTGTGAGCTGTGTCAGTGTGTGAGCTGTGTTGACACCTGAGCTGTGTTGGTGTGTGTGAGCTGTGCTATTGTGTGAGCTTTGTTCATGTGTGTTAGCTGGTCGATGGGTGAGCTGTGTTGGTGTGTGTGAGCCGTGTTGGTGTGTGAGCTGTGTTGGTGTGTGAGCTGGGTTGGTGTGTGAATTGTGTTGACGTGTGAGCTGTGTTGGTATGTGTGAGCTGTGTTGGTGTCTGTGATCTGTTTTGCTGTGTGAGCTATGTTAATGTCTGAGTTGTGTTGATGTTTGATCTATGTTGGTGTGTGAGCTGTGTTTGTGTGTGGGTGTGTTAGTTTGTGAGCTGTGTATCTGTGTGTGTTGTGTTGGTGTGTGAGTTGCGTTGTTGTGTGAGTTGTGCTGGTGTGTGAGTGTGTTGATTTGTGAGCTGTGTTGGAGTGTGAGCTGTGCTGGTGTGTGAGTTGTGTTGGTGTGTGAGCTGTGTTGATGTGTATGAGCTGTGTTGGTTTGTGAGCTGTGTTGCTTTGTGAGCTGTGTTGGTGTGTGTGTTCTGTGCTGGTGTGTGTGAGCTGCGTTGTTTTTTGTGAGCTGTGTTGGTGTGTGTGAGTTGTGCTGGTGTGTGAGCTGTGTTGGTGTGTGAACTGTGTTGGTGCATGTCAGCTTCGTTGCTTTGTGACCCGTGCAGGTTTATCTAAGCTATGATGGAGTGAGTGAGTTTTGATTGTATGTGTGGGCTGTGATGGTGTGTGTGAACTATTTTGGTGTGTGTCAGTTGTGTGGTCTGTGTGATCTGTGTGGGTTGGTGTGTGAGGTTTGTTGGTGTGTGAGCCGTTCTGGTGTGTGAGCTGTGTTGGTTTGTGAGCACTGTTGGTGTGTGAGTTGTGTTGGTGTGTGAGCTGTGCTGGTGTGTGAACTGTGTTGGTATGTGAGCTGTGTTGGTATGTTTCAGCTGGTTGACGTTTGAACTGTGTTGGTGAGTGTGAGCTGTGTTGGTGTGTGTGAACTGGTTGATGTGCTATGTGTGTGTGTGTGTGAGCTGTGATGGTTGGTGTGAGATGTGTTGCTGTGTATGAGCTCTTTTGGGTATGTGCGCTGTGTTGGTATGTGATCTGCGTTGGTGTGTGTGAGCTGTGTTAGTGTGTGAGCTGTGTCAGTGTGTGAGCTGTGTTGACATGTGAGCTGTGTTGGTGTGTGTGAGCTATGCTATTGTGTGAGCTTTGTTCATGTGTGTGAGCTGGTTGATGTGTGAGCTGTGTTGGTGTGTGTGAGCTGTGTTGGCATGTGAGCTGTGTTGGTGTCTGATCTGTGATGGTGTGTGAGTTGTGTTGGTGTGTGAGCTGTGTTGGTGTGTGAGTTGTGTTGATGTGTGAGCTCTGTTGGTGTGTGAGTTGTGTTGGCCTGCATGTGGTGTGTTGTGTGTGAGCTGTGCTGGTCTGAGTGAGCTGTGTTAGTGTGTATGCTGTGTTGGCGGGTGTGAGCTGTGTTGATGTCTGTGAGCTGTTTTGGTGTGTGAGCTATGTTGATGTGTGAGTTGTGTTGATGTTTGAGCTATGTTGGTGTGTGAGCTGTGTTTGTGTGTGAGTGAGTTAGTTTGTGAGCTGTGTAGCTGTGTGTGTTGTGTTGGTGTGAGTGAGTTGTGTTGCTGTGTGAGCTGTGTTGTTGTGTGACCTCAGTTGGTGTGTTAGCTGTGTTGCTGTGTGAGCTGGTTTGGTTTATGTGAGTTGTGTTGCTGTGTGAGCTGTGTTGGCGTGTGTGAGTTGTGTTGCTGTGTGAGCTGTGTTGGTGTGTGTGAGGGGTGTTATTATGTGAGCTGTGTTTGTGTGTGAGCTGTGTTAGTATGTGAGCTGTGTTGGTCTGTGTGAGCTGTGTTAGTGTGTGTGCTGTGTTGGTGTGAGTCAGCTGGTTGATGTGTGTGCTGTGTTGGTGTGTGTATGCGGTGTTGGTGTGTGTGAGGTGGTTGATGTGTTCAGTGTGTTGACGTGTGAGCTGTGATGGTTGGTGTGAGATATGTTGCTGTGTATGAGCTCTGTTGGGTATGTTAGCTGTGTTGGTGTGTGAGCTGTGTTGGTATGTGATCTGCGTTGGTGCATGTGAGCTGTGTTATTGTGTGAGCTGTGTCAGTGTGTGAGCTGTGTTGACACCTGAGCTGTGTTGGTGTGTGTGAGCTGTGTTGGTGTGTGAGATGTGTTGGTGTGTGAGCTGGGTTGGTGTGTGAATTGTGTTGACGTGTGAGCTGTGTTGGTGTGTGTGAGCTGTGTTGGTGTCTGTGATCTGTTTTGCTGTGTGAGCTATGTTAATGTCTGAGTTGTGTTGATGTTTGATCTATGTTGGTGTGTGAGCTGTGTTTGTGTGTGGGTGTGTTAGTTTGTGTGCTGTGCAGCTGTGTGTGTTGTGTTGGTGTGTGAGTTGCGTTGTTGTGTGAGTTGTGTTGGTGTGTGAGTGTGTTGATTTGTGAGCTGTGTTGGAGTGTGAGCTGTGTTGGTGTGTGAGTTGTGTTGGTGTGTGAGCTGTGTTGATGTGTGTGAGCTGTGTTGGTTTGTGAGCTGTGTTGCTTTGTGAGCTGTGTTTGTGTGTGTGTTCTGTGCTGGTGTGTGTGAGCTGCGTTGTTTTTTGTGAGCTGTGTTGGTGTGTGTGAGTTGTGCTGGTGTGTGAGCTGTGTTGGTGTGTGAACTGTGTTGGTGCATGTCAGCTTCGTTGCTTTGTGACCCGTGCAGGTGTATCTAAGCTATGATGGAGTGAGTGAGTTTTGATTGTATGTGTGGGCTGTGATGGTGTGTGTGAACTATTTTGGTGTGTGTCAGTTGTGTGGTCTGTGTGATCTGTGTGGGTTGGTGTGTGAGGTTTGTTGGTGTGTGAGCCGTTCTGGTGTGTGAGCTGTGTTGGTTTGTGAGCACTGTTGGTGTGTGAGTTGTGTTGGTGTGTGAGCTGTGCTGGTGTGTGAACTGTGTTGGTATGTGAGCTGTGTTGGTATGTGTCAGCTGGTTGACGTTTGAACTGTGTTGGTGAGTGTGAGCTGTGTTGGTGTGTGTGAACTGGTTGATGTGCTATGTGTGTGTGTGTGTGAGCTGTGATGGTTGGTGTGAGATGTGTTGCTGTGTATGAGCTCTTTTGGGTATGTGAGCTGTGTTGGTATGTGATCTGCGTTGGTGTGTGTGAGCTGTGTTAGTGTGTGAGCTGTGTCGGTGTGTGAGCTGTGTTGACATGTGAGCTGTGTTGGTGTGTGTGAGCTATGCTATTGTGTGAGCTTTGTTCATGTGTGTGAGCTGGTTGATGTGTGAGCTGTGTTGGTGTGTGTGAGCTGCGTTGGCATGTGAGCTGTGTTGGTGTCTGATCTGTGATGGTGTGTGAGCTGTGTTGGTGTGTGAGCTGTGTTGGTGTGTGAGTTGTGTTGATGTGTGAGCTCTGTTGGTGTGTGAGTTATGTTGGCCTGCATGTGGTGTGTTGTGTGTGAGCTGTGCTGGTCTGAGTGAGCTGTGTTAGTGTGTATGCTGTGTTGGCGGGTGTGAGCTGTGTTGATGTCTGTGAGCTGTTTTGGTGTGTGAGCTATGTTGATGTGTGAGTTGTGTTGATGTTTGAGCTATGTTGGTGTGTGAGCTGTGTTTGTGTGTGAGTGAGTTAGTTTGTGAGCTGTGTAGCTGTGTGTGTTGTGTTGGTGTGAGTGAGTTGTGTTGCTGTGTGAGCTGTGTTGTTGTGTGACCTCAGTTGGTGTGTTAGCTGTGTTGCTGTGTGAGCTGGTTTGGTTTATGTGAGTTGTGTTGCTGTGTGAGCTGTGTTGGCGTGTGTGAGTTGTGTTGCTGTGTGAGCTGTGTTGGTGTCTGTGAGGGGTGTTATTATGTGAGCTGTGTTTGTGTGTGAGCTGTGTTAGTATGTGAGCTGTGTTGGTCTGTGTGAGCTGTGTTAGTGTGTGTGCTGTGTTGGTGTGAGTCAGCTGGTTGATGTGTGTGCTGTGTTGGTGTGTGTATGCGGTGTTGGTGTGTGTGAGGTGGTTGATGTGTTCAGTGTGTTGACGTGTGAGCTGTGATGGTTGGTGTGAGATATGTTGCTGTGTATGAGCTCTGTTGGGTATGTGAGCTGTGTTGGTGTGTGAGCTGTGTTGGTATGTGATCTGCGTTGGTGCATGTGAGCTGTGTTATTGTGTGAGCTGTGTCAGTGTGTGAGCTGTGTTGACACCTGAGCTGTGTTGGTGTGTGTGAGCTGTGTTGGTGTGTGAGATGTGTTGGTGTGTGAGCTGGGTTGGTGTGTGAATTGTGTTGACGTGTGAGCTGTGTTGGTGTGTGTGAGCTGTGTTGGTGTCTGTGATCTGTTTTGCTGTGTGAGCTATGTTAATGTCTGAGTTGTGTTGATGTTTGATCTATGTTGGTGTGTGAGCTGTGTTTGTGTGTGGGTGTGTTAGTTTGTGAGCTGTGCAGCTGTGTGTGTTGTGTTGGTGTGTGAGTTGCGTTGTTGTGTGAGTTGTGTTGGTGTGTGAGTGTGTTGATTTGTGAGCTGTGTTGGAGTGTGAGCTGTGTTGGTGTGTGAGTTGTGTTGGTGTGTGAGCTGTGTTGATGTGTGTGAGCTTTGTTGGTTTGTGAGCTGTGTTGCTTTGTGAGCTGTGTTTGTGTGTGTGTTCTGTGCTGGTGTGTGTGAGCTGCGTTGTTTTTTGTGAGCTGTGTTGGTGTGTGTGAGTTGTGCTGGTGTGTGAGCTGTGTTGGTGTGTGAACTGTGTTGGTGCATGTCAGCTTCGTTGCTTTGTGACCCGTGCAGGTGTATCTAAGCTATGATGGAGTGAGTGAGTTTTGATTGTATGTGTGGGCTGTGATGGTGTGTGTGAACTATTTTGGTGTGTGTCAGTTGTGTGGTCTGTGTGATCTGTGTGGGTTGGTGTGTGAGGTTTGTTGGTGTGTGAGCTGTGTTAGTGTGTGAGCTGTGTCGGTGTGTGAGCTGTGTTGACATGTGAGCTGTGTTGGTGTGTGTGAGCTATGCTATTGTGTGAGCTTTGTTCATGTGTGTGAGCTGGTTGATGTGTGTGCTGTGTTGGTGTGTGTATGCGGTGTTGGTGTGTGTGAGGTGGTTGATGTGTTCAGTGTGTTGACGTGTGAGCTGTGATGGTTGGTGTGAGATATGTTGCTGTGTATGAGCTCTGTTGGGTATGTGAGCTGTGTTGGTGTGTGAGCTGTGTTGGTATGTGATCTGCGTTTGTGCATGTGAGCTGTGTTATTGTGTGAGCTGTGTCAGTGTGTGAGCTGTGTTGACCCCTGAGCTGTGTTGGTGTGTGTGAGCTGTGTTGGTGTGTGAGCTGTGTTGGTATGTGATCTGCATTGGTGCATGTGAGCTGTGTTATTGTGTGAGCTGTGTCAGTGTGTGAGCTGTGTTGACACCTGAGCTGTTTTGGTGTGTGTGAGCTGTGCTATTGTGTGAGCTTTGTTCATGTGTGTTAGCTGGTCGATGGGTGAGCTGTGTTGGTGTGTGTGAGCCGTGTTGGTGTGTGAGCTGTGTTGGTGTGTGAGCTGGGTTGGTATGTTTCAGCTGGTTGACGTTTGAACTGTGTTGGTGAGTGTGAGCTGTGTTGGTGTGTGTGAACTGGTTGATGTGCTATGTGTGTGTGTGTGTGAGCTGTGATGGTTGGTGTGAGATGTGTTGCTGTGTATGAGCTCTTTTGGGTATGTGAGCTGTGTTGGTATGTGATCTGCGTTGGTGTGTGTGAGCTGTGTTAGTGTGTGAGCTGTGTCGGTGTGTGAGCTGTGTTGACATGTGAGCTGTGTTGGTGTGTGTGAGCTATGCTATTGTGTGAGCTTTGTTCATGTGTGTGAGCTGGTTGATGTGTGAGCTGTGTTGGTGTGTGTGAGCTGTGTTGGCATGTGAGCTGTGTTGGTGTCTGATTTGTGATGGTGTGTGAGTTGTGTTGGTGTGTGAGCTGTGTTGGTGTGTGAGTTGTGTTGATGTGTGAGCTCTGTTGGTGTGTGAGTTGTGTTGGCCTGCCTGTGGTGTGTTGTGTGTGAGCTGTGCTGGTCAGAGTGAGCTGTGTTAGTGTGTATGCTGTGTTGGCGGGTGTGAGCTGTGTTGATGTCTGTGAGCTGTTTTGGTGTGTGAGCTATGTTGATGTGTGAGTTGTGTTGATGTTTGAGCTATGTTGGTGTGTGAGCTGTGTTTGTGTGTGAGTGAGTTAGTTTGTGAGCTGTGTAGCTGTGTGTGTTGTGTTGGTGTGAGTGAGTTGTGTTGCTGTGTGAGCTGTGTTGTTGTGTGACCTCAGTTGGTGTGTTAGCTGTGTTGCTGTGTGAGCTGGTTTGGTTTATGTGAGTTGTGTTGCTGTGTGAGCTGTGTTGGCGTGTGTGAGTTGTGTTGCTGTGTGAGCTGTGTTGGTGTGTGTGAGGGGTGTTATTATGTGAGCTGTGTTTGTGTGTGAGCTGTGTTAGTATGTGAGCTGTGTTGGTCTGTGTGAGCTGTGTTAGTGTGTGTGCTGTGTTGGTGTGAGTCAGCTGGTTGATGTGTGTGCTGTGTTGGTGTGTGTATGCGGTGTTGGTGTGTGTGAGGTGGTTGATGTGTTCAGTGTGTTGACGTGTGAGCTGTGATGGTTGGTGTGAGATATGTTGCTGTGTATGAGCTCTGTTGGGTATGTGAGCTGTGTTGGTGTGTGAGCTGTGTTGGTATGTGATCTGCGTTGGTGCATGTGAGCTGTGTTATTGTGTGAGCTGTGTCAGTGTGTGAGCTGTGTTGACACCTGAGCTGTGTTGGTGTGTGTGAGCTGTGTTGGTGTGTGAGATGTGTTGGTGTGTGAGCTGGGTTGGTGTGTGAATTGTGTTGACGTGTGAGCTGTGTTGGTGTGTGTGAGCTGTGTTGGTGTCTGTGATCTGTTTTGCTGTGTGAGCTATGTTAATGTCTGAGTTGTGTTGATGTTTGATCTATGTTGGTGTGTGAGCTGTGTTTGTGTGTGGGTGTGTTAGTTTGTGAGCTGTGTAGCTGTGTGTGTTGTGTTGGTGTGTGAGTTGCATTGTTGTGTGAGTTGTGTTGGTGTGTGAGTGTGTTGATTTGTGAGCTGTGTTGGAGTGTGAGCTGTGTTGGTGTGTGAGCTGTGTTGATGTGTGTGATCTGTGTTGGTTTGTGAGCTGTGTTGCTTTGTGAGCTGTGTTGGTGTGTGTGTTCTGTGCTGGTGTGTGTGAGCTGCGTTGTTTTTTGTGAGCTGTGTTGGTGTGTGTGAGTTGTGCTGGTGTGTGAGCTGTGTTGGTGTGTGAACTGTGTTGGTGCATGTCAGCTTCGTTGCTTTGTGACCCGTGCAGGTGTATCTAAGCTATGATGGAGTGAGTGAGTTTTGATTGTATGTGTGGGCTGTGATGGTGTGTGTGAACTATTTTGGTGTGTGTCAGTTGTGTGGTCTGTGTGATCTGTGTGGGTTGGTGTGTGAGGTTTGTTGGTGTGTGAGCTGTGTTGGTGTGTGTGAGCTGTGTTAGTGTGTGAACTGTGTAGGTGTGTGTGAGCTGTGTTGGTGTGTGAGCTGTGTTGGTGTGTGAGTTGTGTTGGTGTGTGAGTTGTGTTGGTGTGTGACCTGTGCTGGTGTGTGAGTTGTGCTGGTGTGTGAGCTGTGTTGGTGTGTGAGCTGTGTTGATGTGTGTGAGCTGTGTTGGTGTGTGATCTCTGTTGGTGTGTGAGCTGTGTTGGTGTGTGAGCGCTGTGTTGTTTTGTGAGCTGTATTGGTGTGCGTGAGCTGTGTTGGTGTGTGAGCTGTGTTGGTATGTGAGCTGTGTTTGTGTGTGTGAGCTGTGTTAGTATGTGAGCTGTGTTTGTGTGTGAGGGGTGCTTTGGTGTGTGTCAGCTGGGTGATGTGTGAGCTGTGTTGGTGTGTGTAAGAAGTGTTAGTATGTGAGCTGTGTTTGTGTGTGTGAGCTGTGTTGGCGTGTGAGCTGTGTTGGTGTGTGAGCGCTGCGTTGTTATGTGAGCTGTGTTGGTGTGTGTAAGCTGTGTTTGTGTGTGTGAGCTGTGTTAGTATGTGAGCTGTGTTTGTGTGTGTGAGGTGCTTTGGTGTGTGTCAGCTGGTTGATGTGTGAGCTGTGTTTGTGTGTGTGAGCTGTGTTAGTATGTGAGCTGTGTTTGTGTGTGTGATGTGCTTTTGTGTGTGTCAGCTGGTTGATGTGTGAGCTGTGTTGGTGTGTGTGAGATGTCTTAGTATGGCAGCTGTGTTTGTGTGTGTGAGCTGTGTTAGTGTGTGAGCTGTGATGGTGTGTGTGAGCTGTGTTGGTGTATGTGAGTTGTGATGTTATGTGTGAGCTTTGTTGGAGTATGTGAGCTGTGTTGGTATGTGAGTTTTGTTGGTGCGCGAGCTGTGCTGGTGCATGACCTCTGCTGGTGTGTGAGCTGTGTTGTTGTATGTGAGCTGTGTATGTGTATGTGAGCTGTTGTGTGTGTGTGTGAGCTGTGTTGGTCTGTGTGAGCTGTGTTGGTGTGTGAGCTTTGTTGGTGTGTGAGCTGTGTTGACGTGTGAGCTGTGTTGGTTTGTGTGAGCTGTTTTGGTGTCTGTGAGCTGTTTTGGTGTGTGAGCTATGTTGGTGTGTGAGCTGTATTGGTTTGTGAGTGTGTTAGTTTGTGAGCTGTGTAGCTGTGTGTGTTGCGTTGTTGTATGAGTTATGTTGGTGTGCGAGTGTGTTGATTTGTGAGCTGTGTTGGTGTGCGAGCTGTGTCGCATTGTGTGAGTTGTGTTTGTGTGTTACCTGTTTTGGCATGTGTGAGTTGTGTTGGTGTGTGAGCTGTGTTGGTTTGTGTGAGCTGTGTTGGTGTCTGTGAGCTGTTTTGGTGTGTGAGCTGTGTTGGTGTCTGTGAGCTGTTTTGGTGTGTGAGTTGTGTTGGTGTGTGAGCTGTCTTGGTGTGTGAGCAGTGTTGATGTGTGTGAACAGTTTGGTGTGTGAGTTGTGTTGGTGTGTGAGTTGTGTTGATGTGTGAACTGTGTTGGTGTGTGTGAGGCTTGTTGGAATATGAGTTGTGTCGTTGTGTGTGAGCTGTGATGGTGTGTAAGCTGTGTTGGTGTGTGAGCTGTGTTGGTGTGTGATGTGTTGGTATGTGAGCTATGTTGGTGTGTGAACTGTGTTGCTGGGTGAGCTGCGATGGTGTGTGTTTTGTGTTGGTGTGTTTGAACCGTGTTGGGGTTTGTGAGCTGTTTTGGTATGTGTGAGCTGTGTTGGTGTGTGAATGTGCTAGTTTGTGAGCTGTGTAGCTGTGTGTGTTGTGTTTGTTTGTGAGTTGTGTTGGTATGTGTAGGCTGTGTTGGTTTGTGAGCTGTGTTAGTGTGTGAGCTCTGTTTTGTTTGTGAGCTCTATTGGTGCTTGAGTTGTGTTGGTGTGTGAGCTGTGTTGGTGTGTGAGTTGTGTTGATGTGAGAGCTGTGTTGGTATGTGAGTTGTGTTGTTCTGTGAGCTCTGTTGGTGTGTGAGCTGTGTTGGTGTGTGAGCTCTATTGGTATGCGTGAGCTGTGTTAGTGTGTGAGTTGTGTTGGTGTGTGAATTGTGTTGGTGTGTGTGTTGTGTTGATGTGTGAGCTGTGTTGGTGTGTGTGAGGCGTGTTGGAATATGAGTTGTTTTGTGTGTGAGCTGTGATGGTGTGTGAGCTGTGTTGGTGTGTGAGCTGTGTTGGTGTGTGAGCTGTGTTGGTATGTGAGCTATGTTGGTGTGTGAACTGTGTTGCTGGGTGAGCTGCGATGGTGTGTGTTTTGTGTTGGTGTGTTTGAACCGTGTTGGGGTATGTGAGCTGTGCTGGTATGTGTGAGCTGTGTTGGTGTGTGAACTGTATTGCTGCGTGAGCTGTGATGGTGTGTGAATGTGCTAGTTTGTGAGCTGTGTAGCTGTGTGTGTTGTGTTTGTGTGTGAGTTGTGTTGGTGTGTGTAGGCTGTGTTGGTTTGTGAGCTGTGTTAGTGTGTGAGCTCTGTTTTGTTTGTGAGCTCTATTGGTGTGTGAGCTGTGTTGACGTGTGAGCTGTGTTGGTTTGTGTGAGCTGTGTTGGTGTCTGTGAGCTGTTTTGGTGTGTGAGCTTTGTTGCTGTGTGAGCTGTGTTGACGTGTGAGTTGTGTTGGTTTGTGAGCTGTGTTGCTGTGTGTGAGCTGTGTTGGTTTTTGTGCTGTGTCGGTGTGCGTGGCCTGTGTTGGTGTGTGTGACCTGTTTTAGTGTGTGAGTTGTGTTGGTGTGTGTGAACTGTGTTGGTGTGTTTGCTGTGTTGGTGTGCGTGACCTGTGTTGGTGTATGTGAGCCGTGTTGGTGTTTGAGTTGTGTTGGTGTGTGTGAGCTGTGAAGGTGTGTGAGCTGTGTTGGTGTGTGAGCTGTATTGGCGTGTGCTGTTTTGGTGTGTGAGCTGTGTAGGCATGTGAGCTGTGTTGATACGTGTGAGTTGTGTTGGTGTGTGAGCTATATTGGTGTGTGAACTGTGTTGCTGTGATGGTGTGTGTGATCTGTGTTGGTGTACGTGAGTTGTGATGTTATGTTTGAGCTGTGTTGGAGTATGTGAGCTGTGTTGGTATGTGAGTTTTGTTGGTGCGCGAGCTGTGCTGGTGCATGACCTCTGTTGGTGTGTGAGCTGTGATGTTGTATGTGAGCTGTGTATGTGTATGTGAGCTGTTGTGTGTGTGTGTGAGCTGTGTTGGTCTGTGTGAGCTGTGTTTGTGTGTGAGCTTTGTTGGTGTGTGAGCTGTGTTGACGTGTGAGCTGTGTTGGTTTGTGTGAGCTGTGTTGGTGTCTGTGAGCTGTTTTGGTGTGTGAGCTATGTTGGTGTGTGAGCTGTGTTGGTTTGTGAGTGTGTTAGTTTGTGAGCTGTGTAGCTGTGTGTGTTGTGTTGGTGTATGAGTTATGTTGTTGTGCGAGTGTGTTGATTTGTGAGCTGTGTTGGTGTGTGAGCTGCGTTGGTGTGTGTGAGCTGTGTTGGTGCGTGTGAGCTGAGTTGGTGTGTGAGCTGTGTCGTTGTTTGTGAGCTGTGTTGTTGTGTGAGCTGTGTTGGTTTGTGAGACGTGTTTGTGTGTGAGATGTGTTGGTGTGTGAGCTGTGTTGGTTTGTAAGTTTTGTTGTTTTGTGAGCTGTGTCGTTGTGTGTGAGCTGTGTTGGTGTGTGAGTTGTGTTGGTGTGTGAGCTGTGTTGGGTTGTGAGCCGTGTTTGTGTGTGAGTTGTGCTGCTGTGTGAGCTGTGTTAGTGTGTGTGCTGTGTTTGTGTGAGTCAGCTGGTTGATGTGTGTGCTGTGTTGGTGTGTGTATGCGGTGTTGGTGTGTGTGAGGTGGTTGATGTGTTCAGTGTGTTGACGTGTGAGCTGTGATGGTTGGTGTGAGATATGTTGCTGTGTATGAGCTCTGTTGGGTATGTGAGCTGTGTTGGTGTGTGAGCTGTGTTGGTATGTGATCTGCGTTTGTGCATGTGAGCTGTGTTATTGTGTGAGCTGTGTCAGTGTGTGAGCTGTGTTGACCCCTGAGCTGTGTTGGTGTGTGTGAGCTGTGTTGGTGTGTGAGCTGTGTTGGTATGTGATCTGCATTGGTGCATGTGAGCTGTGTTATTGTGTGAGCTGTGTCAGTGTGTGAGCTGTGTTGACACCTGAGCTGTGTTGGTGTGTGTGAGCTGTGCTATTGTGTGAGCTTTGTTCATGTGTGTTAGCTGGTCGATGGGTGAGCTGTGTTGGTGTGTGTGAGCCGTGTTGGTGTGTGAGCTGTGTTGGTGTGTGAGCTGGGTTGGTGTGTGAATTGTGTTGACGTGTGAGCTGTGTTGGTATGTGTGAGCTGTGTTGGTGTCTGTGATCTGTTTTGCTGTGTGAGCTATGTTAATGTCTGAGTTGTGTTGATGTTTGATCTATGTTGGTGTGTGAGCTGTGTTTGTGTGTGGGTGTGTTAGTTTGTGAGCTGTGTATCTGTGTGTGTTGTGTTGGTGTGTGAGTTGCGTTGTTGTGTGAGTTGTGCTGGTGTGTGAGTGTGTTGATTTGTGAGCTGTGTTGGAGTGTGAGCTGTGTTGGTGTGTGAGTTGTGTTGGTGTGTGAGCTGTGTTGATGTGTATGAGCTGTGTTGGTTTGTGAGCTGTGTTGCTTTGTGAGCTGTGTTGGTGTGTGTGTTCTGTGCTGGTGTGTGTGAGCTGCGTTGTTTTTTGTGAGCTGTGTTGGTGTGTGTGAGTTGTGCTGGTGTGTGAGCTGTGTTGGTGTGTGAACTGTGTGGTGCATGTCAGCTTCGTTGCTTTGTGACCCGTGCAGGTTTATCTAAGCTATGATGGAGTGAGTGAGTTTTGATTGTATGTGTGGGCTGTGATGGTGTGTGTGAACTATTTTGGTGTGTGTCAGTTGTGTGGTCTGTGTGATCTGTGTGGGTTGGTGTGTGAGGTTTGTTGGTGTGTGAGCCGTTCTGGTGTGTGAGCTGTGTTGGTTTGTGAGCACTGTTGGTGTGTGAGTTGTGTTGGTGTGTGAGCTGTGCTGGTGTGTGAACTGTGTTGGTATGTGAGCTGTGTTGGTATGTTTCAGCTGGTTGACGTTTGAACTGTGTTGGTGAGTGTGAGCTGTGTTGGTGTGTGTGAACTGGTTGATGTGCTATGTGTGTGTGTGTGTGAGCTGTGATGGTTGGTGTGAGATGTGTTGCTGTGTATGAGCTCTTTTGGGTATGTGAGCTGTGTTGGTATGTGATCTGCGTTGGTGTGTGTGAGCTGTGTTAGTGTGTGAGCTGTGTCAGTGTGTGAGCTGTGTTGACATGTGAGCTGTGTTGGTGTGTGTGAGCTATGCTATTGTGTGAGCTTTGTTCATGTGTGTGAGCTGGTTGATGTGTGAGCTGTGTTGGTGTGTGTGAGCTGTGTTGGCATGTGAGCTGTGTTGGTGTCTGATCTGTGATGGTGTGTGAGTTGTGTTGGTGTGTGAGCTGTGTTGGTGTGTGAGTTGTGTTGATGTGTGAGCTCTGTTGGTGTGTGAGTTGTGTTGGCCTGCATGTGGTGTGTTGTGTGTGAGCTGTGCTGGTCTGAGTTAGCTGTGTTAGTGTGTATGCTGTGTTGGCGGGTGTGAGCTGTGTTGATGTCTGTGAGCTGTTTTGGTGTGTGAGCTATGTTGATGTGTGAATTGTGTTGATGTTTGAGCTATGTTGGTGTGTGAGCTGTGTTTGTGTGTGAGTGAGTTAGTTTTGTGAGCTGTGTAGCTGTGTGTGTTGTGTTGGTGTGAGTGAGTTGTGTTGCTGTGTGAGCTGTGTTGTTGTGTGACCTCAGTTGGTGTGTTAGCTGTGTTGCTGTGTGAGCTGGTTTGGTTTATGTGAGTTGTGTTGCTGTGTGAGCTGTGTTGGCGTGTGTGAGTTGTGTTGCTGTGTGAGCTGTGTTGGTGTGTGTGAGGGGTGTTATTATGTGAGCTGTGTTTGTGTGTGAGCTGTGTTAGTATGTGAGCTGTGTTGGTCTGTGTGAGCTGTGTTAGTGTGTGTGCTGTGTTGGTGTGAGTCAGCTGGTTGATGTGTGTGCTGTGTTGGTGTGTGTATGCGGTGTTGGTGTGTGTGAGGTGGTTGATGTGTTCAGTGTGTTGACGTGTGAGCTGTGATGGTTGGTGTGAGATATGTTGCTGTGTATGAGCTCTGTTGGGTATGTTAGCTGTGTTGGTGTGTGAGCTGTGTTGGTATGTGATCTGCGTTGGTGCATGTGAGCTGTGTTATTGTGTGAGCTGTGTCAGTGTGTGAGCTGTGTTGACACCTGAGCTGTGTTGGTGTGTGTGAGCCGTGTTGGTGTGTGAGATGTGTTGGTGTGTGAGCTGGGTTGGTGTGTGAATTGTGTTGACGTGTGAGCTGTGTTGGTGTGTGAACTGTGTTGGTATGTGAGCTGTGTTGGTATGTGTCAGCTGGTTGACGTTTGAACTGTGTTGGTGAGTGTGAGCTGTGTTGGTGTGTGTGAACTGGTTGATGTGCTATGTGTGTGTGTGTGTGAGCTGTGATGGTTGGTGTGAGATGTGTTGCTGTGTATGAGCTCTTTTGGGTATGTGAGCTGTGTTGGTATGTGATCTGCGTTGGTGTGTGTGAGCTGTGTTAGTGTGTGAGCTGTGTCGGTGTGTGAGCTGTGTTGACATGTGAGCTGTGTTGGTGTGTGTGAGCTATGCTATTGTGTGAGCTTTGTTCATGTGTGTGAGCTGGTTGATGTGTGAGCTGTGTTGGTGTGTGTGAGCTGCGTTGGCATGTGAGCTGTGTTGGTGTCTGATCTGTGATGGTGTGTGAGCTGTGTTGGTGTGTGAGCTGTGTTGGTGTGTGAGTTGTGTTGATGTGTGAGCTCTGTTGGTGTGTGAGTTATGTTGGCCTGCATGTGGTGTGTTGTGTGTGAGCTGTGCTGGTCTGAGTGAGCTGTGTTAGTGTGTATGCTGTGTTGGCGGGTGTGAGCTGTGTTGATGTCTGTGAGCTGTTTTGGTGTGTGAGCTATGTTGATGTGTGAGTTGTGTTGATGTTTGAGCTATGTTGGTGTGTGAGCTGTGTTTGTGTGTGAGTGAGTTAGTTTGTGAGCTGTGTAGCTGTGTGTGTTGTGTTGGTGTGAGTGAGTTGTGTTGCTGTGTGAGCTGTGTTGTTGTGTGACCTCAGTTGGTGTGTTAGCTGTGTTGCTGTGTGAGCTGGTTTGGTTTATGTGAGTTGTGTTGCTGTGTGAGCTGTGTTGGCGTGTGTGAGTTGTGTTGCTGTGTGAGCTGTGTTGGTGTGTGTGAGGGGTGTTATTATGTGAGCTGTGTTTGTGTGTGAGCTGTGTTAGTATGTGAGCTGTGTTGGTCTGTGTGAGCTGTGTTAGTGTGTGTGCTGTGTTGGTGTGAGTCAGCTGGTTGATGTGTGTGCTGTGTTGGTGTGTGTATGCGGTGTTGGTGTGTGTGAGGTGGTTGATGTGTTCAGTGTGTTGACGTGTGAGCTGTGATGGTTGGTGTGAGATATGTTGCTGTGTATGAGCTCTGTTGGGTATGTGAGCTGTGTTGGTGTGTGAGCTGTGTTGGTATGTGATCTGCGTTGGTGCATGTGAGCTGTGTTATTGTGTGAGCTGTGTCAGTGTGTGAGCTGTGTTGACACCTGAGCTGTGTTGGTGTGTGTGAGCTGTGTTGGTGTGTGAGATGTGTTGGTGTGTGAGCTGGGTTGGTGTGTGAATTGTGTTGACGTGTGAGCTGTGTTGGTGTGTGTGAGCTGTGTTGGTGTCTGTGATCTGTTTTGCTGTGTGAGCTATGTTAATGTCTGAGTTGTGTTGATGTTTGATCTATGTTGGTGTGTGAGCTGTGTTTGTGTGTGGGTGTGTTAGTTTGTGAGCTGTGCAGCTGTGTGTGTTGTGTTGGTGTGTGAGTTGCGTTGTTGTGTGAGTTGTGTTGGTGTGTGAGTGTGTTGATTTGTGAGCTGTGTTGGAGTGTGAGCTGTGTTGGTGTGTGAGTTGTGTTGGTGTGTGAGCTGTGTTGATGTGTGTGAGCTTTGTTGGTTTGTGAGCTGTGTTGCTTTGTGAGCTGTGTTTGTGTGTGTGTTCTGTGCTGGTGTGTGTGAGCTGCGTTGTTTTTTGTGAGCTGTGTTGGTGTGTGTGAGTTGTGCTGGTGTGTGAGCTGTGTTGGTGTGTGAACTGTGTTGGTGCATGTCAGCTTCGTTGCTTTGTGACCCGTGCAGGTGTATCTAAGCTATGATGGAGTGAGTGAGTTTTGATTGTATGTGTGGGCTGTGATGGTGTGTGTGAACTATTTTGGTGTGTGTCAGTTGTGTGGTCTGTGTGATCTGTGTGGGTTGGTGTGTGAGGTTTGTTGGTGTGTGAGCTGTGTTGGTGTGTGTGAGCTGTGTTAGTGTGTGAACTGTGTTGGTGTGTGTGAGCTGTGTTGGTGTGTGAGCTGTGTTGGTGTGTGAGTTGTGTTGGTGTGTGAGTTGTGTTGGTGTGTGACCCGTGCTGGTGTGTGAGTTGTGCTGGTGTGTGAGCTGTGTTGGTGTGTGAGCTGTGTTGATGTGTGTGAGCTGTGTTGTTGTGTGATCTCTGTTGGTGTGTGAGCTGTGTTGGTGTGTGAGCGCTGTGTTGTTATGTGAGCTGTGTTGGTGTGCGTGAGCTGTGTTGGTGTGTGAGCTGTGTTGGTATGTGAGCTGTGTTTGTGTGTGTGAGCTGTGTTAGTATGTGAGCTGTGTTTGTGTGTGAGGGGTGCTTTGGTGTGTGTCAGCTGGGTGATGTGTGAGCTGTGTTGGTGTGTGTAAGAAGTGTTAGTATGTGAGCTGTGTTTGTGTGTGTGAGCTGTGTTGGCGTGTGAGCTGTGTTGGTGTGTGAGCGCTGCGTTGTTATGTGAGCTGTGTTGGTGTGTGTAAGCTGTGTTTGTGTGTGTGAGCTGTGTTAGTATGTGAGCTGTGTTTGTGTGTGTGAGGTGCTTTGGTGTGTGTCAGCTGGTTGATGTGTGAGCTGTGTTTGTGTGTGTGAGCTGTGTTAGTATGTGAGCTGTGTTTGTGTGTGTGATGTGCTTTTGTGTGTGTCAGCTGGTTGATGTGTGAGCTGTGTTGGTGTGTGTGAGATGTCTTAGTATGGCAGCTGTGTTTGTGTGTGTGAGCTGTGTTAGTGTGTGAGCTGTGTTGGTGTGTGTCAGCTGGTTGACGTTTGAACTGTGTTGGTGAGTGTGAGCTGTGTTGGTGTGTGTGAACTGATTGATGTGTTATGTGTGTTTATGTGTGAGCTGTGATGGTTGGTGTGAGATGTGTTGCTGTGTATGAGCTCAGTTGGATATGTGAGCTGTGTTGGTGTGTGAGCTGTGTTGGTATGTGATCTGCGTTGGTGTGTGTGAGCTGTGTTAGTATGTGAGCTGTGTCGGTGTGTGAGCTGTGTTGATATGTGAGCTGTGTTGGTGTGTGTGAGCTGTGCTATTGTGTGAGCTTTGTTCATGTGTGTGAGCTGGTTGATGTGTGAGCTGTGCTGGTGTGTGTGAGCTGTGTTGGCGTGTGAGCTGTGTTGGTGTCTGATCTGTGATGGTGTGTGAGCTGTGTTGGTGTGTGAGCCGTGTTGTTGTTTGACCTCAGTTGGTGTGTTAGCTGTGTTGCTGTGTGAGCTGGTTTGGTTTATGTGAGTTGTGTTGCTGTGTGAGCTGTGTTGGCGTGTGTGAGTTGTGTTGCTGTGTGAGCTGTGTTGGTGTGTGTGAGGGGTGTTAGTATGTGAGCTGTGTTTGTGTGTGAGCTGTGTTAGTATGTGAGCTGTGTTGGTCTGTGTGAGCTGTGTTAGTGTGTGTGCTGTGTTTGTGTGAGTCAGCTGGTTGATGTGTGTGCTGTGTTGGTGTGTGTATGCGGTGTTGGTGTGTGTGAGGTGGTTGATGTGTTCAGTGCGTTGACGTGTGAGCTGTGATGGTTGGTGTGAGATATGTTGCTGTGTATGAGCTCTGTTGGGTATGTGAGCTGTGTTGGTGTGTGAGCTGTGTTGGTATGTGATCTGCGTTTGTGCATGTGAGCTGTGTTATTGTGTGAGCTGTGTCAGTGTGTGAGCTGTGTTGACACCTGAGCTGTGTTGGTGTGTGTGAGCTGTGTTGATGTGTGAGCTGTGTTGGTATGTGATCTGCGTTGGTGCATGTGAGCTGTGTTATTGTGTGAGCTGTGTCAGTGTGTGAGCTGTGTTGACACCTGAGCTGTGTTGGTGTGTGTGAGCTGTGCTATTGTGTGAGCTTTGTTCATGTGTGTTAGCTGGTTGATGGGTGAGCTGTGTTGGTGTGTGTGAGCCGTGTTGGTGTGTGAGCTGTGTTGGTGTGTGAGCTGGGTTGGTGTGTGAATTGTGTTGACGTGTGAGCTGTGTTGGTATGTGTGAGCTGTGTTGGTGTCTGTGATCTGTTTTGCTGTGTGAGCTATGTTAATGTCTGAGTTGTGTTGATGTTTGATCTATGTTGGTGTGTGAGCTGTGTTTGTGTGTGGGTGTGTTAGTTTGTGAGCTGTGTAGCTGTGTGTGTTGTGTTGGTGTGTGAGTTGCGTTGTTGTGTGAGTTGTGTTGGTGTGTGAGTGTGTTGATTTGTGAGCTGTGTTGGAGTGTGAGCTGTGTTGGTGTGTGAGTTGTGTTGGTGTGTGAGCTGTGTTGATGTGTGTGATCTGTGTTGGTTTGTGAGCTGTGTTGCTTTGTGAGCTGTGTTGGTGTGTGTGTTCTGTGCTGGTGTGTGTGAGCTGCGTTGTTTTTTGTGAGCTGTGTTGGTGTGTGTGAGTTGTGCTGGTGTGTGAGCTGTGTTGGTGTGTGAACTGTGTTGGTGCATGTCAGCTTCGTTGCTTTGTGACCCGTGCAGGTGTATCTAAGCTATGATGGAGTGAGTGAGTTTTGATTGTATGTGTGGGCTGTGATGGTGTGTGTGAACTATTTTGGTGTGTGTCAGTTGTGTGGTCTGTGTGATCTGTGTGGGTTGGTGTGTGAGGTTTGTTGGTGTGTGAGCTGTGTTGGTGTGTGTGAGCTGTGTTAGTGTGTGAACTGTGTAGGTGTGTGTGAGCTGTGTTGGTGTGTGAGCTGTGTTGGTGTGTGAGTTGTGTTGGTGTGTGAGTTGTGTTGGTGTGTGACCTGTGCTGGTGTGTGAGTTGTGCTGGTGTGTGAGCTGTGTTGGTGTGTGAGCTGTGTTGATGTGTGTGAGCTGTGTTGGTGTGTGATCTCTGTTGGTGTGTGAGCTGTGTTGGTGTGTGAGCGCTGTGTTGTTTTGTGAGCTGTATTGGTGTGCGTGAGCTGTGTTGGTGTGTGAGCTGTGTTGGTATGTGAGCTGTGTTTGTGTGTGAGGGGTGCTTTGGTGTGTGTCAGCTGGGTGATGTGTGAGCTGTGTTGGTGTGTGTAAGAAGTGTTAGTATGTGAGCTGTGTTTGTGTGTGTGAGCTGTGTTGGCGTGTGAGCTGTGTTGGTGTGTGAGCGCTGCGTTTTTATGTGAGCTGTGTTGGTGTGTGTAAGCTGTGTTTGTGTGTGTGAGCTGTGTTAGTATGTGAGCTGTGTTTGTGTGTGTGAGGTGCTTTGGTGTGTGTCAGCTGGTTGATGTGTGAGCTGTGTTTGTGTGTGTGAGCTGTGTTAGTATGTGAGCTGTGTTTGTGTGTGTGATGTGCTTTTGTGTGTGTCAGCTGGTTGATGTGTGAGCTGTGTTGGTGTGTGTGAGATGTCTTAGTATGGCAGCTGTGTTTGTGTGTGTGAGCTGTGTTAGTGTGTGAGCTGTGATGGTGTGTGTGAGCTGTGTTGGTGTATGTGAGTTGTGATGTTATGTGTGAGCTTTGTTGGAGTATGTGAGCTGTGTTGGTATGTGAGTTTTGTTGGTGCGCGAGCTGTGCTGGTGCATGACCTCTGCTGGTGTGTGAGCTGTGTTGTTGTATGTGAGCTGTGTATGTGTATGTGAGCTGTTGTGTGTGTGTGTGAGCTGTGTTGGTCTGTGTGAGCTGTGTTGGTGTGTGAGCTTTGTTGGTGTGTGAGCTGTGTTGACGTGTGAGCTGTGTTGGTTTGTGTGAGCTGTTTTGGTGTCTGTGAGCTGTTTTGGTGTGTGAGCTATGTTGGTGTGTGAGCTGTATTGGTTTGTGAGTGTGTTAGTTTGTGAGCTGTGTAGCTGTGTGTGTTGCGTTGTTGTATGAGTTATGTTGGTGTGCGAGTGTGTTGATTTGTGAGCTGTGTTGGTGTGCGAGCTGTGTCGCATTGTGTGAGTTGTGTTTGTGTGTTATCTGTTTTGGCATGTGTGAGTTGTGTTGGTGTGTGAGCTGTGTTGGTTTGTGTGAGCTGTGTTGGTGTCTGTGAGCTGTTTTGGTGTGTGAGCTGTGTTGGTGTCTGTGAGCTGTTTTGGTGTGTGAGTTGTGTTGGTGTGTGAGCTGTCTTGGTGTGTGAGCAGTGTTGATGTGTGTGAACAGTTTGGTGTGTGAGTTGTGTTGGTGTGTGAGTTGTGTTGATGTGTGAACTGTGTTGGTGTGTGTGAGGCTTGTTGGAATATGAGTTGTGTCGTTGTGTGTGAGCTGTGATGGTGTGTAAGCTGTGTTGGTGTGTGAGCTGTGTTGGTGTGTGATGTGTTGGTATGTGAGCTATGTTGGTGTGTGAACTGTGTTGCTGGGTGAGCTGCGATGGTGTGTGTTTTGTGTTGGTGTGTTTGAACCGTGTTGGGGTTTGTGAGCTGTTTTGGTATGTGTGAGCTGTGTTGGTGTGTGAATGTGCTAGTTTGTGAGCTGTGTAGCTGTGTGTGTTGTGTTTGTTTGTGAGTTGTGTTGGTATGTGTAGGCTGTGTTGGTTTGTGAGCTGTGTTAGTGTGTGAGCTCTGTTTTGTTTGTGAGCTCTATTGGTGTTTGAGTTGTGTTGGTGTGTGAGCTGTGTTGGTGTGTGAGTTGTGTTGATGTGAGAGCTGTGTTGGTATGTGAGTTGTGTTGTTCTGTGAGCTCTGTTGGTGTGTGAGCTGTGTTGGTGTGTGAGCTCTATTGGTATGCGTGAGCTGTGTTAGTGTGTGAGTTGTGTTGGTGTGTGAATTGTGTTGGTGTGTGTGTTGTGTTGATGTGTGAGCTGTGTTGGTGTGTGTGAGGCGTGTTGGAATATGAGTTGTTTTGTGTGTGAGCTGTGATGGTGTGTGAGCTGTGTTGGTGTGTGAGCTGTGTTGGTGTGTGAGCTGTGTTGGTATGTGAGCTATGTTGGTGTGTGAACTGTGTTGCTGGGTGAGCTGCGATGGTGTGTGTTTTGTGTTGGTGTGTTTGAACCGTGTTGGGGTATGTGAGCTGTGTTGGTATGTGTGAGCTGTGTTGGTGTGTGAACTGTATTGCTGCGTGAGCTGTGATGGTGTGTGAATGTGCTAGTTTGTGAGCTGTGTAGCTGTGTGTGTTGTGTTTGTGTGTGAGTTGTGTTGGTGTGTGTAGGCTGTGTTGGTTTGTGAGCTGTGTTAGTGTGTGAGCTCTGTTTTGTTTGTGAGCTCTATTGGTGTGTGAGCTGTGTTGACGTGTGAGCTGTGTTGGTTTGTGTGAGCTGTGTTGGTGTCTGTGAGCTGTTTTGGTGTGTGAGCTTTGTTGCTGTGTGAGCTGTGTTGACGTGTGAGCTGTGATGGTTGGTGTGAGATATGTTGCTGTGTATGAGCTCTGTTGGGTATGTGAGCTGTGTTGGTGTGTGAGCTGGTTGGTATGTGATCTGCGTTTGTGCATGTGAGCTGTGTTATTGTGTGAGCTGTGTCAGTCTGTGAGCTGTGTTGACACCTGAGCTGTGTTGGTGTGTGTGAGCTGTGTTGATGTGTGAGCTGTGTTGGTATGTGATCTGCGTTGGTGCATGTGAGCTGTGTTATTGTGTGAGCTGTGTCAGTGTGTGAGCTGTATTGACACCTGAGCTGTGTTGGTGTGTGTGAGCTGTGCTATTGTGTGAGCTTTGTTCATGTGTGTTAGCTGGTTGATGGGTGAGCTGTGTTGGTGTGTGTGAGCCGTGTTGGTGTGTGAGCTGTGTTGGTGTGTGAGCTGGGTTGGTGTGTGAATTGTGTTGACGTGTGAGCTGTGTTGGTATGTGTGAGCTGTGTTGGTGTCTGTGATCTGTTTTGCTGTGTGAGCTATGTTAATGTCTGAGTTGTGTTGATGTTTGATCTATGTTGGTGTGTGAGCTGTGTTTGTGTGTGGGTGTGTTAGTTTGTGAGCTGTGTAGCTGTGTGCGTTGTGTTGGTGTGTGAGTTGCGTTGTTGTGTGAGTTGTGTTGGTGTGTGAGTGTGTTGATTTGTGAGCTGTGTTGGAGTGTGAGCTGTGTTGGTGTGTGAGTTGTGTTGGTGTGTGAGCTGTGTTGATGTGTGTGATCTGTGTTGGTTTGTGAGCTGTGTTGCTTTGTGAGCTGTGTTGGTGTGTGTGTTCTGTGCTGGTGTGTGTGAGCTGCGTTGTTTTTTGTGAGCTGTGTTGGTGTGTGTGAGTTGTGCTGGTGTGTGAGCTGTGTTGGTGTGTGAACTGTGTTGGTGCATGTCAGCTTCGTTGCTTTGTGACCCGTGCAGGTGTATCTAAGCTATGATGGAGTGAGTGAGTTTTGATTGTATGTGTGGGCTGTGATGGTGTGTGTGAACTATTTTGGTGTGTGTCAGTTGTGTGGTCTGTGTGATCTGTGTGGGTTGGTGTGTGAGGTTTGTTGGTGTGTGAGCTGTGTTGGTGTGTGTGAGCTGTGTTAGTGTGTGAACTGTGTAGGTGTGTGTGAGCTGTGTTGGTGTGTGAGCTGTGTAGGTGTGTGAGTTGTGTTGGTGTGTGAGTTGTGTTGGTGTGTGACCTGTGCTGGTGTGTGAGTTGTGCTGGTGTGTGAGCTGTGTTGGTGTGTGAGCTGTGTTGATGTGTGTGAGCTGTGTTGGTGTGTGATCTCTGTTGGTGTGTGAGCTGTGTTGGTGTGTGAGCGCTGTGTTGTTTTGTGAGCTGTATTGGTGTGCGTGAGCTGTGTTGGTGTGTGAGCTGTGTTGGTATGTGAGCTGTGTTTGTGTGTGTGAGCTGTGTTAGTATGTGAGCTGTGTTTGTGTGTGAGGGGTGCTTTGGTGTGTGTCAGCTGGGTGATGTGTGAGCTGTGTTGGTGTGTGTAAGAAGTGTTAGTATGTGAGCTGTGTTTGTGTGTGTGAGCTGTGTTGGCATGTGAGCTGTGTTGGTGTGTGAGCGCTGCGTTGTTATGTGAGCTGTGTTGGTGTGTGTAAGCTGTGTTTGTGTGTGTGAGCTGTGTTAGTATGTGAGCTGTGTTTGTGTGTGTGAGGTGCTTTGGTGTGTGTCAGCTGGTTGATGTGTGAGCTGTGTTTGTGTGTGTGAGCTGTGTTAGTATGTGAGCTGTGTTTGTGTGTGTGATGTGCTTTTGTGTGTGTCAGCTGGTTGATGTGTGAGCTGTGTTGGTGTGTGTGAGTTGTCTTAGTATGGCAGCTGTGTTTGTGTGTGTGAGCTGTGTTAGTGTGTGAGCTGTGATGGTGTGTGTGAGCTGTGTTGGTGTATGTGAGTTGTGATGTTATGTGTGAGCTTTGTTGGAGTATGTGAGCTGTGTTGGTATGTGAGTTTTGTTGGTGCGCGAGCTGTGCTGGTGCATGACCTCTGCTGGTGTGTGAGCTGTGTTGTTGTATGTGAGCTGTGTATGTGTATGTGAGCTGTTGTGTGTGTGTGTGAGCTGTGTTGGTCTGTGTGAGCTGTGTTGGTGTGTGAGCTTTGTTGGTGTGTGAGCTGTGTTGACGTGTGAGCTGTGTTGGTTTGTGTGAGCTGTTTTGGTGTCTGTGAGCTGTTTTGGTGTGTGAGCTATGTTGGTGTGTGAGCTGTATTGGTTTGTGAGTGTGTTAGTTTGTGAGCTGTGTAGCTGTGTGTGTTGCGTTGTTGTATGAGTTATGTTGGTGTGCGAGTGTGTTGATTTGTGAGCTGTGTTGGTGTGCGAGCTGTGTCGCATTGTGTGAGTTGTGTTTGTGTGTTATCTGTTTTGGCATGTGTGAGTTGTGTTGGTGTGTGAGCTGTGTTGGTTTGTGTGAGCTGTGTTGGTGTCTGTGAGCTGTTTTGGTGTGTGAGCTGTGTTGGTGTCTGTGAGCTGTTTTGGTGTGTGAGTTGTGTTGGTGTGTGAGCTGTCTTGGTGTGTGAGCAGTGTTGATGTGTGTGAACAGTTTGGTGTGTGAGTTGTGTTGGTGTGTGAGTTGTGTTGATGTGTGAACTGTGTTGGTGTGTGTGAGGCTTGTTGGAATATGAGTTGTGTCGTTGTGTGTGAGCTGTGATGGTGTGTAAGCTGTGTTGGTGTGTGAGCTGTGTTGGTGTGTGATGTGTTGGTATGTGAGCTATGTTGGTGTGTGAACTGTGTTGCTGGGTGAGCTGCGATGGTGTGTGTTTTGTGTTGGTGTGTTTGAACCGTGTTGGGGTTTGTGAGCTGTTTTGGTATGTGTGAGCTGTGTTGGTGTGTGAATGTGCTAGTTTGTGAGCTGTGTAGCTGTGTGTGTTGTGTTTGTTTGTGAGTTGTGTTGGTATGTGTAGGCTGTGTTGGTTTGTGAGCTGTGTTAGTGTGTGAGCTCTGTTTTGTTTGTGAGCTCTATTGGTGTTTGAGTTGTGTTGGTGTGTGAGCTGTGTTGGTGTGTGAGTTGTGTTGATGTGAGAGCTGTGTTGGTATGTGAGTTGTGTTGTTCTGTGAGCTCTATTGGTATGCGTGAGCTGTGTTGGTGTGTGAGTTGTGTTGGTGTGTGAATTGTGTTGGTGTGTGTGTTGTGTTGATGTGTGAGCTGTGTTGGTGTGTGTGAGGCGTGTTGGAATATGAGTTGTTTTGTGTGTGAGCTGTGATGGTGTGTGAGCTGTGTTGGTGTGTGAGCTGTGTTGGTGTGTGAGCTGTGTTGGTATGTGAGCTATGTTGGTGTGTGAACTGTGTTGCTGGGTGAGCTGCGATGGTGTGTGTTTTGTGTTGGTGTGTTTGAACCGTGTTGGGGTATGTGAGCTGTGTTGGTATGTGTGAGCTGTGTTGGTGTGTGAACTGTATTGCTGCGTGAGCTGTGATGGTGTGTGAATGTGCTAGTTTGTGAGCTGTGTAGCTGTGTGTGTTGTGTTTGTGTGTGAGTTGTGTTGGTGTGTGTAGGCTGTGTTGGTTTGTGAGCTGTGTTAGTGTGTGAGCTCTGTTTTGTTTGTGAGCTCTATTGGTGTGTGAGCTGTGTTGACGTGTGAGCTGTGTTGGTTTGTGTGAGCTGTGTTGGTGTCTGTGAGCTGTTTTGGTGTGTGAGCTTTGTTGCTGTGTGAGCTGTGTTGACGTGTGAGCTGTGATGGTTGGTGTGAGATATGTTGCTGTGTATGAGCTCTGTTGGGTATGTGAGCTGTGTTGGTGTGTGAGCTGGTTGGTATGTGATCTGCGTTTGTGCATGTGAGCTGTGTTATTGTGTGAGCTGTGTCAGTCTGTGAGCTGTGTTGACACCTGAGCTGTGTTGGTGTGTGTGAGCTGTGTTGATGTGTGAGCTGTGTTGGTATGTGATCTGCGTTGGTGCATGTGAGCTGTGTTATTGTGTGAGCTGTGTCAGTGTGTGAGCTGTATTGACACCTGAGCTGTGTTGGTGTGTGTGAGCTGTGCTATTGTGTGAGCTTTGTTCATGTGTGTTAGCTGGTTGATGGGTGAGCTGTGTTGGTGTGTGTGAGCCGTGTTGGTGTGTGAGCTGTGTTGGTGTGTGAGCTGGGTTGGTGTGTGAATTGTGTTGACGTGTGAGCTGTGTTGGTATGTGTGAGCTGTGTTGGTGTCTGTGATCTGTTTTGCTGTGTGAGCTATGTTAATGTCTGAGTTGTGTTGATGTTTGATCTATGTTGGTGTGTGAGCTGTGTTTGTGTGTGGGTGTGTTAGTTTGTGAGCTGTGTAGCTGTGTGCGTTGTGTTGGTGTGTGAGTTGCGTTGTTGTGTGAGTTGTGTTGGTGTGTGAGTGTGTTGATTTGTGAGCTGTGTTGGAGTGTGAGCTGTGTTGGTGTGTGAGGTGTGTTGGTGTGTGAGCTGTGTTGATGTGTGTGATCTGTGTTGGTTTGTGAGCTGTGTTGCTTTGTGAGCTGTGTTGGTGTGTGTGTTCTGTGCTGGTGTGTGTGAGCTGCGTTGTTTTTTGTGAGCTGTGTTGGTGTGTGTGAGTTGTGCTGGTGTGTGAGCTGTGTTTGTGTGTGTGAGCTGTGTTAGTATGTGAGCTGTGTTTGTGTGTGAGGGGTGCTTTGGTGTGTGTCAGCTGGGTGATGTGTGAGCTGTGTTGGTGTGTGTAAGAAGTGTTAGTATGTGAGCTGTGTTTGTGTGTGTGAGCTGTGTTGGCGTGTGAGCTGTGTTGGTGTGTGAGCGCTGCGTTGTTATGTGAGCTGTGTTGGTGTGTGTAAGCTGTGTTTGTGTGTGTGAGCTGTGTTAGTATGTGAGCTGTGTTTGTGTGTGTGAGGTGCTTTGGTGTGTGTCAGCTGGTTGATGTGTGAGCTGTGTTTGTGTGTGTGAGCTGTGTTAGTATGTGAGCTGTGTTTGTGTGTGTGATGTGCTTTTGTGTGTGTCAGCTGGTTGATGTGTGAGCTGTGTTGGTGTGTGTGAGATGTCTTAGTATGGCAGCTGTGTTTGTGTGTGTGAGCTATGTTAGTGTGTGAGCTGTGATGGTGTGTGTGAGCTGTGTTGGTGTATGTGAGTTGTGATGTTATGTGTGAGCTTTGTTGGAGTATGTGAGCTGTGTTGGTATGTGAGTTTTGTTGGTGCGCGAGCTGTGCTGGTGCATGACCTCTGCTGGTGTGTGAGCTGTGTTGTTGTATGTGAGCTGTGTATGTGTATGTGAGCTGTTGTGTGTGTGTGTGAGCTGTGTTGGTCTGTGTGAGCTGTGTTGGTGTGTGAGCTTTGTTGGTGTGTGAGCTGTGTTGACGTGTGAGCTGTGTTGGTTTGTGTGAGCTGTTTTGGTGTCTGTGAGCTGTTTTGGTGTGTGAGCTATGTTGGTGTGTGAGCTGTATTGGTTTGTGAGTGTGTTAGTTTGTGAGCTGTGTAGCTGTGTGTGTTGCGTTGTTGTATGAGTTATGTTGGTGTGCGAGTGTGTTGATTTGTGAGCTGTGTTGGTGTGCGAGCTGTGTCGCATTGTGTGAGTTGTGTTTGTGTGTTATCTGTTTTGGCATGTGTGAGTTGTGTTGGTGTGTGAGCTGTGTTGGTGTTTGAGCTGTGTTGGTTTATGAGCTGTGTTGGTTTATGAGCTGTGTTGGTGTGTGAGCTTTGTTGGTGTGTGAGTTGTGTTGGTGTGTGAGCTGTGTTGGTGCGTGTGAGCTGAGTTGGTGTGTGAGCTGTGTCGTTGTTTGTGAGCTATGTTGGTGTGTGAGCTGTGTTGGTTTGTGAGCCGTGTTTGTGTGTGTTTTGTGTTGGTGTGTGAGCTGTGTTAGTTTGTAAACTTTGTTGTTTTGTGAGCTGTGTCGTTGTGTGTGAGCTGTGTTGGTATGTGAGTTGTGTTTGTTTGTGAGCTGTTCTGGTGTGTGTGTTGTATTAGTGTGTGTGAGCTGTGTTCTTTGTGTGCTGTGCTGATGTATGTGAGCTTTTTGTTGTGTGTTAGCTGTGATGGTGTGTGTGAGCTCTCATGTTGTATGTGGTCTGTGCAATTGTGTGTGAGCTGTGTTGAGGGTGGGGGGTCGTTGTCAATCTGGCCTTGTTGTGTGTATGTGAGCAATTTTGATGTGTGTGAGCCGTGTTGGTATGTGAGCTGTGTTGGTGTGTGAGCTGTGTTGCTGTGTGAGCTTTGCTGGTGCGTTTGAATTGTGTTCTGTGTGATTTGTGTTGGCATGTGTGAGTTGATTTGGTGTGTGAGCTGTGTTGCATTGTGTGAGTTGTGTTTGTGTGTTATCTGTTTTGGCATGTGTGAGCTGTTTTGGTGGGTGTGTTGTGTTGGTGTGTGAGCTGTCTTGGTGTGTGAGTTGTATTGGTGTGTGAGCGCTGTTGGTGTGTGTGCTCTGTTGGTGTGCCTGAACTGTGTTGGTGTGTGTGAGGCGTGTTGGAGTGTGAGTTGTGTTGTTGTGTGTGAGCTGTGATGGTGTGTGAGCTTTGTTGGTGTGTGAGCTGTGTTGGTGCTTGATGTGTTGGAGTGTAAGCTGTGTTGGCATGTGAGCTGTGTTGATGTTTGTGAGTTGTGTTGGTATGTGAGCTATGTTGGTGTGTGAACTGTGTTGCTGGGTGAGCTGTGATGGTGTGTGTGAGTTGTGTTGGTGTGTTTGAACCATGTTGGGGTATGTGAGCTGTTTGGTATGTGTGAGCTTTGTTGGTGTGTGAACTGTATTGCTGCGTGAGCTGTGATGGTGTGTGAGTGTGTAGCTATGTGTGTTGTGTTTGTGTGTGAGTTGTATTGGTGTGTGTAGGTTGTGTTGGTTTGTGAGCTGTGTTAGTGTGTGAGCTGTGTTTTGTTTGTGAGCTCTGTTGGTGTGTGAGTTGTGTGGTGTGTGAGCTGTGTTGGTGTGTTAGTTGTGTTGATGTGTGAGCTGTGTTGGTGTGTGAGTTGTGTTGGTCTGTGAGCTGTGTTGGTGTGTGAGCTGTGTTGGTGTGTGAGCTGTGTTGGTATGCGTGAGCTGTGTTGGTGTGTGAGTTGCGTTGCTGTGTGAGTTGTGTTGGTGTTTGTGAGTTGTGTTGGTGTGTGATCTGTGTTGGCATGTGTGAGTTGTGTTGGTTTGTGAGCTGTGTAGCTGTGTGTGTTGTGTTTGTGTATGAGTTATGTTGGTGTGCGAGTGTGTTGATTTGTGAGCTGTGTTGTTGTGTGAGCTGTGTTGGTGCGTAAGTTGTGTTGGTGTGTGTGGACTGTGTTGGTGTGTGTTCTGTGTTGGTGTGTGTGACCTGTGTTGGTGTATGTGAGCCATGTTGGTGTGTGAGTTGTGTTGGTGTGTGTGAGCTGTGATAGTGTGTTAGCTGCGTTGGTCTGTGAGCTGTATTGGCGTGTGCTGTGTTGGTGTGTGAGCTGTGTAGGCATGTGAGCTGTGTTGATATTTGTGAGTTGTGTTGGTGTGTGAGCTATTTTGGTGTGTGAACTGTGTTGCTGTGTGAGCTGCAATGGTGTGTGTGAGCTGTGTTGGTGTATGTGAGTTGTGATGTTATGTGTGAGCTTTGTTGGAGTATGTGAGCTGTGTTGGTATGTGAGCTTTGTTGGTGCGCGAGCTGTGCTGGTGCATGACCTCTGTTAGTGTGTGAGCTGTGATGGTGTATGTGAGCTGTGTATGTGTATGTGAGCTGTGTTGGTCTGTGTGAGCTGTGTTGGTTTGTGAGCTTTGTTGGTGTGTGAGCTGTGTTGACGTGTGAGCTGTGTTGGTTTGTCTGAGCTGTGTTGGTGTCTGTGAGCTGTGTTAGTGTGTGAGTGTGTTAGTTTGTGAGCTGTATAGCTGTGTGTGTTGTGTTGGTGTATTAGTTATGTTGGTGTGCGAGTGTGTTGATTTGTGAGCTCTGTTGGTGTTTGAGCTGTGTTGGTGTGTAAGTTGTGTTGGTGTGTGAGCTGTGTTGGTGTTTGAGCTGTTTTGGTTTATGAGCTGTGTTGGTTTATGAGCTGTGTTGGTTTGCGAGCTGTGTTGGTGTGTGAGCTTTGTTGGTGTGTGAGTTGTGTTGGTGTGTGAGCTGTGTTGGTGTGTGAGCTGTGTGGGTTTGTGTGAGCTGTGTTGGTGCGTGTGACGTGAGTTGGTGTGTGAGCTGTGTCGTTGTTTGTGAGCTGTGTTGGTGTGTGAGCTGTGTTGTTTTTTGAGCTGTGTTTGTGTGTGAGATGTGTTGGTGTGTGAGCTGTGTTGGTTTGTAAGCTGTGTTGTTTTGTGAGCTGTGTCATTGTGTGTGAGCTGTGTTGGTGTGTGTGTTGTGTTGGTGTGTGAGCTGTGTTGGTTTGTGAGCCGTGTTTGTGTTTGAGTTGTGTTGGTGTGTGACACTGTGTTGGTTTGTAAGCTGTGTTGTTTTGGGAGCTGTGTTGATGTATGAACAGTGTTGGTTTGTGAATTGTGTTGGTCTGTGTGCTGTGCTGGTGTGTGAGCTGTGTTGGGGTGTGTGAGCTGTGTTGGTGTGTGAACTGTGTTGGTGTGTGAGCTGTGTTGGTGTGTGAGCTGTATTGCTGCGTGAGCTGTGATGGTGTGGGAGTGTGCTAGTTTGTGAGCTGTGTAGCTGTGTGTGTTGTGTTTGTGTGTGAGTTGTGTTTGTGTGTGTAGGCTGTGTTACTGTGTGAGCTGTGTATTGTTTGAGAGCTCTGTTGGTGTGTGAGTTGTGTTGGTATGTGAGCTATGTTGGTGGGTGAACTGTGTTGGTGTGTGAGCTGTGATGTTGTGTGTGAGTTGTGTTGGTGTGTGTGTTGTGTTGGTGTGTGAGCTGTGTTGGTATGTGAGCTGTGTTGGTGCGTGATTTGTTGGTGTGTGAGCTGTGTTGGCATGTGAGCTGTGCTGATGTGTGTGAGTTGTGTTGGTATGTGAGCTGTGTTGGTGTGTGAACTGTATTGCTGCGTGAGCTGTGATGGTGTGTGAGTGTGCTAGTTTGTGAGCTGTGTAGCTGTGTGTGTTGTGTTTGTGTGTGAGTTGTGTTGGTGTGTGTAGGCTGTGTTACTGTGTGAGCTGTGTTTTGTTTGTGAGCTCTGTTGGTGTGTGAGTTGTGTTGGTATGTGAGCTATGTTGGTGTGTGAACTGTGTTGCTGTGTGAGCTGTGATGGTGTGTCTGAGTTGTGTTGGTGTGTGTGAACCGCGTTGGGGTATGTGAGCTGTGTTGGTATGTTTGAGCTGTGTTGGTGTGTGAACTGTGTTGGTGTGTGAGTGTGTTAATTTGTGAGGTGTGTAGCTGTGTGTGTTGTGTTTGTGTGTGAGTTGTGTTGGTTTGTGAGCTGTGTTGGTGTGTGAGCTGTGTTGGTGTGTGAGCTGTGTTGGTGTGTGAACTGTGATGGTATATGTGAGCTGTGTTGGTGTATGTGAGCTGTTGTGCTGTGTGTGAGCTGTGTTGGTGTGTGCGCTGTGTTTAGTGGGCGAGCTGTGCTGGTGTGTGAGGTATGTTGGTGTGTGAGTTGTGATGGTATGTGAGCTCTGTTGGTGTGTGAGCTGTTCTGGTGTGTGTGTTGTATTAGTGTGTGTGAGCTGTGTTCTTTGTGAGCTGTGCTAATGTATGTGAGCTATTATGGTGTGTGTGAGCTGGGATGGTGTGTGTGTGCTCTCATGTTGTATGTGGTCTGTGCAATTGTGTGTGAGCTGTGTTGAGGGTGGGGGGTCGTTGTCAATCTGGCCTTGGTGTGTGTATGTGAGCTATTTTGATGTGTGTGAGCTGTGTTGGTATGTGAGCTGTTTTGGTATGTGAGCTGTGTTGGTGTGTGAGCTGTGTTGGTGTGTGAGCTGTGTTGCTGTGTGAGCTGTGCTCATGTGTTTGAGTTGTGTTCTGTGTGATTTGTGTTGGCATGTGTGAGTTGATTTGATGTGTGAGCTGTGTTGGTGTGTGAGCTGTGTTGCATTTTGTGAGTTGTGTTTGTGTGTTATCTGTTTTGGCATGTGTGAGCTGTGTAGGTGTGCGAGCTGTGTTGGTGTGTGAGCTGTGTTGGTGTGTGAGCTGTGTTGCTGTGTGTGAGCTGTTTGGTGTGTGAGTTGTGTTGGTGTGTGAGCGGTGTTGATGTGTGAGCTGTGCTGTTGTCTGTGAGCTGTTTTGGTGTGTGAGCTGTGTTGATGTGTGAGCTGTCTTTGTGTGTGAGATGTGTTGCTGTTTGTGAGCTGTTTGGTGTGTGAGTTGTGTAGGTGAGTGAGCGGTGTTGGTGTGTGTGCTGTGTTGGTGTATGTGAGTTGTGATGTTATGTGTGAGCTTTGTTGGAGTATGTGAGCTGTGTTGGTATGTGAGCTTTGTTGGTGCGCGAGCTGTGCTGGTGCATGAACTCTGTTGGTGTGTGAGCTGTGATGGTCTATGTGAGCTGTGTATGTGTATGTGAGCTGTTGTGTGTGTGTGTGAGCTGTGTTGGTCTGTGTGAGCTGTGTTGGTTTGTGAGCTTTGTTGGTCTGTGAGCTGTGTTGACGTGTGAGCTGTGTTGGTTTGTGTGAGCTGTGTTGGTGTGTGAGTGTGTTAGTTTGTGAGCTGTGTAGCTGTGTGTGTTGTGTTGGTGTATGAGTTATGTTGGTGTGCGAGTGTGTTGATTTGTGAGCTGTGTTGGTGTGTGAGCTGTGTTGGTGTGTAAGTTGTGTTGGTGTCTGTGAGCTGTTTTGGTGTTTGAGCTGTTTTGGTTTATGAGCTGTGTTGGTTTATGAGCTGTGTTGGTTTGCGAGCTGTGTTGGTGTGTGAGCTTTGTTCGTGTGTGAGTTGTGTTGGTGTGTGAGCTGTGTTGGTGTGTCAGCTGTGTGGGTTTGTGTGAGCTGTGTTGGTGCGTGTGAGGTGAGTTGGTGTGTGAGCTGTGTCGTTGTTTGTGAGCTGTGTTGGTGTGTGAGCTGTGTTGGTTTGTGAGCCGTGTTTGTGTGTGAGATGTGTTGGTGTGTGAGCTGTGTTGGTTTGTAAGCTGTGTTGTTTTGTGAGCTGTGTCGTTGTGTGTGAGCTGTGTTGGTGTGTGTGTTGTGTTGGTGTGTGAGCTGTGTTGGTGTGTGAGCTGTGTTGGTGCGTGATGTGTTGGAGTGTGAGCTGTGTTGGCATGTGAGCTGTGTTGATGTGTGTGAGTTGTGTTGGTATGTGAGCTGTGTTGGTGTGTGAACTGTATTGCTGCGTGAGCTGTGATGGTGTGTGTGTGCTAGTCTGTGAGCTGTGTAGCTGTGTGTGTTGTGTTTGTGTGTGAGTTGTGTTGGTGTGTGTGAGCTGTGTTACTGTGTGAGCTGTGTTTTGTTTGTGAGCTCTGTTGGTGTGTGAGTTGTGTTGGTATGTGAGCTATGTTGGTGTGTGAACTGTGTTGCTGTGTGAGCTGTGATGGTGTGTCTGAGTTGTGTTGGTGTGTGTGAACCGCATTGGGGTATGTGAGCTGTGTTGGCATGTTTGAGCTGTGTTGGTGTGTGAACTGTGTTGGTGTGTGAGCTGTGTTGGTGTGTGGGTTGTGTTGGTGTATGAGTGTGTTAGTTTGTGAGCTGTGTAGCTGTGTGCGTTGTGTTGGTGTGTGAGTTGCGTTGTTGTGTGAGTTGTGTTGGTGTGTGAGTGTGTTGATTTGTGAGCTGTGTTGGAGTGTGAGCTGTGTTGGTGTGTGAGTTGTGTTGGTGTGTGAGCTGTGTTGATGTGTGTGATCTGTGTTGGTTTGTGAGCTGTGTTGCTTTGTGAGCTGTGTTGGTGTGTGTGTTCTGTGCTGGTGTGTGTGAGCTGCGTTGTTTTTTGTGAGCTGTGTTGGTGTGTGTGAGTTGTGCTGGTGTGTGAGCTGTGTTTGTGTGTGTGAGCTGTGTTAGTATGTGAGCTGTGTTTGTGTGTGAGGGGTGCTTTGGTGTGTGTCAGCTGGGTGATGTGTGAGCTGTGTTGGTGTGTGTAAGAAGTGTTAGTATGTGAGCTGTGTTTGTGTGTGTGAGCTGTGTTGGCGTGTGAGCTGTGTTGGTGTGTGAGCGCTGCGTTGTTATGTGAGCTGTGTTGGTGTGTGTAAGCTGTGTTTGTGTGTGTGAGCTGTGTTAGTATGTGAGCTGTGTTTGTGTGTGTGAGGTGCTTTGGTGTGTGTCAGCTGGTTGATGTGTGAGCTGTGTTTGTGTGTGTGAGCTGTGTTAGTATGTGAGCTGTGTTTGTGTGTGTGATGTGCTTTTGTGTGTGTCAGCTGGTTGATGTGTGAGCTGTGTTGGTGTGTGTGAGATGTCTTAGTATGGCAGCTGTGTTTGTGTGTGTGAGCTATGTTAGTGTGTGAGCTGTGATGGTGTGTGTGAGCTGTGTTGGTGTATGTGAGTTGTGATGTTATGTGTGAGCTTTGTTGGAGTATGTGAGCTGTGTTGGTATGTGAGTTTTGTTGGTGCGCGAGCTGTGCTGGTGCATGACCTCTGCTGGTGTGTGAGCTGTGTTGTTGTATGTGAGCTGTGTATGTGTATGTGAGCTGTTGTGTGTGTGTGTGAGCTGTGTTGGTCTGTGTGAGCTGTGTTGGTGTGTGAGCTTTGTTGACGTGTGAGCTGTGTTGGTTTGTGTGAGCTGTGTTGGTTTGTGTGAGCTGTTTTGGTGTCTGTGAGCTGTTTTGGTGTGTGAGCTATGTTGGTGTGTGAGCTGTATTGGTTTGTGAGTGTGTTAGTTTGTGAGCTGTGTAGCTGTGTGTGTTGCGTTGTTGTATGAGTTATGTTGGTGTGCGAGTGTGTTGATTTGTGAGCTGTGTTGGTGTGCGAGCTGTGTCGCATTGTGTGAGTTGTGTTTGTGTGTTATCTGTTTTGGCATGTGTGAGTTGTGTTGGTGTGTGAGCTGTGTTGGTGTTTGAGCTGTGTTGGTTTATGAGCTGTGTTGGTTTATGAGCTGTGTTGGTGTGTGAGCTTTGTTGGTGTGTGAGTTGTGTTGGTGTGTGAGCTGTGTTGGTGCGTGTGAGCTGAGTTGGTGTGTGAGCTGTGTCGTTGTTTGTGAGCTATGTTGGTGTGTGAGCTGTGTTGGTTTGTGAGCCGTGTTTGTGTGTGTTTTGTGTTGGTGTGTGAGCTGTGTTAGTTTGTAAACTTTGTTGTTTTGTGAGCTGTGTCGTTGTGTGTGAGCTGTGTTGGTATGTGAGTTGTGTTTGTTTGTGAGCTGTTCTGGTGTGTGTGTTGTATTAGTGTGTGTGAGCTGTGTTCTTTGTGTGCTGTGCTGATGTATGTGAGCTTTTTGTTGTGTGTTAGCTGTGATGGTGTGTGTGAGCTCTCATGTTGTATGTGGTCTGTGCAATTGTGTGTGAGCTGTGTTGAGGGTGGGGGGTCGTTGTCAATCTGGCCTTGTTGTGTGTATGTGAGCAATTTTGATGTGTGTGAGCCGTGTTGGTATGTGAGCTGTGTTGGTGTGTGAGCTGTGTTGCTGTGTGAGCTTTGCTGGTGCGTTTGAATTGTGTTCTGTGTGATTTGTGTTGGCATGTGTGAGTTGATTTGGTGTGTGAGCTGTGTTGCATTGTGTGAGTTGTGTTTGTGTGTTATCTGTTTTGGCATGTGTGAGCTGTTTTGGTGGGTGTGTTGTGTTGGTGTGTGAGCTGTCTTGGTGTGTGAGTTGTATTGGTGTGTGAGCGCTGTTGGTGTGTGTGCTCTGTTGGTGTGCCTGAACTGTGTTGGTGTGTGTGAGGCGTGTTGGAGTGTGAGTTGTGTTGTTGTGTGTGAGCTGTGATGGTGTGTGAGCTTTGTTGGTGTGTGAGCTGTGTTGGTGCTTGATGTGTTGGAGTGTAAGCTGTGTTGGCATGTGAGCTGTGTTGATGTTTGTGAGTTGTGTTGGTATGTGAGCTATGTTGGTGTGTGAACTGTGTTGCTGGGTGAGCTGTGATGGTGTGTGTGAGTTGTGTTGGTGTGTTTGAACCATGTTGGGGTATGTGAGCTGTTTGGTATGTGTGAGCTTTGTTGGTGTGTGAACTGTATTGCTGCGTGAGCTGTGATGGTGTGTGAGTGTGTAGCTATGTGTGTTGTGTTTGTGTGTGAGTTGTATTGGTGTGTGTAGGTTGTGTTGGTTTGTGAGCTGTGTTAGTGTGTGAGCTGTGTTTTGTTTGTGAGCTCTGTTGGTGTGTGAGTTGTGTGGTGTGTGAGCTGTGTTGGTGTGTTAGTTGTGTTGATGTGTGAGCTGTGTTGGTGTGTGAGTTGTGTTGGTCTGTGAGCTGTGTTGGTGTGTGAGCTGTGTTGGTGTGTGAGCTGTGTTGGTATGCGTGAGCTGTGTTGGTGTGTGAGTTGCGTTGCTGTGTGAGTTGTGTTGGTGTTTGTGAGTTGTGTTGGTGTGTGATCTGTGTTGGCATGTGTGAGTTGTGTTGGTTTGTGAGCTGTGTAGCTGTGTGTGTTGTGTTTGTGTATGAGTTATGTTGGTGTGCGAGTGTGTTGATTTGTGAGCTGTGTTGTTGTGTGAGCTGTGTTGGTGCGTAAGTTGTGTTGGTGTGTGTGGACTGTGTTGGTGTGTGTTCTGTGTTGGTGTGTGTGACCTGTGTTGGTGTATGTGAGCCATGTTGGTGTGTGAGTTGTGTTGGTGTGTGTGAGCTGTGATAGTGTGTTAGCTGCGTTGGTCTGTGAGCTGTATTGGCGTGTGCTGTGTTGGTGTGTGAGCTGTGTAGGCATGTGAGCTGTGTTGATATTTGTGAGTTGTGTTGGTGTGTGAGCTATTTTGGTGTGTGAACTGTGTTGCTGTGTGAGCTGCAATGGTGTGTGTGAGCTGTGTTGGTGTATGTGAGTTGTGATGTTATGTGTGAGCTTTGTTGGAGTATGTGAGCTGTGTTGGTATGTGAGCTTTGTTGGTGCGCGAGCTGTGCTGGTGCATGACCTCTGTTAGTGTGTGAGCTGTGATGGTGTATGTGAGCTGTGTATGTGTATGTGAGCTGTGTTGGTCTGTGTGAGCTGTGTTGGTTTGTGAGCTTTGTTGGTGTGTGAGCTGTGTTGACGTGTGAGCTGTGTTGGTTTGTCTGAGCTGTGTTGGTGTCTGTGAGCTGTGTTAGTGTGTGAGTGTGTTAGTTTGTGAGCTGTATAGCTGTGTGTGTTGTGTTGGTGTATTAGTTATGTTGGTGTGCGAGTGTGTTGATTTGTGAGCTCTGTTGGTGTTTGAGCTGTGTTGGTGTGTAAGTTGTGTTGGTGTGTGAGCTGTGTTGGTGTTTGAGCTGTTTTGGTTTATGAGCTGTGTTGGTTTATGAGCTGTGTTGGTTTGCGAGCTGTGTTGGTGTGTGAGCTTTGTTGGTGTGTGAGTTGTGTTGGTGTGTGAGCTGTGTTGGTGTGTGAGCTGTGTGGGTTTGTGTGAGCTGTGTTGGTGCGTGTGACGTGAGTTGGTGTGTGAGCTGTGTCGTTGTTTGTGAGCTGTGTTGGTGTGTGAGCTGTGTTGTTTTTTGAGCTGTGTTTGTGTGTGAGATGTGTTGGTGTGTGAGCTGTGTTGGTTTGTAAGCTGTGTTGTTTTGTGAGCTGTGTCATTGTGTGTGAGCTGTGTTGGTGTGTGTGTTGTGTTGGTGTGTGAGCTGTGTTGGTTTGTGAGCCGTGTTTGTGTTTGAGTTGTGTTGGTGTGTGACACTGTGTTGGTTTGTAAGCTGTGTTGTTTTGGGAGCTGTGTTGATGTATGAACAGTGTTGGTTTGTGAATTGTGTTGGTCTGTGTGCTGTGCTGGTGTGTGAGCTGTGTTGGGGTGTGTGAGCTGTGTTGGTGTGTGAACTGTGTTGGTGTGTGAGCTGTGTTGGTGTGTGAGCTGTATTGCTGCGTGAGCTGTGATGGTGTGGGAGTGTGCTAGTTTGTGAGCTGTGTAGCTGTGTGTGTTGTGTTTGTGTGTGAGTTGTGTTTGTGTGTGTAGGCTGTGTTACTGTGTGAGCTGTGTATTGTTTGAGAGCTCTGTTGGTGTGTGAGTTGTGTTGGTATGTGAGCTATGTTGGTGGGTGAACTGTGTTGGTGTGTGAGCTGTGATGTTGTGTGTGAGTTGTGTTGGTGTGTGTGTTGTGTTGGTGTGTGAGCTGTGTTGGTATGTGAGCTGTGTTGGTGCGTGATTTGTTGGTGTGTGAGCTGTGTTGGCATGTGAGCTGTGCTGATGTGTGTGAGTTGTGTTGGTATGTGAGCTGTGTTGGTGTGTGAACTGTATTGCTGCGTGAGCTGTGATGGTGTGTGAGTGTGCTAGTTTGTGAGCTGTGTAGCTGTGTGTGTTGTGTTTGTGTGTGAGTTGTGTTGGTGTGTGTAGGCTGTGTTACTGTGTGAGCTGTGTTTTGTTTGTGAGCTCTGTTGGTGTGTGAGTTGTGTTGGTATGTGAGCTATGTTGGTGTGTGAACTGTGTTGCTGTGTGAGCTGTGATGGTGTGTCTGAGTTGTGTTGGTGTGTGTGAACCGCGTTGGGGTATGTGAGCTGTGTTGGTATGTTTGAGCTGTGTTGGTGTGTGAACTGTGTTGGTGTGTGAGTGTGTTAATTTGTGAGGTGTGTAGCTGTGTGTGTTGTGTTTGTGTGTGAGTTGTGTTGGTTTGTGAGCTGTGTTGGTGTGTGAGCTGTGTTGGTGTGTGAGCTGTGTTGGTGTGTGAACTGTGATGGTATATGTGAGCTGTGTTGGTGTATGTGAGCTGTTGTGCTGTGTGTGAGCTGTGTTGGTGTGTGCGCTGTGTTTAGTGGGCGAGCTGTGCTGGTGTGTGAGGTATGTTGGTGTGTGAGTTGTGATGGTATGTGAGCTCTGTTGGTGTGTGAGCTGTTCTGGTGTGTGTGTTGTATTAGTGTGTGTGAGCTGTGTTCTTTGTGAGCTGTGCTAATGTATGTGAGCTATTATGGTGTGTGTGAGCTGGGATGGTGTGTGTGTGCTCTCATGTTGTATGTGGTCTGTGCAATTGTGTGTGAGCTGTGTTGAGGGTGGGGGGTCGTTGTCAATCTGGCCTTGGTGTGTGTATGTGAGCTATTTTGATGTGTGTGAGCTGTGTTGGTATGTGAGCTGTTTTGGTATGTGAGCTGTGTTGGTGTGTGAGCTGTGTTGGTGTGTGAGCTGTGTTGCTGTGTGAGCTGTGCTCATGTGTTTGAGTTGTGTTCTGTGTGATTTGTGTTGGCATGTGTGAGTTGATTTGATGTGTGAGCTGTGTTGGTGTGTGAGCTGTGTTGCATTTTGTGAGTTGTGTTTGTGTGTTATCTGTTTTGGCATGTGTGAGCTGTGTAGGTGTGCGAGCTGTGTTGGTGTGTGAGCTGTGTTGGTGTGTGAGCTGTGTTGCTGTGTGTGAGCTGTTTGGTGTGTGAGTTGTGTTGGTGTGTGAGCGGTGTTGATGTGTGAGCTGTGCTGTTGTCTGTGAGCTGTTTTGGTGTGGGAGCTGTGTTGATGTGTGAGCTGTCTTTGTGTGTGAGATGTGTTGCTGTTTGTGAGCTGTTTGGTGTGTGAGTTGTGTAGGTGAGTGAGCGGTGTTGGTGTGTGTGCTGTGTTGGTGTATGTGAGTTGTGATGTTATGTGTGAGCTTTGTTGGAGTATGTGAGCTGTGTTGGTATGTGAGCTTTGTTGGTGCGCGAGCTGTGCTGGTGCATGAACTCTGTTGGTGTGTGAGCTGTGATGGTGTATGTGAGCTGTGTATGTGTATGTGAGCTGTTGTGTGTGTGTGTGAGCTGTGTTGGTCTGTGTGAGCTGTGTTGGTTTGTGAGCTTTGTTGGTCTGTGAGCTGTGTTGACGTGTGAGCTGTGTTGGTTTGTGTGAGCTGTGTTGGTGTGTGAGTGTGTTAGTTTGTGAGCTGTGTAGCTGTGTGTGTTGTGTTGGTGTATGAGTTATGTTGGTGTGCGAGTGTGTTGATTTGTGAGCTGTGTTGGTGTGTGAGCTGTGTTGGTGTGTAAGTTGTGTTGGTGTCTGTGAGCTGTTTTGGTGTTTGAGCTGTTTTGGTTTATGAGCTGTGTTGGTTTATGAGCTGTGTTGGTTTGCGAGCTGTGTTGGTGTGTGAGCTTTGTTCGTGTGTGAGTTGTGTTGGTGTGTGAGCTGTGTTGGTGTGTCAGCTGTGTGGGTTTGTGTGAGCTGTGTTGGTGCGTGTGAGGTGAGTTGGTGTGTGAGCTGTGTCGTTGTTTGTGAGCTGTGTTGGTGTGTGAGCTGTGTTGGTTTGTGAGCCGTGTTTGTGTGTGAGATGTGTTGGTGTGTGAGCTGTGTTGGTTTGTAAGCTGTGTTGTTTTGTGAGCTGTGTCGTTGTGTGTGAGCTGTGTTGGTGTGTGTGTTGTGTTGGTGTGTGAGCTGTGTTGGTGCGTGAGCTGTGTTGGTGCGTGATGTGTTGGAGTGTGAGCTGTGTTGGCAAGTGAGCTGTGTTGATGTGTGTGAGTTGTGTTGGTATGTGAGCTGTGTTGGTGTGTGAACTGTATTGCTGCGTGAGCTGTGATGGTGTGTGTGTGCTAGTCTGTGAGCTGTGTAGCTGTGTGTGTTGTGTTTGTGTGTGAGTTGTGTTGGTGTGTGTGAGCTGTGTTACTGTGTGAGCTGTGTTTTGTTTGTGAGCTCTGTTGGTGTGTGAGTTGTGTTGGTATGTGAGCTATGTTGGTGTGTGAACTGTGTTGCTGTGTGAGCTGTGATGGTGTGTCTGAGTTGTGTTGGTGTGTGTGAACCGCATTGGGGTATGTGAGCTGTGTTGGCATGTTTGAGCTGTGTTGGTGTGTGAACTGTGTTGGTGTGTGAGCTGTGTTGGTGTGTGAGTTGTGTTGGTGTATGAGTGTGTTAATTTGTGAGGTGTGTAGCTGTGTGCGTTGTGTTTGTGTGTGAGTTGTGTTGGTTTGTGAGCTGTGTTGGTGTGTTAGCTGCGTTGGTGTGTGAGCTGTGTTGGTGTGTGAACTGTGATGGTATATGTGAGCTGTGTTGGTGTATGTGAACTGTTGTGCTGTGTGTGAGCTGTATTGGTGTGTGCGCTGTGTTTAGTGGGCGAGCTGTGCTGGTGTGTGAGGTATGTTGGTGTGTGAGTTGTGCTGGTATGTGAGCTCTGTTGGTGTGTGAGCTGTTCTGGTGTGTGTGTTGTATTAGTGTGTGTGAGCTGTGTTCTTTGTGAGCTGTGCTGATGTATGTGATCTATTATGGTGTGTGTGGGCTGTGATGGTGTGTGTGAGCTCTCATGTTGTATGTGGTCTGTGCAATTGTGTGTGAGCTGTGTTGAGGGTGGGGGGTCGTTGTCAATCTGGCCTTGCTTTGTGTATGTGAGCTATTTTGATGTGCGTGAGCTGTGTTGGTATGTGAGCTGTTTTGGTATGTGAGCTGTGTTGGTGTGTGAGCTGTGTTGCTGTGTGAGCTGTGTTGCTGTGTGAGCTGTGCTGATGTATTTCAGTTGTGTTCTGAGTGATTTGTGTTGGCATGTGTGAGTTGATTTGGTGTGTGAGCTGTGATGGTGTGTGAGCTGTGTTGCATTTTGTGCGTTGTGTTTGTGTGTTATCTGTTTTGGCATGTGTGAGCTGTGTTGGTGTGTGAGCTGTGTTGGTGTGTGAGCTGTGTTGCTGTGTGAGCTGTGTTTCTGTGTGAGCTGTGTTGCTGTGTGTGAGCTGTTTGGTGTGTGAGTTGTGTTGGTGTGTGAGCGGTGTTGATGTGTGAGCTGTGTTGGTGTCTGTGAGCTGTTTTGTTGTGTGAGTTGTGTTGGTGTGTGAGCTGTCTTTGTGTGTGAGATGTGTTGCTGTGTGTGAGCTGTTTGGTGTGTGAGTTGTGTAGGTGTGTGAGCGGTGTTGGTGTGTGTGCTGTGTTGGTGTATGTGAGTTGTGATGTTTTGTGTGAGCTTTGTTGGAGTATGTGAGCTGTGTTGGTATGTGAGCTTTGTTGGTGCGCGAGCTGTGCTGGTGCATGACCTCTGTTGGTGTGTGAGCTGTGATGGTGTATGTGAGCTGTTGTGTGTGTGTGTGAGCTGTGTTGGTCTGTGTAAGCTGTGTTGGTTTGTGAGCTTTGTAGGTGTGTGAGCTGTGTTGACGTGTGAGCTGTGTTGGTTTGTGTGAGCTGTGTTGGTGTCTGTGAGCTGTTTTGGTGTGTGAGTGTGTTAGTTTGTGAGCTGTGTAGCTGTGTGTTTTGTGTTGGTGTATGAGTTATGTTGGTGTGCGAGTGTGTTGATTTGTGAGCTGTGTTGGTGTGTGAGCTGTGTTGGTGTGTAAGTTGTGTTGGTGTCTGTGATCTGTTTTGGTGTGTGAGCTATGTTGGTGTGTGAGCTGTGTTGGTGTGTGAGTGTGTTAGTTTGTGAGCTGTGTAGCTGTGTATGTTGTGTTGGTGTATGAGTTATGTTGGTGTGCGAGTGTGTTGATTTGTGAGCTGTGTTGGTGTGTGAGCTGTGTTGGTGTGTAAGTTGTGTTGGTGTCTGTGAGCTGTGTTGATGTTTGAGCTGTTTTGGTTGATGAGCTGTGTTGGTTTATGAGCTGTGTTGGTTTATGAGCTGTGTTGGTGTGTGAGCTTTGTTGGTGTGTGAGTTATGTTGGTGTGTGAGCTGTGTTGGTGTGTGAGCTGTGTTGGTGTGTGAGCTGTGTTGGTGTGTGTGTCGTGTTGGTGTGTGAGCTGTGTTGGTGTGTGAGCTGTGTTGGTTTGTGAGCTGTGTTGGTGTGCATGAGCTGTGTTGATGTGTGTGAGCTGTGTTGGTGTGCGTGTTGTGTTGGTGTGTGAGCTGTGTTGGTGTGTGAGTTGTGTTGATGTGTGAGCTCTGCTGGTGTGTGAGTTATGTTGGTCTGTGAGCGCTGTTGGTGTGTGAGCTGTGTTTATGTGTTTGCTCTGATGGTATGCGTGAGCTGTGTTGGTGTGTGAGTTGTGTTGGTGTGCGTGAGCTGTGTTGATGTGTGTGAGCTGTGTTGTTTTGTGTGTTGTGTTGGTGTGTGAGCTGTGTTGGTGTGCGTGAGCTGTGTTGATGTGTGTGAGCTGTGTTGTTGTGTGTGTTGTGTTGGTGTGTGAGCTGTGTTGGTGCGTGAGCTGTGTTGGTGTGTGAGCTGTGTTGGAGTGTGTGTTGTATTGGTGTGTGAGCTGTGTTGGTGTGTGAGCTGTGTTGGTGTGTGAGCAGTGATGGTGTGTGAGCTGGGTTGTTGTATGTGAGTTGTGCTGATGTATGTGAGCTGTTTTGGTGTGTGTGAGCTCTGATGTCGTAGGTGGTCAGTGTTCATGTGTGTGCGCTGTGTTCACAGTGAGCTATGCTGATGTGTGTGAGTTGTGTTGGTGTGTGAGCTATGTTGGTGTGTGAACTGTGTTGGTGTGTGAGCTGTGATGGTGTGTGTGAGTTGTGTTTGTGTATGTGAGTTGTGTTGGTGTGTGTGAGCTGTGTTGGTGTGTGAGTGTGTTAGTTTGTGAGCTGTGTAGCTGTGTGTGTTGTGTTGGTGTATGAGTTATGTTGGTGTGCGAGTGTGTTGATTTGTGAGCTGTGTTGGTGTGTAAGTTGTGTTGGTGTGTGAGCTGTGCTGGTGTGTGTGAGCTGCGCTGGTTTGTGAGATTTGTTGGTGCGAGAGCTGTGTTGGTGTGTGAGCTGTGTTGGTGTATGAGTGGTTTTGGAGTGTGAGCTGTGTTGGTGTTTGAGCTGTGTTGGTTTATGAGCTGTGTTGGTTTGTGAGCTGTGATGGTGTGTGTGAGCTGTGTTGTTGTATATGAGCTGTGTTGGTGTGTGAGCTTTGTTGGTGCGCGTGCTGTGCTGGTGTTTGAGCTCTGTTGGTGTGTGAGTTATGTTGGTGTGTGAGCTGTGTTAGTGTGTGAGCTGTGTTGGTGTGTGAGCTGTGTTGGTATGCGTGAGCTGTGTTGATGCGTGTGAGCTGTGTTGGTGTGTGTGTCGTGTTGGTGTGTGAGCTGTGTTGGTGTGTGAGCTGTGTTGGTGTGTGAGCTGTGTTGGTGTGCGTGAGCTGTGTTGATGTGTGTGAGCTGTTTTGGTGTGTGTGTTGTGTTGGTGTGTGAGCTGTGTTGGTGTGTGAGTTGTGTTGATGTGTGAGCTCTGTTGGTGTGTGAGTTGTGTTGGTCTGTGAGCACAGTTGGTGTGTGAGCTGTGTTGGTGTGTGAGCAGTGATGGTGTGTGAGCTGGGTTGTTGTATGTGAGTTGTGCTGATGTATGTGAGCTGTTTTGGTGTGTGTGAGCTCTGATGTCGTAGGTGGTCAGTGTTCATGTGTGTGCGCTGTGTTCACAGTGAGCTATGCTGATGTGTGTGAGTTGTGTTGGTGTGTGAGCTATGTTGGTGTGTGAACTGTGTTGGTGTGTGAGCTGTGATGGTGTGTGTGAGTTGTGTTTGTGTATGTGAGTTGTGTTGGTGTGTGTGAGCTGTGTTGGTGTGTGAGTGTGTTAGTTTGTGAGCTGTGTAGCTGTGTGTGTTGTGTTGGTGTATGAGTTATGTTGGTGTGCGAGTGTGTTGATTTGTGAGCTGTGTTGGTGTGTAAGTTGTGTTGGTGTGTGAGCTGTGCTGGTGTGTGTGAGCTGCGCTGGTTTGTGAGATTTGTTGGTGCGAGAGCTGTGTTGGTGTGTGAGCTGTGTTGGTGTATGAGTGGTTTTGGAGTGTGAGCTGTGTTGGTGTTTGAGCTGTGTTGGTTTATGAGCTGTGTTGGTTTGTGAGCTGTGATGGTGTGTGTGAGCTGTGTTGTTGTATATGAGCTGTGTTGGTGTGTGAGCTTTGTTGGTGCGCGTGCTGTGCTGGTGTTTGAGCTCTGTTGGTGTGTGAGTTATGTTGGTGTGTGAGCTGTGTTAGTGTGTGAGCTGTGTTGGTGTGTGAGCTGTGTTGGTATGCGTGAGCTGTGTTGATGCGTGTGAGCTGTGTTGGTGTGTGTGTCGTGTTGGTGTGTGAGCTGTGTTGGTGTGTGAGCTGTGTTGGTGTGTGAGCTGTGTTGGTGTGCGTGAGCTGTGTTGATGTGTGTGAGCTGTTTTGGTGTGTGTGTTGTGTTGGTGTGTGAGCTGTGTTGGTGTGTGAGTTGTGTTGATGTGTGAGCTCTGTTGGTGTGTGAGTTGTGTTGGTCTGTGAGCACAGTTGGTGTGTGAGCTGTGTTGGTGTGTGAGCTCTGATGGTATGCATGAGCTGTGTTGGTGTGTGAGTTGTGTTGGCGTGTGAGCTGTGTTGCTGTGTGAGCTGTGTTGGTGTTTGTGAGTTGTGTTGGTGTGTGATCTGTGTTGGCATGTGTGAGTTGTGTTGGTTTGTGGGCTGTGTTGCTGTGTGTGATCTGTGTTGGTTTCTGTGCTGTGTTGGTGTGCGTGACCTGTGTTGGTGTGTGTGACCTGTGTTGGTGTGTGAGTTGTGTTGGTGTTAACTGTGTTGGTGTGTGTGCTGTGTTGGTGTGCGTGACCTTTGTTGGTGTATGTGAGCCGTGTTCGTGTGTGAATTGTGTTGGTGTGTGTGAGCTGTGATGGTGTGTGAGCTGTGTTGATATGTGTAAGTTGTGTTGGTGTGTGAGCTATTTGGTGTGTGAACTGTGTTGCTGTGTGAGCTGTGATGGTGTGTGAGCTGTGTTGGTGTGCGTGAGCTGTGTTGATGTGTGTGAGCTGTGTTGGTGTGTGTGTTGTGTTGGTGTGTGAGCTGTGTTGGTGTGTGAGCTGTGTTTTTGTGTGAGCTGTGTTCGTGTGCGTGAGCTGTGTTGATGTGTGTGAGCTGTGTTGGAGTGTGTGATGTGTTGGTGTATGAGCTGTGTTGGTGTGTGAGCTGTGTTGTTGTGTGAGCAGTGATGGTGTGTGAGCTGTGTTGGTGTGCGTGAGCTGTGTTGATGTGTGTGAGCTGTCTTGGTGTGTATGTTGTGTTGGTGTGTGAGCTGTGTTGGTGTGTGAGCTGTGTTTTTGTGTGAGCTGTGTTCGTGTGCGTGAGCTGTGTTGATGTGTGTGAGCTGTGTTGGAGTGTGTGTTGTGTTGGTGTATGAGCTGTGTTGGTGTGTGAGCTGTGTTGTTGTATGGGCAGTGATGGTGTGTGAGCTGGGTTGTTGTATGTGAGTTGTGCTGATGTATGTGAGCTGTTTTGGTGTGTGTGAGCTCTGATGTCGTAGGTGGTCAGTGCTCGTGTGTGTGCGCTGTGTTCACGGTGGGGGTTGTTGGTCAATCTGCCCTTGTGTGTATATGAGCTATTTTGGTGTATGTGAGTTATTTTCGTCGGTGTGAGCTGTGTTGGTGTGTGAGCTGTGTTGGCGTGTGACCTGTGTTTCTTGTGTGAGCTGTTTGGTGTGTGAGTTGTGTTAAGGTGTGAGCGGTGTTGGTGTGTGCTATGTTGGTGTGTGTGAGTTGTGTTTGTGTATGTGAGCTGTGTTGGTGTGTGAGTGTGTTAGTTTGTGAGCTGTGTAGCTGTGTGTGTTGTGTTGATGTATGATTTATGTTGGTGTGCGAGTGTGTTGATTTGTGAGCTGTGTTGGTGTGAAAGTTGTGTTGGTGTGTGAGCTGTCCTGGTGTGTGTGAGCTGCGCTGGTGTGTGAGTTTTGTTGGTGCGAGAGCTGTGTTGGTGTGTGAGCTGTGTTGCTGTATGAGTGGTGTTGGAGTGTGAGTTGTGTTGGTATTTGAGCTGTGTTGGTTTATGAGCTGTGTTGGTTTGTGAGCTGTGTTGGTGTGTGAGCTTTGTTGGTGTGTGAGTTGTGTTGGTGTGTGAGCTGTGTTGGTGTGTGAGCTGTGTTGGTGTGTGAGCTGTGTTGGTGCGTGACATGTGTTGGTGTGTGAGCTGTGCTGGTTTGTAAGCTGTGTTATTTTGTGAGCTGTGTCGTTGTGTGTGAGCTGTGTTGGTGTGTGAGTTGTGTTAGTGTGTGAGCTGTGTTTTGTTTGTGAGCTGTGTTGGTGTGTGATTTGTGTTGGTGTGTGAGCTGTGTTGGTGTGTGAGCTGTGTTGGTGTGTGAGTTGTGTTGGTGTGAGCTGTGTTGGTTTGAGAGCCGTGTTTGTGTGTGAATTGTGTTGGTGTGTGAGCTGTGTTGGTTTGTAAGCTGTGTTGTTTTGTGGGCTGTGTTGATGTATGAGCAGTGTTGGTTTGTGAATTGTGTTGGTCTGTGTGCTGTGTTGGTGTGTGAGCTGTGTTGGTGTGTGAGCTGTGTTGCATTGTGAGGTTTGTTGGTATTGAGCTGTGTTGGTATGTGAACATTTTTGGTGTTTGCGCTGTGGTGGTTTTTGAGCTGTGTTGTCGTGTGAGCTGTGTTGCTGTATGAGCTGTGTTGGTGTGTGAGCTGTGTTGGTTTGTGAGCTGTGTTGGTGTGCGTGCTGTGTTGGTGTGTGTGAGCTGTGATGGTTTGTGAGCTGTTTTGTTGTATGTGAGCTGTTTTGGTGTGTGTGACCTCTGATGTTGTATGTTGGCTGTGCTCGTGTGTGTGAGCTGTGTTCAGGGTTGGGGTTGGTGGTCAGTCTGCCCTTGTTGTGTGTATATGAGCTATTTTGGTGTGTGTGAGTTGTTTTGGTCGGTGTGAGCTGTGTTGGTGTGGGAGCTGTGTTGCTGTGTGAGCTGTGTTGGTCTGTGTGAGTTGTGTTGGTTTGTGATGTTTGTTGGCATGTGTGAGTTGTGTTGGTTTGTGAGCTGTGTTGCTGTGTGTGAGCTGTGTTGGTTTTTGTGCTGTGTTGGTGTGCGTGACCTGTGTTGGTGCATGTGAGCCGTGTTGTTGTGTGAGATGTTTTGGTGTGTGTGAGCTGTGATGGTGTGTGAGCTGTGTTGTTGTGTGAGCTGTATTGGCTTGTGCTGTGTTGGTGTGTGAGCTGTGTAGGCATGTGAGCTGTGTTGATATTTGTGAGTTGTGTTGGTGTGTGAGCTGTGTTGGTGTGGGAACTGTGTTGCCGTGTGAGCTGTGATGGTGTGTGTGAGCTGTGTTGGTGTATGTGAGTTGTGATGGTATGTGTGAGCTGTGTTGGGGTATGTGAGCTGTATTTTTGTGTGAGCTTTGTTGGTGCGTGAGCTGTGCTGGTGCATGACCTCTGTTGGTATGTGAGCTGTGATGTTGTATGTGAGCTGTGTAGGTGTATGTGAGCTGTTGTGTGTGTGTGAGATGTGTTGGTCTGTGTGAGCTGTGTTGGTGTGTTAGCTGTGTTGGTGGGTGTGAGCTTTGTTGGTGTGTGAACTGTGTTATTGTGTGAGCTTTGTTGGTGTGTGAGCTGTGTTGGTTTGTGTAGGCTGTGTTGGTTTTTGAGCTGTGTTAGTGTGTGAGCTGTGTTTTGTTTGTGAGCTCTGTTGGTGTGTGTAGGCTGTGTTGGTTTGTGAGCTGTGTTAGTGTGTGAGCTGTGTTTTGTTTGTGAGCTCTGTTGGTGTGTGAGTTTTGTTGGTGTGTGTAGGCTGTGTTGGTTTGTGAGCTGTGTTAGTGTGTGAGCTGTGTTTTGTTTGTGAGCTGTGTTGGTGTGTGATTTGTGTTGGTGTGTGAGCTGTGTTGGTGTGTGATTTGTGTTGATGTGTGAGCTGTGTTGGTGTGTGAGTTGTGTTGGTCTGTGAGCTCTGTTGGTGTGTGAGCTGTGTTGGTGTGTGAGCTCTGTTGGTATGCGTGAGCTGTGTTGGTGTGTGAGTTGTGTTGGTGTGTGATCTGTGTTGCTGTGTGAACTGTGTTGGTGTTTGTGAGTTGTGTTGGTGTGTGCTCTGTGTTGGCATGTGTGAGTTGTGTTGGTTTGTGAGCTGTGTTGCTGTGTGTGAGCTGTGTTGGTTTTTGTGCTGTGTTGGTGTGCGTGACCTGTGCTGGTGCATGTGAGCCGTGTTGGTGTGTGAGATGTTTTGGTGTGTGTGAGCTGTGATGGTGTGTGAGCTGTGTTGTTGTGTGAGCTGTATTGGCTTGTGCTGTGTTGGTGTGTGAGCTGTGTAGGCATGTGAGCTGTGTTGATATTTGTGAGTTGTGTTGGTGTGTGAGCTGTGTTAGTGTGGGAACTGTGTTGCCGTGTGAGCTGTGACGGTGTGTGTGAGCTGTGTTGGTGTATGTGAGTTGTGTTGGTGTGTGAGCTGTGTTGGTGTGGGAACTGTGTTGCCGTGTGAGCTGTGATGGTGTGTGTGAGCTGTGTTGGTGTATGTGAGTTGTGATGGTATGTGTGAGCTGTGTTGGGGTATGTGAGCTGTATTTTTGTGTGAGCTTTGTTGGTGCGTGAGCTGTGCTGGTGCATGACCTCTGTTGGTGTGTGAGCTGTGATGGTGTATGTGAGCTGTGTAGGTGTATGTGAGCTGTTGTGTGTGTGTGAGATGTGTTGGTCTGTGTGAGCTGTGTTGGTGTGTTAGCTGTGTTGGTGGGTGTGAGCTTTGTTGGTGTGTGAACTGTGTTATTGTGTGAGCTTTGTTGGTGATTGAGCTGTGTTGGTTTGTGTAGGCTGTGTTGGTTTTTGAGCTGTGTTAGTGTGTGAGCTGTGTTTTATTTGTGAGCTCTGTTGGTGTGTGTAGGCTGTGTTGGTTTGTGATCTGTGTTAGTGTGTGAGCAGTGTTTTGTTTGTGAGCTCTGTTGGTGTGTGAGTTTTGTTGGTGTGTGTAGGCTGTGTTGGTTTGTGAGCTGTGTTAGTGTGTGAGCTGTGTTTTGTTTGTGAGCTGTGTTGGTGTGTGATTTGTGTTGGTGTGTGAGCTGTGTTGGTGTGTGATTTGTGTTGATGTGTGAGCTGTGTTGGTGTGTGAGTTGTGTTGGTCTGTGAGCTCTGTTGGTGTGTGAGCTGTGTTGGTGTGTGAGCTCTGTTGGTATGCGTGAGCTGTGTTGGTGTGTGAGTTGTGTTGGTTTGTGAGCTGTGTTGCTGTGTGTGAGCTGTGTTGGATTTTGTGCTGTGTCGGTGTGCGTGACGTTTGTTGGTGTTTGTGACCTCTGTTGGTGTGTGAGTTGTGTTGTTGTGTGTGAACTGTGTTGGTTGTGTGCTGTGGTGGTGTGCGTGACGTGTGTTGGTATATGTGAGCCGTGTTGGTGTGTGAGTTGTGTTGGTGTGTTTGAGCTGTGATGGTGTGTGAGCTGTGTTGGAGTGTGAGCTGTATTGGCTTGTGCTGTGTTGGTGTGTGAGCTGTGTAGGCATGTGAGCTGTGTTGATATGTGTGAGTTGTGTTGGTGTGTGAGCTATGTTGGTGTGTGAACTGTGTTGCTGTGTGAGATGTGATGGTGTGTGTGAGTTGTGTTGGTGTGTGTGAGCTGTGTTGGGGTATGTGAGCTGTGTTGGTATGTGAGCTTTGTTGGTGCGCGAGCTGTGCTGGTGCATGAACTATGTTGGTGTGTGAGCTGTGATGTTGTATGTGAGTTGTGTATGTGTACGTGAGCTGTTGTGTGTGTGTGAGCTGTTTTGGTCTGTGTGAGCTGTGTTGGTCTGTGAGCTGTGTTGACGTTTGAGCTGTGTTGGTTTGTGTGAGCTGTGTTGGTGTCTGTGAGCTGTTTTGGTGTGTGAGCTATTTTGGTGTGTGTGCTGTGTTGGTGTGTGAGTGTGTTAGTTGTGAGCTGTGTAGCTGTGTGTGTTGTGTTGGTGTATGAGTTATGTTGGTGTGCAAGTGTGTTGATTTGTGAGCTGTGTTGGTGTGCGAGCTGTGTTTGTGTGTAAGTTGTGTTGGTTTATGAGCTGTGTTGGTTTGTGAGCTGTGTTGGTGTGTGAGCTTTGTTGGTGTGTGAGTTGTGTTGGTGTGTGAGCTGTGTTGGTGTGTGAGCTGTGTTGGTGTGTGTGAGCTGTGTTGGTGCGTGTGAGCTGAGTTGGTGTGTGAACTGTGTCGTTGTTTGTGAGCTGCGTTGGTTTGTGAGCCATGTTTGTGTGTGAGTTGTGTTGGTGTGTGAGCTGTGTTGGTTTGTGAGCCATGTTTGTGTGTGAGTTGTGTTGGTTTGTGAGCTGTGTTGGTTTGTAAGCTGTGTTGTTTTGTGAGCTGTTTTGATGTGTGAGCTGTGTTGCTTTGTGAGGTTTGTTGGTATTGAGCTGTGTTGGTGTGTGAACGGTGTTGGAGTGTGAGCTGTGTTGGTATGTGAGCGGTGTTGACGTGTGAGCTGTGTTGGTGTATGAGCTGTGTTGGTGTGTGAGCTGTGTTGGTGTGTGAGCTGTGTTGATTTGTGAGCTGTGTTGTTGTGTGTGCTGTGTTGGTGTGTGTGAGCTGTGAAGGTTTGTGAGCTGTTTTGTTGTATGTGAGCTGTTTTGGTGTGTGTGACCTCTGATGTTGTATGTGGTCTGTGCTCGTGTGTGTGAGCTGTGTTCAGGGTGGGGGGTGGTGGTCAATCTGCCCTTGTTGTGTGTATATGAGCTATTTTGGTGTGTGTGAGTTGTGTTGGTCGGTGTGAGCTGTGTTGGTGTGGGAGCTGTGTTGCTGTGTGAGCTGTGTTGTTCTGTGTGAGTTGTGTTGGTTTGTGATGTTTGTTGGCATGTGTGAGTTGTGTTGGTTTGTGAGCTGTGCTGGTGTGTGAGCTGTGTTGCTGTGTGTGAGCTGTGTTGGTGTATGTGCTGTGTTGGTGTGCGTGACCTGTGTTGCTGTGTGTGAGTTGTGTTGGTGTGTGAGCTATGTTGGTGTGTGAACTGTGTTGCTGTGTGAGCTGTGATGGTGGGTGTGAGCTGTGTTGGTGTATGTGAGCTGTGTTGGTGTGTGAGCTTTGTTGGTGCGCGTGCTGTGCTGGTGTTTGAGCTGTGTTGGTGTGTGAGTTATGTTGGTGTGTGAGCTGTGTTGGTGTGTGAGCTGTGTTGGTGTGTGAGCTGTGTTGGTGTGTGTGTCGTGTTGGTGTGTGAGCTGTGTTGGTGTGTGAGCTGTGTTGGTTTGTGAGCTGTGTTGGTGTGCATGAGCTGTGTTGATGTGTGTGAGCTGTGTTGGTGTGTGTGTTGTGTTGGTGTGTGAGATGTGTTGGTGTGTGAGTTGTGTTGATGTGTGAGCTCTGTTGGTGTGTGAGTTATGTTGGTCTGTGAGCGCTGTTGGTGTGTGAGCTGTGTTTATGTGTTTGCTCTGATGGTATGCGTGAGCTGTGTTGGTGTGTGAGTTGTGTTGGCGTGTGAGCTGTGTTGCTGTGTGAGCTGTGTTGGCATGTGTGAGTTGTGTTGGTTTGTGAGCTGTGTTGATATGTGTGAGCTGTGTTGGTTTTTGTGCTATGTTGGTGTGCGTGACCTGTGTTGGTGTGTGACCTGTGTTGGTGTGTGAGTTGTGTTGGTGTGTGTGAACTGTGTTGGTGTGTGCTGTGTTGGTGTGCGTGACCTTTGTTGGTGAATGTGAGCCGTGTTGGTGTGTGAATTGTGTTGGTGTGTGTGAGCTGTGATGGTGTATGAGCTGTGTTGGTGTGTGAGCTGTATTGGCTTGTGCTGTGTTAATGTGTGAGCTGTGTAGGCATGTGAGCTGTGTTGATATGTGTGAGTTGTGTTGGTGTGTGAGCTATGTTGGTGTGTGAACTGTGTTGCTGTGTGAGCTGTGATGGTGTGTGTGAGCTGTGTTGATGTGTGTGAGCTGTGTTGTTGTGTGTGTTGTGTTGGTGTGTGAGCTGTGTTGGTGTGCGTGAGCTGTGTTGATGTGTGTGAGCTGTGTTGTTGTGTGTGTTGTGTTGATGTGTGTGAGCTGTGTTGGAGTGTGTGTTGTATTGGTGTGTGAGCTGTGTTGGTGTGTGAGCTGTGTTGGTGTGTGAGCAGTGATGGTGTGTGAGCTGGGTTGTTGTATGTGAGTTGTACTGATGTAAATGAGCTGTTTTGGTGTGTGTGAGCTCTGATGTCGTAGGTGGTCGGTGTTCATGTGTGTGCGCTGTGTTCACAGTGAGCTATGCTGATGTGTGTGAGTTGTGTTGGTGTGTGAGCTATGTTGGTGTGTGAACTGTGTTGGTGTGTGAGCTGTGATGGTGTGTGTGAGTTGTGTTTGTGTATGTGAGTTGTGTTGGTGTGTGAGTGTGTTAGTTTGTGAGCTGTGTAGCTGTGTGTGTTGTGTTGGTGTATGAGTTATGTTGGTGTGCGAGTGTGTTGATTTGTGAGCTGTGTTGGTGTGTAAGTTGTGTTGGTGTGTGAGCTGTGCTGGTGTGTGTGAACTGCGCTGGTTTGTGAGTTTTGTTGGTGCGAGAGCTGTGTTGGTGTGTGAGCAGTGTTGGTGTATGAGTGGTGTTGGAGTGTGAGCTGTGTTGGTGTTTGAGCTGTGTTGGTTTATGAGCTGTGTTGGTTTGTGAGCTGTGTTGGTGTGTGAGCTTTGTTGGTGTGTGAGTTGTGTTGGTGTATGTGCTGTGTTGGTGTGCGTGACCTGTGTTGGTGTGTGTGAGTTGTGTTGGTGTGTGAGCTATGTTGGTGTGTGAACTGTTTTGCTGTGTGAGCTGTGATGGTGTGTGTGAGCTGTGTTGTTGTATGTGAGCTGTGTTGGTGTGTGAGCTTTGTTGGTGCGCGTGCTGTGCTGGTGTTTGAGCTGTGTTGGTGTGTGAGTTATGTTGGTGTGTGAGCTGTGTTGGTGTGTGAGCTGTGTTGGTGTGTGAGCTGTGTTGGTATGCGTGAGCTGTGTTGATGTGTGTGAGCTGTGTTGGTGTGTGAGTTGTGTTGGTCTGTGAGCACAGTTGGTGTGTGAGCTGTGTTGGTGTGTGAGCTCTGATGGTATGCATGAGCTGTGTTGGTGTGTGAGTTGTGTTGGCGTGTGAGCTGTGTTGCTGTGTGAGCTGTGTTGGTGTTTGTGATTTGTGTTGGTGTGTGATCTGTGTTGGCATGTGTGAGTTGTTTTGGTTTGTGAGCTGTGTTGCTGTGTGTGAGCTGTGTTGGTTTCTGTGCTGTGTTGGTGTGCGTGACCTTTGTTGGTGTATGTGAGCCGTGTTGGTGTGTGAATTGTGTTGGTGTGTGTGAGCTGTGATGGTGTGTGAGCTGTGTTGGTGTGCGTGCTGTGTTGGTGTGTGTGAGCTGTGATGGTTTGTGAGCTGTTTTGTTGTATGTGAGCTGTTTTGGTGTGTGTGACCTCTGATGTTGTATGTTGGCTGTGCTCGTGTGTGTGAGCTGTGTTCAGGGTTGGGCGTGGTGGTCAGTCTGCCCTTGTTGTGTGTATATGAGCTGTTTTGGTGTGTGTGAGTTGTTTTGGTCGGTGTGAGCTGTGTTGGTGTGGGAGCTGTGTTGCTGTGTGAGCTGTGTTGGTCTGTGTGAGTTGTCTATATTTGTGATGTGTGTTGGCATGTGTGAGCTGTGTTGCTGTAGTAAGCTGTGTTGGTGTATGTGCTGTGTTGCTGTGTGTGAGCTGTGTTGGTGTATGTGCTGTGTTTGTTTGCGTGACATGTGTTGGTGTGTGTGAGTTGTGTTGGTGTATGTGCTGTGTTGGCGTGCTTGACCTGTGTTGATGTGTGTGAGCTGTGTTGCTGTGTGTGAGCTGTGTTGGTGTATGTGCTGTGTTGGTGTGCTTGACCTGTGTTGATGTGTGTGAGTTGTGTTGGTGTGTGAGCTGTGCTTGTGTGTGTGAACTGCGCTGGTTTGTGAGTTTTGTTGGTGCGAGAGCTGTGTTGGTGTGTGAGCAGTGTTGGTGTATGAGTGGTGTTGGAGTGTGAGCTGTGTTGGTGTTTGAGCTGTGTTGGTTTATGAGCTGTGTTGGTTTGTGAGCTGTGTTGGTGTGTGAGCTTTGTTGGTGTGTGAGTTGTGTTGGTGTATGTGCTGTGTTGGTGTGCGTGACCTGTGTTGGTGTGTGTGAGTTGTGTTGGTGTGTGAGCTATGTTGGTGTGTGAACTGTTTTGCTGTGTGAGCTGTGATGGTGTGTGTGAGCTGTGTTGTTGTATGTGAGCTGTGTTGGTGTGTGAGCTTTGTTGGTGCACGTGCTGTGCTGGTGTTTGAGCTGTGTTGGTGTGTGAGTTATGTTGGTGTGTGAGCTGTGTTGGTGTGTGAGCTGTGTTGGTGTGTGAGCTGTGTTGGTATGTGTGAGCTGTGTTGATGTGTGTGAGCTGTGTTGGTGTGTGAGCTGTGCTTGTGTGTGTGAACTGCGCTGGTTTGTGAGTTTTGTTGGTGCGAGAGCTGTGTTGGTGTGTGAGCAGTGTTGGTGTATGAGTGGTGTTGGAGTGTGAGCTGTGTTGGTGTCTGAGCTGTGTTGGTTTATGAGCTGTGTTGGTTTGTGAGCTGTGTTGGTGTGTGAGCTTTGTTGGTGTGTGAGTTGTGTTGGTGTATGTGCTGTGTTGGTGTGCGTGACCTGTGTTGGTGTGTGTGAGTTGTGTTGGTGTGTGAGCTATGTTGGTGTGTGAACTGTTTTGCTGTGTGAGCTGTGATGGTGTGTGTGAGCTGTGTTGTTGTATGTGAGCTGTGTTGGTGTGTGAGCTTTGTTGGTGCACGTGCTGTGCTGGTGTTTGAGCTGTGTTGGTGTGTGAGTTATGTTGGTGTGTGAGCTGTGTTGGTGTGTGAGCTGTGTTGGTGTGTGAGCTGTGTTGGTATGCGTGAGCTGTGTTGATGTGTGTGAGCTGTGTTGGTGTGTGTGTCGTGTTGGTGTGTGAGCTGTGTTGGTGTGTGAGTTGTGTTGATGTGTGAGCTCTGTTGGTGTGTGAGTTGTGTTGGTCTGTGAGCACAGTTGGTGTGTGAACTGTGTTGGTGTGTGAGCTCTGATGGTATGCATGAGCTGTGTTGGTGTGTGAGTTGTGTTGGCGTGTGAGCTGTGTTGCTGTGTGAGCTGTGTTGGTGTTTGTGATTTGTGTTGGTGTGTGATCTGTGTTGGCATGTGTGAGTTGTTTTGGTTTGTGAGCTGTGTTGCTGTGTGTGAGCTGTGTTGGTTTCTGTGCTGTGTTGGTGTGCGTGACCTTTGTTGGTGTATGTGAGCCGTGTTGGTGTGTGAATTGTGTTGGTGTGTGTGAGCTGTGATGGTGTGTGAGCTGTGTTGGTGTGCGTGCTGTGTTGGTGTGTGTGAGCTGTGATGGTTTGTGAGCTGTTTTGTTGTATGTGAGCTGTTTTGGTGTGTGTGACCTCTGATGTTGTATGTTGGCTGTGCTCGTGTGTGTGAGCTGTGTTCAGGGTTGGGCGTGGTGGTCAGTCTGCCCTTGTTGTGTGTATATGAGCTGTTTTGGTGTGTGTGAGTTGTTTTGGTCGGTGTGAGCTGTGTTGGTGTGGGAGCTGTGTTGCTGTGTGAGCTGTGTTGGTCTGTGTGAGTTGTCTATATTTGTGATGTGTGTTGGCATGTGTAAGCTGTGTTGCTGTAGTAAGCTGTGTTGGTGTATGTGCTGTGTTGCTGTGTGTGAGCTGTGTTGGTGTATGTGCTGTGTTTGTTTGCGTGACATGTGTTGGTGTGTGTGAGTTGTGTTGGTGTATGTGCTGTGTTGGCGTGCTTGACCTGTGTTGATGTGTGTGAGCTGTGTTGCTGTGTGTGAGCTGTGTTGGTGTATGTGCTGTGTTGGTGTGCTTGACCTGTGTTGATGTGTGTGAGTTGTGTTGGTGTGTGAGCTGTGCTTGTGTGTGTGAACTGCGCTGGTTTGTGAGTTTTGTTGGTGCGAGAGCTGTGTTGGTGTGTGAGCAGTGTTGGTGTATGAGTGGTGTTGGAGTGTGAGCTGTGTTGGTGTTTGAGCTGTGTTGGTTTATGAGCTGTGTTGGTTTGTGTGCTGTGTTGGTGTGTGAGCTTTGTTGGTGTGTGAGTTGTGTTGGTGTATGTGCTGTGTTGGTGTGCGTGACCTGTGTTGGTGTGTGTGAGTTGTGTTGGTGTGTGAGCTATGTTGGTGTGTGAACTGTTTTGCTGTGTGAGCTGTGATGGTGTGTGTGAGCTGTGTTGTTGTATGTGAGCTGTGTTGGTGTGTGAGCTTTGTTGGTGCACGTGCTGTGCTGGTGTTTGAGCTGTGTTGGTGTGTGAGTTATGTTGGTGTGTGAGCTGTGTTGGTGTGTGAGCTGTGTTGGTGTGTGAGCTGTGTTGGTATGTGTGAGCTGTGTTGATGTGTGTGAGCTGTGTTGGTGTGTGAGCTGTGCTTGTGTGTGTGAACTGCGCTGGTTTGTGAGTTTTGTTGGTGCGAGAGCTGTGTTGGTGTGTGAGCAGTGTTGGTGTATGAGTGGTGTTGGAGTGTGAGCTGTGTTGGTGTCTGAGCTGTGTTGGTTTATGAGCTGTGTTGGTTTGTGAGCTGTGTTGGTGTGTGAGCTTTGTTGGTGTGTGAGTTGTGTTGGTGTATGTGCTGTGTTGGTGTGCGTGACCTGTGTTGGTGTGTGTGAGTTGTGTTGGTGTGTGAGCTATGTTGGTGTGTGAACTGTTTTGCTGTGTGAGCTGTGATGGTGTGTGTGAGCTGTGTTGTTGTATGTGAGCTGTGTTGGTGTGTGAGCTTTGTTGGTGCACGTGCTGTGCTGGTGTTTGAGCTGTGTTGGTGTGTGAGTTATGTTGGTGTGTGAGCTGTGTTGGTGTGTGAGCTGTGTTGGTGTGTGAGCTGTGTTGGTATGCGTGAGCTGTGTTGATGTGTGTGAGCTGTGTTGGTGTGTGTGTCGTGTTGGTGTGTGAGCTGTGTTGGTGTGTGAGTTGTGTTGATGTGTGAGCTCTGTTGGTGTGTGAGTTGTGTTGGTCTGTGAGCACAGTTGGTGTGTGAGCTGTGTTGGTGTGTGAGCTCTGATGGTATGCATGAGCTGTGTTGGTGTGTGAGTTGTGTTGGCGTGTGAGCTGTGTTGCTGTGTGAGCTGTGTTGGTGTTTGTGATTTGTGTTGGTGTGTGATCTGTGTTGGCATGTGTGAGTTGTTTTGGTTTGTGAGCTGTGTTGCTGTGTGTGAGCTGTGTTGGTTTCTGTGCTGTGTTGGTGTGCGTGACCTTTGTTGGTGTATGTGAGCCGTGTTGGTGTGTGAATTGTGTTGGTGTGTGTGAGCTGTGATGGTGTGTGAGCTGTGTTGGTGTGCGTGCTGTGTTGGTGTGTGTGAGCTGTGATGGTTTGTGAGCTGTTTTGTTGTATGTGAGCTGTTTTGGTGTGTGTGACCTCTGATGTTGTATGTTGGCTGTGCTCGTGTGTGTGAGCTGTGTTCAGGGTTGGGCGTGGTGGTCAGTCTGCCCTTGTTGTGTGTATATGAGCTGTTTTGGTGTGTGTGAGTTGTTTTGGTCGGTGTGAGCTGTGTTGGTGTGGGAGCTGTGTTGCTGTGTGAGCTGTGTTGGTCTGTGTGAGTTGTCTATATTTGTGATGTGTGTTGGCATGTGTGAGCTGTGTTGCTGTAGTAAGCTGTGTTGGTGTATGTGCTGTGTTGCTGTGTGTGAGCTGTGTTGGTGTATGTGCTGTGTTTGTTTGCGTGACATGTGTTGGTGTGTGTGAGTTGTGTTGGTGTATGTGCTGTGTTGGTGTGCTTGACCTGTGTTGATGTGTGTGAGCTGTGTTGCTGTGTGTGAGCTGTGTTGGTGTATGTGCTGTGTTGGTGTGCTTGACCTGTGTTGATGTGTGTGAGTTGTGTTGGTGTGTGAGCTATGTTGATGTGTGAACTGTGTTGCTGTGTGAGCTGTGATGGCGGGTGTGAGCTGTGTTGGTGTATGTGAGCTGTGTTGGTGTGTGAGCTTCGTTGGGGCGCGTGCTGTGCTGGTGTGTGAGCTGTGTTGGTGTGTGAGTTATGTTGGTGTGTGAGCTGTGTTGGTGTGTGAGCTGTGTTGGTGTGTGTGAGCTGTGTTGGTGTGGGTGTTGTGTTGGTGTGTGAGCTGTGTTGGTGTGTGAGCTGTGTTGGTGTGTGAGCTGTGTTGGTATGCGTGAGCTGTGTTGATGTGTGTGAGATGTGTTGGTGTGTGTGTTGTGTTGATGTGTGAGCTGTGTTGGTGTGTGAGCTGTGTTGGTATGCGTGAGCTGTGTTGATGTGTGTGAGATGTGTTGGTGTGTGTGTTGTGTTGATATGTGAGCTGTGTTGGTGTGTGAGTTGTGTTGGTCTGTGAGCTCTGTTGGTGTGTGAGCTGTTTTGTTGTGTGAGCTCTGTTGGTATGCGTGAGCTGTGTTGGTGTGTGAGTTGTGTTGGTGGGTGAGCTTTGTTGCTGTGTGAGCTGTGTTGGTGTTTGTGAGTTGTGTTGGTGTGTGATCTGTGTTGGCATGTGTGAGTTGTGTTGGTTTGTGAGCTGTGTTGCTGTGTGTGAGCTGTGTTGGTTTTTGTGCTGTGTTGTTTTGCGTGACCTGTGTTGGTGTGTGTGAACTGTGTTGGTGTGTGAGCTGTGTTGCTGTGTGTGAGCTGTGTTGGTTTTTGTGCTGTGTTGTTTTGCATGACCTGTGTTGGTGTGTGTGAGTTGTGTTGGTGTGTGAGCTATGTTGGTGTGTGAACTGTTTTGCTGTGTGAGCTGTGTTGGTGTGTGTGAGCTGTGTTGTTGTATGTGAGCTGTGTTGGTGTGTGATTTGTGTTGGTGTGTGTGAGCTGTGATGGTGTGTGAGCTGTGTTGGTGTGTGAGCTGTGTTGATATGTGTGAATTGTGTTGGTGTGTGAGCTATGTTGGTGTGTGAACTGTGTTGCTGTGTGATCTATGATGGTGTGTGTGAGCTGTGTTGGTGTATGTGATTTGTGATTGTGTGCGTGAGCTGTGTTGGGGTATGTGAGCTGTGATGGTTTGTGAGCTGTTTTGTTGTATGTGAGCTGTTTTGGTGTGTGTGACATCTGATGTTGTATGTGGTCTGTGCTCGTGTGTGTGAGCTGTGTTCAGGGTGGGGGGGTGGTGGTCAATCTACCCTTGTTGTGTGTATATGAGCTATTTTGGTGTGTGTGTGTTGTGTTGGTTGGTGTGAGCTGTGTTGGTGTGGGAGCTGTGTTGCTGTGTGAGCTGTGTTGTTCTGTGTGAGTTGTGTTGGTTTGTGATGTTTGTTGGCATGTGTGAGTTGTGTTGGTTTTTGAGCTGTGCTGGTGTGTGAGCTGTGTTGCTGTGTGTGAGCTGTGTTGGTGTATGTGCTGTGTTGGTGTGCGTGACCTGTGTTGGTGTGCGTGACCTGTGTTGGTGTGTGTGAGTTGTGTTGGTGTGTGAGCTATGTTGGTGTGTGAACTGTGTTGCTGTGTGAGCTGTGATGGTGTGTGAGCTTTGTTGGTGCGCGTGCTGTGCTGGTGTTTGAGCTGTGTTGGTGTGTGAGTTATGTTGGTGTGTGAGCTGTGTTGGTGTGTGAGCTGTGTTGGTGTGTGAGCTGTGTTGGTGTGTGTGTCGTGTTGGTGTGTGAGCTGTGTTGGTGTGTGAGCTGTGTTGGTTTGTGAGCTGTGTTGGTGTGCATGAGCTGTGTTGATGTTTGTGAGCTGTCTTGGTGTGTGTGTTGTGTTGGTGTGTGAGCTGTGTTGGTGTGTGAGTTGTGTTGATGTGTGAGCTGTGTTGGTGTGTGAGTTATGTTGGTCTGTGAGCTGTGTTGGTGTGTGAACTGTGTTGGTGTGTGAGCTCAGATGGTATGCGTGAGCTGTGTTGGTGTGTGAGTTGTGTTGGCGTGTGAGCTGTGTTGCTGTGTGAGCTGTGTTGGTGTTTGTGAGTTGTGTTGGTGTGTGATCTGTGTTGGCATGTGTGAGTTGTGTTGTTTTGTGAGATGTGTTGCTGTGTGTGTGCTGTGTTGGTTTTTGTGCTGTGTTGGTGTGTGTGACCTGTGTTGGTGTGTGTGACCTGTGTTGGTGTGTGAGTTGTGTTGGTGTGTGTGAACTGTGTTGGTGTGTGTGCTGTGTTGGTGTGCGTGACCTTTGTTGGTGTATGTGAGCCGTGTTGGTGTGTGAATTGTGTTGGTGTGTGTGAGCTGTGATGGTGTGTGAACTGTGTTGGTGTGTGAGCTGTATTGGCTTGTGCTGTGTTAATGTGTGAGCTGTGTAGACATGTGAGCTGTGTTGATATGTGTGAGTTGTGTTGGTGTGTGAGCTATGTTGATGTGTGACTGTGTTGCTGTGTGAGCTGTGATGGTGTGTGAGCTGTGTTGGTGTGCGTGAGCTGTATTGATGTGTGTGAGCTGTGTTGGTGTGTGTGTTGTGTTGGTGTGTGAGCTGTGTTGGTGTGTGAGCTGTGTTTTTGTGTGAGCTGTGTTCGTGTGCGTGAGCTGTGTTGATGTGTGTGAGCTGTGTTGGAGTGTGTGTTGTATTGGTGTGTGAGCTGTGTTGGTGTGTGAGCTGTGTTGGTGTGTGAGCAGTGATGGTGTGTGAGCTGGGTTGTTGTATGTGAGATGTGCTGATGTATGTGAGCTGTTTTGGTGTGTGTGAGCTCTGATGTCATAGGTGGTCAGTGTTCGTGTGTGTGCACTGTGTTCACAGTGAGCTGTGTTGATGTGTGTGAGTTGTGTTGGTGTGTGAGCTATGTTGGTGTGTGAACTGTGTTGGTGTGTGAGCTGTGATTGTGTATGTGAGTTGTGTTGGTGTGTGTGAGCTGTGTTGGTGTGTGAGTGTGTTAGTTTGTGAGCTGTGCAGCTGTCTGTGTTGTGTTGGTGTATGAGTTATGTTGGTGTGTGAGCTGTGTTGGTGTGTGAGCTGTGTTGGTGTGTGTGAGCTGTGTTGGTGTGTGTGTTGTGTTGGTGTGTGAGCTGTGTTGGTGTGTGAGCCGTGTTGGTGTGTGAGCTGTGTTGGTGTATGTGCTGTGTTGGTGTGCGTGACCTGTGTTGGTGTGTGTGAGTTGTGTTGGTGTGTGAGCTATGTTGGTGTGTGAACTGTTTTGCTGTGTGAGCTGTGATGGTGTGTGTGAGCTGTGTTGTTGTATGTGAGCTGTGTTGGTGTGTGAGCTTTGTTGGTGCACGTGCTGTGCTGGTGTTTGAGCTGTGTTGGTGTGTGAGTTATGTTGGTGTGTGAGCTGTGTTGGTGTGTGAGCTGTGTTGGTGTGTGAGCTGTGTTGGTATGCGTGAGCTGTGTTGATGTGTGTGAGCTGTGTTGGTGTGTGTGTCGTGTTGGTGTGTGAGCTGTGTTGGTGTGTGAGTTGTGTTGATGTGTGAGCTCTGTTGGTGTGTGAGTTGTGTTGGTCTGTGAGCACAGTTGGTGTGTGAGCTGTGTTGGTGTGTGAGCTCTGATGGTATGCATGAGCTGTGTTGGTGTGTGAGTTGTGTTGGCGTGTGAGCTGTGTTGCTGTGTGAGCTGTGTTGGTGTTTGTGATTTGTGTTGGTGTGTGATCTGTGTTGGCATGTGTGAGTTGTTTTGGTTTGTGAGCTGTGTTGCTGTGTGTGAGCTGTGTTGGTTTCTGTGCTGTGTTGGTGTGCGTGACCTTTGTTGGTGTATGTGAGCCGTGTTGGTGTGTGAATTGTGTTGGTGTGTGTGAGCTGTGATGGTGTGTGAGCTGTGTTGGTGTGCGTGCTGTGTTGGTGTGTGTGAGCTGTGATGGTTTGTGAGCTGTTTTGTTGTATGTGAGCTGTTTTGGTGTGTGTGACCTCTGATGTTGTATGTTGGCTGTGCTCGTGTGTGTGAGCTGTGTTCAGGGTTGGGCGTGGTGGTCAGTCTGCCCTTGTTGTGTGTATATGAGCTGTTTTGGTGTGTGTGAGTTGTTTTGGTCGGTGTGAGCTGTGTTGGTGTGGGAGCTGTGTTGCTGTGTGAGCTGTGTTGGTCTGTGTGAGTTGTCTATATTTGTGATGTGTGTTGGCATGTGTGAGCTGTGTTGCTGTAGTAAGCTGTGTTGGTGTATATGCTGTGTTGCTGTGTGTGAGCTGTGTTGGTGTATGTGCTGTGTTTGTTTGCGTGACATGTGTTGGTGTGTGTGAGTTGTGTTGGTGTATGTGCTGTGTTGGTGTGCTTGACCTGTGTTGATGTGTGTGAGCTGTGTTGCTGTGTGTGAGCTGTGTTGGTGTATGTGCTGTGTTGGTGTGCTTGACCTGTGTTGATGTGTGTGAGTTGTGTTGGTGTGTGAGCTATGTTGATGTGTGAACTGTGTTGCTGTGTGAGCTGTGATGGCGGGTGTGAGCTGTGTTGGTGTATGTGAGCTGTGTTGGTGTGTGAGCTTCGTTGAGGCGCGTGCTGTGCTGGTGTGTGAGCTGTGTTGGTGTGTGAGTTATGTTGGTGTGTGAGCTGTGTTGGTGTGTGAGCTGTGTTGGTGTGTGTGAGCTGTGTTGGTGTGGGTGTTGTGTTGGTGTGTGAGCTGTGTTGGTGTGTGAGCTGTGTTGGTGTGTGAGCTGTGTTGGTATGCGTGAGCTGTGTTGATGTGTGTGAGATGTGTTGGTGTGTGTGTTGTGTTGATATGTGAGCTGTGTTGGTGTGTGAGTTGTGTTGGTCTGTGAGCTCTGTTGGTGTGTGAGCTGTGTTGTTGTGTGAGCTCTGTTGGTATGCGTGAGCTGTGTTGGTGTGTGAGTTGTGTTGGTGGGTGAGCTTTGTTGCTGTGTGAGCTGTGTTGGTGTTTGTGAGTTGTGTTGGTGTGTGATCTGTGTTGGCATGTGTGAGTTGTGTTGGTTTGTGAGCTGTGTTGCTGTGTGTGAGCTGTGTTGGTTTTTGTGCTGTGTTGTTTTGCGTGACCTGTGTTGGTGTGTGTGAACTGTGTTGGTGTGTGAGCTGTGTTGCTGTGTGTGAGCTGTGTTGGTTTTTGTGCTGTGTTGTTTTGCATGACCTGTGTTGGTGTGTGTGAGTTGTGTTGGTGTGTGAGCTATGTTGGTGTGTGAACTGTTTTGCTGTGTGAGCTGTGATGGTGTGTGTGAGCTGTGTTGTTGTATGTGAGCTGTGTTGGTGTGTGATTTGTGTTGGTGTGTGTGAGCTGTGATGGTGTGTGAGCTGTGTTGGTGTGTGAGCTGTGTTGATATGTGTGAATTGTGTTGGTGTGTGAGCTATGTTGGTGTGTGAACTGTGTTGCTGTGTGATCTATGATGGTGTGTGTGAGCTGTGTTGGTGTATGTGATTTGTGATTGTGTGCGTGAGCTGTGTTGGGGTATGTGAGCTGTGATGGTTTGTGAGCTGTTTTGTTGTATGTGAGCTGTTTTGTTGTGTGTGACATCTGATGTTGTATGTGGTCTGTGCTCGTGTGTGTGAGCTGTGTTCAGGGTGGGGGGTGGTGGTCAATCTACCCTTGTTGTGTGTATATGAGCTATTTTGGTGTGTGTGAGTTGTGTTGGTTGGTGTGAGCTGTGTTGGTGTGGGAGCTGTGTTGCTGTGTGAGCTGTGTTTTTCTGTGTGAGTTGTGTTGGTTTGTGATGTTTGTTGGCATGTGTGAGTTGTGTTGGTTTTTGAGCTGTGCTGGTGTGTGAGCTGTGTTGCTGTGTGTGAGCTGTGTTGGTGTGTGTGTCGTGTTGGTGTGTGAGCTGTGTTGGTGTGTGAGTTGTGTTGATGTGTGAGCTCTGTTGGTGTGTGAGTTGTGTTGGTCTGTGAGCACAGTTGGTGTGTGAGCTGTGTTGGTGTGTGAGCTCTGATGGTATGCATGAGCTGTGTTGGTGTGTGAGTTGTGTTGGCGTGTGAGCTGTGTTGCTGTGTGAGCTGTGTTGGTGTTTGTGATTTGTGTTGGTGTGTGATCTGTGTTGGCATGTGTGAGTTGTTTTGGTTTGTGAGCTGTGTTGCTGTGTGTGAGCTGTGTTGGTTTCTGTGCTGTGTTGGTGTGCGTGACCTTTGTTGGTGTATGTGAGCCGTGTTGGTGTGTGAATTGTGTTGGTGTGTGTGAGCTGTGATGGTGTGTGAGCTGTGTTGGTGTGCGTGCTGTGTTGGTGTGTGTGAGCTGTGATGGTTTGTGAGCTGTTTTGTTGTATGTGAGCTGTTTTGGTGTGTGTGACCTCTGATGTTGTATGTTGGCTGTGCTCGTGTGTGTGAGCTGTGTTCAGGGTTGGGCGTGGTGGTCAGTCTGCCCTTGTTGTGTGTATATGAGCTGTTTTGGTGTGTGTGAGTTGTTTTGGTCGGTGTGAGCTGTGTTGGTGTGGGAGCTGTGTTGCTGTGTGAGCTGTGTTGGTCTGTGTGAGTTGTCTATATTTGTGATGTGTGTTGGCATGTGTGAGCTGTGTTGCTGTAGTAAGCTGTGTTGGTGTATGTGCTGTGTTGCTGTGTGTGAGCTGTGTTGGTGTATGTGCTGTGTTTGTTTGCGTGACATGTGTTGGTGTGTGTGAGTTGTGTTGGTGTATGTGCTGTGTTGGTGTGCTTGACCTGTGTTGATGTGTGTGAGCTGTGTTGCTGTGTGTGAGCTGTGTTGGTGTATGTGCTGTGTTGGTGTGCTTGACCTGTGTTGATGTGTGTGAGTTGTGTTGGTGTGTGAGCTATGTTGATGTGTGAACTGTGTTGCTGTGTGAGCTGTGATGGCGGGTGTGAGCTGTGTTGGTGTATGTGAGCTGTGTTGGTGTGTGAGCTTCGTTGGGGCGCGTGCTGTGCTGGTGTGTGAGCTGTGTTGGTGTGTGAGTTATGTTGGTGTGTGAGCTGTGTTGGTGTGTGAGCTGTGTTGGTGTGTGTGAGCTGTGTTGGTGTGGGTGTTGTGTTGGTGTGTGAGCTGTGTTGGTGTGTGAGCTGTGTTGGTGTGTGAGCTGTGTTGGTATGCGTGAGCTGTGTTGATGTGTGTGAGATGTGTTGGTGTGTGTGTTGTGTTGATGTGTGAGCTGTGTTGGTGTGTGAGCTGTGTTGGTATGCGTGAGCTGTGTTGATGTGTGTGAGATGTGTTGGTGTGTGTGTTGTGTTGATATGTGAGCTGTGTTGGTGTGTGAGTTGTGTTGGTCTGTGAGCTCTGTTGGTGTGTGAGCTGTGTTGTTGTGTGAGCTCTGTTGGTATGCGTGAGCTGTGTTGGTGTGTGAGTTGTGTTGGTGGGTGAGCTTTGTTGCTGTGTGAGCTGTGTTGGTGTTTGTGAGTTGTGTTGGTGTGTGATCTGTGTTGGCATGTGTGAGTTGTGTTGGTTTGTGAGCTGTGTTGCTGTGTGTGAGCTGTGTTGGTTTTTGTGCTGTGTTGTTTTGCGTGACCTGTGTTGGTGTGTGTGAACTGTGTTGGTGTGTGAGCTGTGTTGCTGTGTGTGAGCTGTGTTGGTTTTTGTGCTGTGTTGTTTTGCATGACCTGTGTTGGTGTGTGTGAGTTGTGTTGGTGTGTGAGCTATGTTGGTGTGTGAACTGTTTTGCTGTGTGAGCTGTGATGGTGTGTGTGAGCTGTGTTGTTGTATGTGAGCTGTGTTGGTGTGTGATTTGTGTTGGTGTGTGTGAGCTGTGATGGTGTGTGAGCTGTGTTGGTGTGTGAGCTGTGTTGATATGTGTGAATTGTGTTGGTGTGTGAGCTATGTTGGTGTGTGAACTGTGTTGCTGTGTGATCTATGATGGTGTGTGTGAGCTGTGTTGGTGTATGTGATTTGTGATTGTGTGCGTGAGCTGTGTTGGGGTATGTGAGCTGTGATGGTTTGTGAGCTGTTTTGTTGTATGTGAGCTGTTTTGGTGTGTGTGACATCTGATGTTGTATGTGGTCTGTGCTCGTGTGTGTGAGCTGTGTTCAGGGTGGGGGGGTGGTGGTCAATCTACCCTTGTTGTGTGTATATGAGCTATTTTGGTGTGTGTGAGTTGTGTTGGTTGGTGTGAGCTGTGTTGGTGTGGGAGCTGTGTTGCTGTGTGAGCTGTGTTGTTCTGTGTGAGTTGTGTTGGTTTGTGATGTTTGTTGGCATGTGTGAGTTGTGTTGGTTTTTGAGCTGTGCTGGTGTGTGAGCTGTGTTGCTGTGTGTGAGCTGTGTTGGTGTATGTGCTGTGTTGGTGTGCGTGACCTGTGTTGGTGTGTGTGAGTTGTGTTGGTGTGTGAGCTATGTTGGTGTGTGAACTGTGTTGCTGTGTGAGCTGTGATGGTGTGTGAGCTTTGTTGGTGCGCGTGCTGTGCTGGTGTTTGAGCTGTGTTGGTGTGTGAGTTATGTTGGTGTGTGAGCTGTGTTGGTGTGTGAGCTGTGTTGGTGTGTGAGCTGTGTTGGTGTGTGTGTCGTGTTGGTGTGTGAGCTGTGTTGGTGTGTGAGCTGTGTTGGTTTGTGAGCTGTGTTGGTGTGCATGAGCTGTGTTGATGTTTGTGAGCTGTCTTGGTGTGTGTGTTGTGTTGGTGTGTGAGCTGTGTTGGTGTGTGAGTTGTGTTGATGTGTGAGCTGTGTTGGTGTGTGAGTTATGTTGGTCTGTGAGCTGTGTTGGTGTGTGAACTGTGTTGGTGTGTGAGCTCAGATGGTATGCGTGAGCTGTGTTGGTGTGTGAGTTGTGTTGGCGTGTGAGCTGTGTTGCTGTGTGAGCTGTGTTGGTGTTTGTGAGTTGTGTTGGTGTGTGATCTGTGTTGGCATGTGTGAGTTGTGTTGTTTTGTGAGATGTGTTGCTGTGTGTGTGCTGTGTTGGTTTTTGTGCTGTGTTGGTGTGTGTGACCTGTGTTGGTGTGTGTGACCTGTGTTGGTGTGTGAGTTGTGTTGGTGTGTGTGAACTGTGTTGGTGTGTGTGCTGTGTTGGTGTGCGTGACCTTTGTTGGTGTATGTGAGCCGTGTTGGTGTGTGAATTGTGTTGGTGTGTGTGAACTGTGATGGTGTGTGAACTGTGTTGGTGTGTGAGCTGTATTGGCTTGTGCTGTGTTAATGTGTGAGCTGTGTAGACATGTGAGCTGTGTTGATATGTGTGAGTTGTGTTGGTGTGTGAGCTATGTTGATGTGTGACTGTGTTGCTGTGTGAGCTGTGATGGTGTGTGAGCTGTGTTGGTGTGCGTGAGCTGTATTGATGTGTGTGAGCTGTGTTGGTGTGTGTGTTGTGTTGGTGTGTGAGCTGTGTTGGTGTGTGAGCTGTGTTTTTGTGTGAGCTGTGTTCGTGTGCGTGAGCTGTGTTGATGTGTGTGAGCTGTGTTGGAGTGTGTGTTGTATTGGTGTGTGAGCTGTGTTGGTGTGTGAGCTGTGTTGGTGTGTGAGCAGTGATGGTGTGTGAGCTGGGTTGTTGTATGTGAGATGTGCTGATGTATGTGAGCTGTTTTGGTGTGTGTGAGCTCTGATGTCATAGGTGGTCAGTGTTCGTGTGTGTGCACTGTGTTCACAGTGAGCTGTGTTGATGTGTGTGAGTTGTGTTGGTGTGTGAGCTATGTTGGTGTGTGAACTGTGTTGGTGTGTGAGCTGTGATTGTGTATGTGAGTTGTGTTGGTGTGTGTGAGCTGTGTTGGTGTGTGAGTGTGTTAGTTTGTGAGCTGTGCAGCTGTCTGTGTTGTGTTGGTGTATGAGTTATGTTGGTGTGTGAGCTGTGTTGGTGTGTGAGCTGTGTTGGTGTGTGTGAGCTGTGTTGGTGTGTGTGTTGTGTTGGTGTGTGAGCTGTGTTGGTGTGTGAGCCGTGTTGGTGTGTGAGCTGTGTTGGTGTATGTGCTGTGTTGGTGTGCGTGACCTGTGTTGGTGTGTGTGAGTTGTGTTGGTGTGTGAGCTATGTTGGTGTGTGAACTGTTTTGCTGTGTGAGCTGTGATGGTGTGTGTGAGCTGTGTTGTTGTATGTGAGCTGTGTTGGTGTGTGAGCTTTGTTGGTGCACGTGCTGTGCTGGTGTTTGAGCTGTGTTGGTGTGTGAGTTATGTTGGTGTGTGAGCTGTGTTGGTGTGTGAGCTGTGTTGGTGTGTGAGCTGTGTTGGTATGCGTGAGCTGTGTTGATGTGTGTGAGCTGTGTTGGTGTGTGTGTCGTGTTGGTGTGTGAGCTGTGTTGGTGTGTGAGTTGTGTTGATGTGTGAGCTCTGTTGGTGTGTGAGTTGTGTTGGTCTGTGAGCACAGTTGGTGTGTGAGCTGTGTTGGTGTGTGAGCTCTGATGGTATGCATGAGCTGTGTTGGTGTGTGAGTTGTGTTGGCGTGTGAGCTGTGTTGCTGTGTGAGCTGTGTTGGTGTTTGTGATTTGTGTTGGTGTGTGATCTGTGTTGGCATGTGTGAGTTGTTTTGGTTTGTGAGCTGTGTTGCTGTGTGTGAGCTGTGTTGGTTTCTGTGCTGTGTTGGTGTGTGTGACCTTTGTTGGTGTATGTGAGCCGTGTTGGTGTGTGAATTGTGTTGGTGTGTGTGAGCTGTGATGGTGTGTGAGCTGTGTTGGTGTGCGTGCTGTGTTGGTGTGTGTGAGCTGTGATGGTTTGTGAGCTGTTTTGTTGTATGTGAGCTGTTTTGGTGTGTGTGACCTCTGATGTTGTATGTTGGCTGTGCTCGTGTGTGTGAGCTGTGTTCAGGGTTGGGCGTGGTGGTCAGTCTGCCCTTGTTGTGTGTATATGAGCTGTTTTGGTGTGTGTGAGTTGTTTTGGTCGGTGTGAGCTGTGTTGGTGTGGGAGCTGTGTTGCTGTGTGAGCTGTGTTGGTCTGTGTGAGTTGTCTATATTTGTGATGTGTGTTGGCATGTGTAAGCTGTGTTGCTGTAGTAAGCTGTGTTGGTGTATGTGCTGTGTTGCTGTGTGTGAGCTGTGTTGGTGTATGTGCTGTGTTTGTTTGCGTGACATGTGTTGGTGTGTGTGAGTTGTGTTGGTGTATGTGCTGTGTTGGTGTGCTTGACCTGTGTTGATGTGTGTGAGCTGTGTTGCTGTGTGTGAGCTGTGTTGGTGTATGTGCTGTGTTGGTGTGCTTGACCTGTGTTGATGTGTGTGAGTTGTGTTGGTGTGTGAGCTATGTTGATGTGTGAACTGTGTTGCTGTGTGAGCTGTGATGGCGGGTGTGAGCTGTGTTGGTGTATGTGAGCTGTGTTGGTGTGTGAGCTTCGTTGAGGCGCGTGCTGTGCTGGTGTGTGAGCTGTGTTGGTGTGTGAGTTATGTTGGTGTGTGAGCTGTGTTGGTGTGTGAGCTGTGTTGGTGTGTGTGAGCTGTGTTGGTGTGGGTGTTGTGTTGGTGTGTGAGCTGTGTTGGTGTGTGAGCTGTGTTGGTGTGTGAGCTGTGTTGGTATGCGTGAGCTGTGTTGATGTGTGTGAGATGTGTTGGTGTGTGTGTTGTGTTGATGTGTGAGCTGTGTTGGTGTGTGAGCTGTGTTGGTATGCGTGAGCTGTGTTGATGTGTGTGAGATGTGTTGGTGTGTGTGTTGTGTTGATATGTGAGCTGTGTTGGTGTGTGAGTTGTGTTGGTCTGTGAGCTCTGTTGGTGTGTGAGCTGTGTTGTTGTGTGAGCTCTGTTGGTATGCGTGAGCTGTGTTGGTGTGTGAGTTGTGTTGGTGGGTGAGCTTTGTTGCTGTGTGAGCTGTGTTGGTGTTTGTGAGTTGTGTTGGTGTGTGATCTGTGTTGGCATGTGTGAGTTGTGTTGGTTTGTGAGCTGTGTTGCTGTGTGTGAGCTGTGTTGGTTTTTGTGCTGTGTTGTTTTGCGTGACCTGTGTTGGTGTGTGTGAACTGTGTTGGTGTGTGAGCTGTGTTGCTGTGTGTGAGCTGTGTTGGTTTTTGTGCTGTGTTGTTTTGCATGACCTGTGTTGGTGTGTGTGAGTTGTGTTGGTGTGTGAGCTATGTTGGTGTGTGAACTGTTTTGCTGTGTGAGCTGTGATGGTGTGTGTGAGCTGTGTTGTTGTATGTGAGCTGTGTTGGTGTGTGATTTGTGTTGGTGTGTGTGAGCTGTGATGGTGTGTGAGCTGTGTTGGTGTGTGAGCTGTGTTGATATGTGTGAATTGTGTTGGTGTGTGAGCTATGTTGGTGTGTGAACTGTGTTGCTGTGTGATCTATGATGGTGTGTGTGAGCTGTGTTGGTGTATGTGATTTGTGATTGTGTGCGTGAGCTGTGTTGGGGTATGTGAGCTGTGATGGTTTGTGAGCTGTTTTGTTGTATGTGAGCTGTTTTGGTTGTGTGTGACATCTGATGTTGTATGTGGTCTGTGCTCGTGTGTGTGAGCTGTGTTCAGGGTGGGGGGTGGTGGTCAATCTACCCTTGTTGTGTGTATATGAGCTATTTTGGTGTGTGTGAGTTGTGTTGGTTGGTGTGAGCTGTGTTGGTGTGGGAGCTGTGTTGCTGTGTGAGCTGTGTTTTTCTGTGTGAGTTGTGTTGGTTTGTGATGTTTGTTGGCATGTGTGAGTTGTGTTGGTTTTTGAGCTGTGCTGGTGTGTGAGCTGTGTTGCTGTGTGTGAGCTGTGTTGGTGTATGTGCTGTGTTGGTGTGCATGACCTGTGTTGGTGTGTGTGAGTTGTGTTGGTGTGTGAGCTATGTTGGTGTGTGAACTGTGTTGCTGTGTGAGCTGTGATGGTGGGTGTGAGCTGTGTTGTTGTATGTGAGCTGTGTTGGTGTGTGAGCTTTGTTGGTGCGCGTGCTGTGCTGGTGTTTGAGCTGTGTTGGTGTGTGAGTTATGTTGGTGTGTGAGCTGTGTTGGTGTGTGAGCTGTGTTGGTGTGTGAGCTGTGTTGGTGTGTGTGTCGTGTTGGTGTGTGAGCTGTGTTGGTGTGTGAGCTGTGTTGGTTTGTGAGCTGTGTTGGTGTGCATGAGCTGTGTTGATGTTTGTGAGCTGTGTTGGTGTGTGTGTTGTGTTGGTGTGTGAGCTGTGTTGGTGTGTGAGTTGTGTTGATGTGTGAGCTGTGTTGGTGTGTGAGTTATGTTGGTCTGTGAGCTGTGTTGGTGTGTGAGCTGTGTTGGTGTGTGAGCTCAGATGGTATGCGTGAGCTGTGTTGGTGTGTGAGTTGTGTTGGCGTGTGAGCTGTGTTGCTGTGTGAGCTGTGTTGGTGTTTGTGAGTTGTGTTGGTGTGTGATCTGTGTTGGCATGTGTGAGTTGTGTTGTTTTGTGAGATGTGTTGCTGTGTGTGTGCTGTGTTGGTTTTTGTGCTGTGTTGGTGTGTGTGACCTGTGTTGGTGTGTGTGACCTGTGTTGGTGTGTGAGTTGTGTTGGTGTGTGTGAACTGTGTTGGTGTGTGTGCTGTGTTGGTGTGCGTGACCTTTGTTGGTGTATGTGAGCCGTGTTGGTGTGTGAATTGTGTTGGTGTGTGTGAGCTGTGATGGTGTGTGAACTGTGTTGGTGTGTGAGCTGTATTGGCTTGTGCTGTGTTAATGTGTGAGCTGTGTAGACATGTGAGCTGTGTTGATATGTGTGAGTTGTGTTGGTGTGTGAGCTACTGTTGATGTGTGACTGTGTTGCTGTGTGAGCTGTGATGGTGTGTGAGCTGTGTTGGTGTGCGTGAGCTGTATTGATGTGTGTGAGCTGTGTTGGTGTGTGTGTTGTGTTGGTGTGTGAGCTGTGTTGGTGTGTGAGCTGTGTTTTTGTGTGAGCTGTGTTCGTGTGCGTGAGCTGTGTTGATGTGTGTGAGCTGTGTTGGAGTGTGTGTTGTATTGGTGTGTGAGCTGTGTTGGTGTGTGAGCTGTGTTGGTGTGTGAGCAGTGATGGTGTGTGAGCTGGGTTGTTGTATGTGAGATGTGCTGATGTATGTGAGCTGTTTTGGTGTGTGTGAGCTCTGATGTCATAGGTGGTCAGTGTTCGTGTGTGTGCACTGTGTTCACAGTGAGCTGTGTTGATGTGTGTGAGTTGTGTTGGTGTGTGAGCTATGTTGGTGTGTGAACTGTGTTGGTGTGTGAGCTGTGATTGTGTATGTGAGTTGTGTTGGTGTGTGTGAGCTGTGTTGGTGTGTGAGTGTGTTAGTTTGTGAGCTGTGCAGCTGTCTGTGTTGTGTTGGTGTATGAGTTATGTTGGTGTGCGAGTGTGTTGATTTGTGAGCTGTGTTGGTGTGTAAGTTGTGTTGGTGTGTGAGCTGTGCTGGTGTGTGTGAGCTGCGCTGGTTTGTGAGTTTTGTTGGTGCGAGAACTGTGTTGGTGTGTGAGCTGTGTTGGTGTATGAGTGGTGTTGGAGTGTGAGCTGTGTTGGTGTTTGAGCTGTGTTGGTTTATGAGCTGTGTTGGTTTGTGAGCTGTGTTGGTGTGTGAGCTTTGTTGGTGTGTGAGTTGTGTTGGTGTGTGAGCTGTGTTGGTGTGTGAGCTGTGTTGCTGTGCGTGAGCTGTGTTGGTGTATGTGCTGTGTTGGTGTGCGTGACCTGTGTTGGTGTGTGTGAGTTGTGTTGGTGTGTGAGCTATGTTGGTGTGTGAACTGTTTTGCTGTGTGAGCTGTGATGGTGTGTGTGAGCTGTGTTGTTGTATGTGAGCTGTGTTGGTGTGTGAGTTGTGTTGGTGTGTGTGAGTTGTGTTGGTGTGTGAGCTATGTTGGTGTGTGAACTGTGTTGCTGTGTGATCTATGATGGTGTGTGTGAGCTGTGTTGGTTTGTGATGTTTGTTGGCATGTGTGAGTTGTGTTGGTTTGTGAGCTGTGCTGGTGTGTGAGCTGTGTTGGTGTGCGTGACCTGTGTTGGTGTGTGTGAGTTGTGTTGGTGTGTGAGCTGTGTTGGTGTGTGAGCTGTGTTGCTGTGTGTGAGCTGTGTTGGTGTGTGAGCTATGTTGGTGTGTGAACTGTGTTGCTGTGTGAGCTGTGATGGTGGGTGTGAGCTGTGTTGGTGTATGTGGGCTCTGTTGGTGTGTGAGTTATGTTGGTGTGTGAGCTGTGTTGGTGTGTGAGCTGTGTTGGTGTGTGTGTCGTGTTGGTGTGTGAGCTGTGTTGGTGTGTGAGCTGTGTTGGGTTGTGAGCTGTGTTGGTGTGCATGAGCTGTGTTATGTGTGTGAGCTGTGTTGGTGTGTGTGTTGTGTTGGTCTGTGAGCTCTGTTGGTGTGTGAGCTGTGTTGTTGTGTGAGCTCTGTTGGTATGCGTGAGCTATGTTGGTGTGTGAACTGTGTTGGTGTGTGAGCTGTGATGGTGTGTGTGAGTTGTGTTTGTGTATGTGAGTTGTGTTGGTGTGTGTGAGCTGTGTTGGTGTGTGAGTGTGTTGATTTGTGAGCTGTGTTGGTGTGTAAATTGTGTTGGTGTGTGAGCTGTGCTGGTGTGTGTGAGCTGCGCTGGTTTGTGAGTTTTGTTGGTTTGTGAGCTGTGTTGGTGTGTGAGCTTTGTTGGTGTGTGAGTTGTGTTGGTGTGTGAGCTGTGTTGGTGTGTGAGCTGTGTTGGTGTATGTGAGCTGTATTGGTGTATGAGCTTTGTTGGTGCGCGTGCCATGCTGGTGTGTGAACACTGTTGGTTTGTGAATTATGTTGGTGTGTGAGCTGTGTTGGAGTCTGAGCTATGTTGGCATGTGAGCTGTGTTGATGTGTGTGAGTTGTGTTGGTGTGTGAGCTATGTTGGTGTGTGAACTGTGTTGCTGTGTGAGCTGTGATGGTATGTGTGTGCTGTGTTGTTGTATGTGAGCTGTGTTGGTGTGTGAGCTTTGTTGGTGCGCGTGCTGTGCTGGTGTTTGAGCTGTGTTGGTGTGTGAGTTATGTTGGTGTGTGAGCTGTGTTGGTGTGTGAGCTGTGTTGGTGTGTGAGCTGTGTTGGTATGCGTGAGCTGTGTTGATATGTGTGAGCTGTGTTGGTGTGTGTGTTGTGTTGGTGTGTGAGCTGTGTTGGTGTGTGAGTTGTGTTGATGTGTGAGCTGTGTTGGTGTGTGAGTTATGTTGGTCTGTGAGCTGTGTTGGTGTGTGAGCTGTGTTGGTGTGTGAGTTCTGATGGTATGCGTGAGCTGTGTTGGTGTGTGAGTTGTGTTGGCGTGTGAGATGTGTTGCTGTGTGAGCTGTGTTGGTGTTTGTGAGTTGTGTTGGTGTGTGATCTGTGTTGGCATGTGTGAGTTGTGTTGGTTTGTGAGCTGTGTTGCTGTGTGTGAGCTGTGTTGGTTTTTGTGCTGTGTTGGTGTGTGTGACCTGTGTTGGTGTGTGTGACCTGTGTTGGTGTGTGAGTTGTGTTGGTGTGTGTGAACTGTGTTGGTGTGTGTGCTGTGTTAGTGTGCGTGACCTTTGTTGGTGTATGTGAGCCGTGTTGGTGTGTGAATTGTGTTGATGTGTGTGTGAGCTGTGATGGTGTGTGAGCTGTGTTGGTGTGTGAGCTGTGTTGGTGTGTGAATTGTGTTGGTGTGTGTGAGCTGTGATGGTGTGTGAACTGTGTTGGTGTGTGAGCTGTATTGGCTTGTGCTGTGTTAATGTGTGAGCTGTGTAGGCATGTGAGCTGTGTTGATATGTGTAAGTTGTGTTGGTGTGTGAGCTATGTTGGTGTGTGACTGTGTTGCTGTGTGAGCTGTGATGGTGTGTGAGCTGTGTTGGTGTGCGTGAGCTGTGTTGATGTGTGTGAGCTGTGTTGGTGTGTGTGTTGTGTTGATGTGTGAGCTGTGTTGGTGCGTGAGCTGTGTTTTTGTGTGAGCTGTGTTCGTGTGCGTGAGCTGTGTTGATGTGTGTGAGCTGTGTTGGGGTGCGTGTTGTATTGGTGTGTGAACTGTGTTGGTGTGTGAGCTGTGTTGTTGTGTGAGCAGTGATGGTGTGTGAGCTGGGTTGTTGTATGTGAGTTGTGCTGTCGTAGGTGGTCAGTGTTCGTGTGTGTGCGCTGTGTTCACAGTGAGCTGTGTTGAAGTGTGTGAGTTGTGTTGGTGTGTGAGCTATGTTGGTGTGTGAACTGTGTTGGTGTGTGAGCTGTGATGGTGTGTGTGAGTTGTGTTTGTGTATGTGAGTTGTGTTGGTGTGTGTGAGCTGTGTTGGTGTGTGAGTGTGTTAGTTTGTGAGCTGTGTAGCTGTGTGTGTTGTGTTGGTATATGAGTTATGTTGGTGTGCGAGTGTGTTGATTTGTGAGCTGTGTTGGTGTGTAAATTGTGTTGGTGTGTGAGCTGTGCTGGTGTGTGTGAGCTGCGCTGGTTTGTGAGTTTTGTTGGTTTGTGAGCTGTGTTGGTGTGTGAGCTTTGTTGGTGTGTGAGTTGTGTTGGTGTGTGAGCTGTGTTGGTGTGTGAGCTGTGTTGGTGTATGTGAGCTGTATTGGTGTATGATCTTTGTTGGTGCGCGTGCCATGCTGGTGTGTGAACACTGTTGGTTTGTGAATTATGTTGGTGTGTGAGCTGTGTTGGAGTCTGAGCTATGTTGGCATGTGAGCTGTGTTGATGTGTGTGAGTTGTGTTGGTGTGTGAGCTATGTTGGTGTGTGAACTGTGTTGCTGTGTGAGCTGTGATGGTATGTGTGTGCTGTGTTGTTGTATGTGAGCTGTGTTGGTGTGTGAGCTTTGTTGGTGCGCGTGCTGTGCTGGTGTTTGAGCTGTGTTGGTGTGTGAGTTATGTTGGTGTGTGAGCTGTGTTGGTGTGTGAGCTGTGTTGGTGTGTGAGCTGTGTTGGTATGCATGAGCTGTGTTGATATGTGTGAGCTGTGTTGGTGTGTGTGTTGTGTTGGTGTGTGAGCTGTGTTGGTGTGTGAGTTGTGTTGATGTGTGAGCTGTGTTGGTGTGTGAGTTATGTTGGTCTGTGAGCTGTGTTGGTGTGTGAGCTGTGTTGGTGTGTGAGTTCTGATGGTATGCGTGAGCTGTGTTGGTGTGTGAGTTGTGTTGGCGTGTGAGATGTGTTGCTGTGTGAGCTGTGTTGGTGTTTGTGAGTTGTGTTGGTGTGTGATCTGTGTTGGCATGTGTGAGTTGTGTTGGTTTGTGAGCTGTGTTGCTGTGTGTGAGCTGTGTTGGTTTTTGTGCTGTGTTGGTGTGTGTGACCTGTGTTGGTGTGTGTGACCTGTGTTGGTGTGTGAGTTGTGTTGGTGTGTGTGAACTGTGTTGGTGTGTGTGCTGTGTTAGTGTGCGTGACCTTTGTTGGTGTATGTGAGCCGTGTTGGTGTGTGAATTGTGTTGATGTGTGTGTGAGCTGTGATGGTGTGTGAGCTGTGTTGGTGTGTGAGCTGTGTTGGTGTGTGAATTGTGTTGGTGTGTGTGAGCTGTGATGGTGTGTGAACTGTGTTGGTGTGTGAGCTGTATTGGCTTGTGCTGTGTTAATGTGTGAGCTGTGTAGGCATGTGAGCTGTGTTGATATGTGTAAGTTGTGTTGGTGTGTGAGCTATGTTGGTGTGTGACTGTGTTGCTGTGTGAGCTGTGATGGTGTGTGAGCTGTGTTGGTGTGCGTGAGCTGTGTTGATGTGTGTGAGCTGTGTTGGTGTGTGTGTTGTGTTGATGTGTGAGCTGTGTTGGTGCGTGAGCTGTGTTTTTGTGTGAGCTGTGTTCGTGTGCGTGAGCTGTGTTGATGTGTGTGAGCTGTGTTGGGGTGCGTGTTGTATTGGTGTGTGAACTGTGTTGGTGTGTGAGCTGTGTTGTTGTGTGAGCAGTGATGGTGTGTGAGCTGGGTTGTTGTATGTGAGTTGTGCTGTCGTAGGTGGTCAGTGTTCGTGTGTGTGCGCTGTGTTCACAGTGAGCTGTGTTGAAGTGTGTGAGTTGTGTTGGTGTGTGAGCTATGTTGGTGTGTGAACTGTGTTGGTGTGTGAGCTGTGATGGTGTGTGTGAGTTGTGTTTGTGTATGTGAGTTGTGTTGGTGTGTGTGAGCTGTGTTGGTGTGTGAGTGTGTTAGTTTGTGAGCTGTGTAGCTGTGTGTGTTGTGTTGGTATATGAGTTATGTTGGTGTGCGAGTGTGTTGATTTGTGAGCTGTGTTGGTGTGTAAATTGTGTTGGTGTGTGAGCTGTGCTGGTGTGTGTGAGCTGCGCTGGTTTGTGAGTTTTGTTGGTTTGTGAGCTGTGTTGGTGTGTGAGCTTTGTTGGTGTGTGAGTTGTGTTGGTGTGTGAGCTGTGTTGGTGTGTGAGCTGTGTTGGTGTATGTGAGCTGTATTGGTGTATGAGCTTTTTTGGTGCGCGTGCCATGCTGGTGTGTGAACACTGTTGGTTTGTGAATTATGTTGGTGTGTGAGCTGTGTTGGAGTCTGAGCTATGTTGGCATGTGAGCTGTGTTGATGTGTGTGAGTTGTGTTGGTGTGTGAGCTATGTTGGTGTGTGAACTGTGTTGCTGTGTGAGCTGTGATGGTATGTGTGTGCTGTGTTGTTGTATGTGAGCTGTGTTGGTGTGTGAGCTTTGTTGGTGCGCGTGCTGTGCTGGTGTTTGAGCTGTGTTGGTGTGTGAGTTATGTTGGTGTGTGAGCTGTGTTGGTGTGTGAGCTGTGTTGGTGTGTGAGCTGTGTTGGTATGCATGAGCTGTGTTGATATGTGTGAGCTGTGTTGGTGTGTGTGTTGTGTTGGTGTGTGAGCTGTGTTGGTGTGTGAGTTGTGTTGATGTGTGAGCTGTGTTGGTGTGTGAGTTATGTTGGTCTGTGAGCTGTGTTGGTGTGTGAGCTGTGTTGGTGTGTGAGTTCTGATGGTATGCGTGAGCTGTGTTGGTGTGTGAGTTGTGTTGGCGTGTGAGATGTGTTGCTGTGTGAGCTGTGTTGGTGTTTGTGAGTTGTGTTGGTGTGTGATCTGTGTTGGCATGTGTGAGTTGTGTTGGTTTGTGAGCTGTGTTGCTGTGTGTGAGCTGTGTTGGTTTTTGTGCTGTGTTGGTGTGTGTAACCTGTGTTGGTGTGTGTGACCTGTGTTGGTGTGTGAGTTGTGTTGGTGTGTGTGAACTGTGTTGGTGTGTGTGCTGTGTTAGTGTGCGTGACCTTTGTTGGTGTATGTGAGCCGTGTTGGTGTGTGAATTGTGTTGATGTGTGTGTGAGCTGTGATGGTGTGTGAGCTGTGTTGGTGTGTGAGCTGTGTTGGTGTGTGAATTGTGTTGGTGTGTGTGAGCTGTGATGGTGTGTGAACTGTGTTGGTGTGTGAGCTGTATTGGCTTGTGCTGTGTTAATGTGTGAGCTGTGTAGGCATGTGAGCTGTGTTGATATGTGTAAGTTGTGTTGGTGTGTGAGCTATGTTGGTGTGTGACTGTGTTGCTGTGTGAGCTGTGATGGTGTGTGAGCTGTGTTGGTGTGCGTGAGCTGTGTTGATGTGTGTGAGCTGTGTTGGTGTGTGTGTTGTGTTGATGTGTGAGCTGTGTTGGTGCGTGAGCTGTGTTTTTGTGTGAGCTGTGTTCGTGTGCGTGAGCTGTGTTGATGTGTGTGAGCTGTGTTGGGGTGCGTGTTGTATTGGTGTGTGAACTGTGTTGGTGTGTGAGCTGTGTTGTTGTGTGAGCAGTGATGGTGTGTGAGCTGGGTTGTTGTATGTGAGTTGTGCTGTCGTAGGTGGTCAGTGTTCGTGTGTGTGCGCTGTGTTCACAGTGAGCTGTGTTGAAGTGTGTGAGTTGTGTTGGTGTGTGAGCTATGTTGGTGTGTGAACTGTGTTGGTGTGTGAGCTGTGATGGTGTGTGTGAGTTGTGTTTGTGTATGTGAGTTGTGTTGGTGTGTGTGAGCTGTGTTGGTGTGTGAGTGTGTTAGTTTGTGAGCTGTGTAGCTGTGTGTGTTGTGTTGGTATATGAGTTATGTTGGTGTGCGAGTGTGTTGATTTGTGAGCTGTGTTGGTGTGTAAATTGTGTTGGTGTGTGAGCTGTGCTGGTGTGTGTGAGCTGCGCTGGTTTGTGAGTTTTGTTGGTTTGTGAGCTGTGTTGGTGTGTGAGCTTTGTTGGTGTGTGAGTTGTGTTGGTGTGTGAGCTGTGTTGGTGTGTGAGCTGTGTTGGTGTATGTGAGCTGTATTGGTGTATGAGCTTTGTTGGTGCGCGTGCCGTGCTGGTGTGTGAACACTGTTGGTTTGTGAATTATGTTGGTGTGTGAGCTGTGTTGGAGTCTGAGCTATGTTGGCATGTGAGCTGTGTTGATGTGTGTGAGTTGTGTTGGTGTGTGAGCTATGTTGGTGTGTGAACTGTGTTGCTGTGTGAGCTGTGATGGTATGTGTGAGCTGTGTTGAGGTATGTGAGCTGTGTTGGTGTGTGAACTTTGTTGGTGCGCGAGCTGTTCTGGTTCAGGACCTCTGTTGGTGTGTGAGCTGTGATGGTATATGTGAGCTGTGCAGGTTTATGTGAGCTGTTGTGTGTTTGTGAGCTGTGTTGGTCTCTGTGAGTTGTGTTGGTATGTGAGCTGTGTTGGCGGGTGTGAGCTTTGTTGTTGTGTGAGCTGTGTTGACGTGTGAGCTGTGTTGGTTTGTGTGAGCTGTTTTGGTGTGTGAGCTATGTTCGTTTATGAGCAGTGTTGGTGTGTGAGCTGTGTTGGTTTGTGAGCTGTGTTGGTGTGCGTGCTGTGTTGGTGTGTGTGAGCTGTGATGGTTTGTGAGTTGTTTTGTTGTATGTGAGCTGTTTTGGTGTGTGTGACCTCTGATGTTGTATGTTGGCTGTGCTCGTGTGCGTGAGCTGTGTTCAGGGTGGGGGTGGTGGTCAATCTGCCCTTGTTGTGTGTATATGAGCTATTTTGGTGTGTGTGAGTTGTTTTGGTCGGTGTGAGCTGTGTTGGTGTGGGAGCTGTGTTGCTGTGTGAGCTGTGTTGGTCTGTGAGTTGTCTATGTTTGTGATGTGTGTTGGCATGTGTGAGCTGTGTTGCTGTAGTAAGCTGTGTTGGTGTATGTGCTGTGTTGGTGTGCGTGACCTGTGTTGGTGTGTGTGAGTTGTGTTGGTGTGTGAGCTATGTTGATGTGTTAACTGTGTTGCTGTGTGAGCTGCGATGGTGGGTGTGAGCTGTGTTGGTGTATGTGATCTGTGTTGGTGTGTGAGCTTCGTTGGTGTGTGAGCTGTGTTGGTGTGTGAGCTGTGTTGGTGTGTGAGCTGTGTTGGTGTGTGTGAGCTGTGTTGATGTGTGTGTTGTGTTGGTGTGTGAGCTGTGTTGGTGTGTGAGCTGTGTTGGTGTGTGAGCTGTGTTGGTGTGCGTGAGCTGTGTTGATGTGTGTGAGATGTGTTGGTGTGTGTGTTGTGTTGGTGTGTGAGCTGTGTTGGTGTGTGAGTTGTGTTGATGTGTGAGCTGTGTTGGTGCGTGAGTTGTGTTGGTGTGTGAGCTATGTTGGTGTGTGAACTGTGTTGGTGTGTGAGCTGTGATGGTGTGTGTGAGTTGTGTTTGTGTATGTGAGTTGTGTTGGTGTGTGTGAGCTGTGTTGGTGTGTGAGTGTGTTAATTTGTGAGCTGTGTAGCTGTGTGTGTTGTGTTGGTCGGTGTGAGCTGTGTTGGTGTGGGAGCTGTGTTGCTGTGTGAGCTGTGTTGGTGTATGTGCTGTGTTGGTGTGCTTGACCTGTGTTGATGTGTGTGAGTTGTGTTGGTGTGTGAGCTATGTTGATGTGTGAACTGTGTTGCTGTGTGAGCTGTGATGGCGGGTGTGAGCTGTGTTGGTGTATGTGAGCTGTGTTGGTGTGTGAGCTTCGTTGAGGCGCGTGCTGTGCTGGTGTGTGAGCTGTGTTGGTGTGTGAGTTATGTTGGTGTGTGAGCTGTGTTGGTGTGTGAGCTGTGTTGGTGTGTGTGAGCTGTGTTGGTGTGGGTGTTGTGTTGGTGTGTGAGCTGTGTTGGTGTGTGATCTGTGTTGCTGTGTGAGCTGTGTTGTTCTGTGTGAGTTGTGTTGCTTTGTGATGTGTGTTGGCATGTGTGAGTTGTGTTGATTTGTGAGCTGAGCTGGTTTGTGAGCTGTGTTGCTGTGTGTGAGCTGTGTTGGTGTATGTGCTGTGCTGGTGTGCGTGACCTGTGTTGGTGTGTGTGAGTTGTGTTGGTGTGTGAGCTATGTTGGTGTGTGAACTGTGTTGCTGTGTGAGCTGTGATGGTGGGTGTGAGCTGTGTTGGTGTATGTGAGCTGTATTGGTGTGTGAGCTTTGTTGGTGCGCGTGCTGTGCTGGTGTGTGAACACTGTTGGTTTGTAAGTTATGTTGGTGTGTGAGCTGTGTTGGTGTGAGAGCTGTGTTGGTGTGTGAGCTGTGTTGGTGTGCGTGAGCTGTGTTGATGTGTGTGAGCTGTGTTGGTGTGTGTGTCGTATTGGTGTGTGAGCTGTGTTGGTGTGTGAGCTGTGTTGGTGTGTGAGCTGTGTTGGTGTGCGTGAGCTGTGTTGATGTGTGTGAGCTGTGTTGGTGTGTGTGAGCTGTGTTGATGTGTGTGTTGTGTTGGTGTGTGAGCTGTGTTGGTGTGTGAGCTGTGTTGGTGTGTGAGCTGTGTTGGTGTGCGTGAGCTGTGTTGATGTGTGTGAGATGTGTTGGTGTGTGTGTTGTGTTGGTGTGTGAGCTGTGTTGGTGTGTGAGTTGTGTTGATGTGTGAGCTGTGTTGGTGCGTGAGTTGTGTTGGTGTGTGAGCTATGTTGGTGTGTGAACTGTGTTGGTGTGTGAGCTGTGATGGTGTGTGTGAGTTGTGTTTGTGTATGTGAGTTGTGTTGGTGTGTGTGAGCTGTGTTGGTGTGTGAGTGTGTTAATTTGTGAGCTGTGTAGCTGTGTGTGTTGTGTTGGTCGGTGTGAGCTGTGTTGGTGTGGGAGCTGTGTTGCTGTGTGAGCTGTGTTGGTGTATGTGCTGTGTTGGTGTGCTTGACCTGTGTTGATGTGTGTGAGTTGTGTTGGTGTGTGAGCTATGTTGATGTGTGAACTGTGTTGCTGTGTGAGCTGTGATGGCGGGTGTGAGCTGTGTTGGTGTATGTGAGCTGTGTTGGTGTGTGAGCTTCGTTGAGGCGCGTGCTGTGCTGGTGTGTGAGCTGTGTTGGTGTGTGAGTTATGTTGGTGTGTGAGCTGTGTTGGTGTGTGAGCTGTGTTGGTGTGTGTGAGCTGTGTTGGTGTGGGTGTTGTGTTGGTGTGTGAGCTGTGTTGGTGTGTGATCTGTGTTGCTGTGTGAGCTGTGTTGTTCTGTGTGAGTTGTGTTGCTTTGTGATGTGTGTTGGCATGTGTGAGTTGTGTTGATTTGTGAGCTGAGCTGGTTTGTGAGCTGTGTTGCTGTGTGTGAGCTGTGTTGGTGTATGTGCTGTGCTGGTGTGCGTGACCTGTGTTGGTGTGTGTGAGTTGTGTTGGTGTGTGAGCTATGTTGGTGTGTGAACTGTGTTGCTGTGTGAGCTGTGATGGTGGGTGTGAGCTGTGTTGGTGTATGTGAGCTGTATTGGTGTGTGAGCTTTGTTGGTGCGCGTGCTGTGCTGGTGTGTGAACACTGTTGGTTTGTAAGTTATGTTGGTGTGTGAGCTGTGTTGGTGTGAGAGCTGTGTTGGTGTGTGAGCTGTGTTGGTGTGCGTGAGCTGTGTTGATGTGCGTGAGCTGTGTTGGTGTGTGAGCTGTGTTGGTGTGTGAGCAGTGATGGTGTGTGAGCTGGGTTGTTGTATGTGAGCTGTGCTGATGTATGGGAGCTGTTTTACTTAGTGTGAGCTCTGATGTCGTAGGTGGTCAGTGCTCGTGTGTGTGCGCTGTGTTCAGGGTGGGGGTTGGTGGTCAATCTGCCCTCGTTGTGTGTATATGAGCTATTTTGGTGCATGTGAGTTGTTTTCGTCGGTGTGAGCTGTGTTGGTATTTGACCTGTGTTGGCGTGTGACCTGTGTTGCTGTGTAGTTTGTTGGTATTGAGCTGTGTTGGTGTGTGAACGGTGTTGGTGTGTGAGCTGTGGTGGTATGTGAGCTGTGTTGGTGTGTGTGAGCTGTGATGGTTTGTGAGCTGTTTTGTTGTATGTGAGCTGTTTTGGTGTGTGTGACATCTGATGTTGTATGTGGTCTGTTCTCGTGTGTGTGAGCTGTGTTCAGGGTGGGGGGTGGTGGTCAATCTGCCTTTGTTGTGTGTATATGAGCTATTTTGGTGTTTGTAAGTTGTGTTGGTCGGTGTGAGCTGTGTTGGTGTGTGATCTGTGTTGCTGTGTGAGCTGTGTTGTTCTGTGTGAGTTGTGTTGCTTTGTGATGTGTGTTGGCATGTGTGAGTTGTGTTGATTTGTGAGCTGAGCTGGTTTGTGAGCTGTGTTGCTGTGTGTGAGCTGTGTTGGTGTATGTGCTGTGCTGGTGTGCGTGACCTGTGTTGGTGTGTGTGAGTTGTGTTGGTGTGTGAGCTATGTTGGTGTGTGAACTGTGTTGCTGTGTGAGCTGTGATGGTGGGTGTGAGCTGTGTTGGTGTATGTGAGCTGTATTGGTGTGTGAGCTTTGTTGGCGCGCGTGCTGTGCTGGTGTGTGAACACTGTTGGTTTGTGAGTTATGTTGGTGTGTGAACTGTGTTGGTGTGTGAGCTGTGATGGTGTGTGTGAGTTGTGTTTGTGTATGTGAGTTGTGTTGGTGTGTGTGAGCTGTGTTGGTGTGTGAGTGTGTTAGTTTGTGAGCTGTGTAGCTGTGTGTGTTGTGTTGGTATATGAGTTATGTTGGTGTGCGAGTGTGTTGATTTGTGAGCTGTGTTGGTGTGTAAATTGTGTTGGTGTGTGAGCTGTGCTGGTGTGTGTGAGCTGCGCTGGTTTGTGAGTTTTGTTGGTTTGTGAGCTGTGTTGGTGTGTGAGCTTTGTTGGTGTGTGAGTTGTGTTGGTGTGTGAGCTGTGTTGGTGTGTGAGCTGTGTTGGTGTATGTGAGCTGTATTGGTGTATGAGCTTTGTTGGTGCGCGTGCCGTGCTGGTGTGTGAACACTGTTTGTTTGTGAATTATGTTGGTGTGTGAGCTGTGTTGGAGTCTGAGCTATGTTGGCATGTGAGCTGTGTTGATGTGTGTGAGTTGTGTTGGTGTGTGAGCTATGTTGGTGTGTGAACTGTGTTGCTGTGTGAGCTGTGATGGTATGTGTGAGCTGTGTTGAGGTATGTGAGCTGTGTTGGTGTGTGAGCTTTGTTGGTGCGCGAGCTGTTCTGGTTCATGACCTCTGTTGGTGTGTGAGCTGTGATGGTGTATGTGAGCTGTGTACTTTTATGTGAGCTGTTGTGTGTTTGTGAGCTGTGTTGGTCTGTGTGAGTTTTGTTGGTATGTGAGCTGTGTTGGCGGGTGTGAGCTTTGTTGTTGTGTGAGCTGTGTTGACGTGTGAGCTGTGTTGGTTTGTGTGAGCTGTGTTGGTGTCTGTGAGCTGTTTTGGTGTGTGAGCTATGTTCGTTTATGAGCTGTGTTGGTGTGTGAGCTGTGTTGGTTTGTGAGCTGTGTTGGTGTGCGTGCTGTGTTGGTGTGTGTGAGCTGTGATGGTTTGTGAGTTGTTTTGTTGTATGTGAGCTGTTTTGGTGTGTGTGACCTCTGATGTTGTATGTTGGCTGTGCTCGTGTGTGTGAGCTGTGTTCAGGGTGGGGGTGGTGGTCAATCTGCCCTTGTTGTGTGTATATGAGCTATTTTGGTGTGTGTGAGTTGTTTTGGTCGGTGTGAGCTGTGTTGGTGTGGGAGCTGTGTTGCTGTGTGAGCTGTGTTGGTCTGTGAGTTGTCTATGTTTGTGATGTGTGTTGGCATGTGTGAGCTGTGTTGCTGTAGTAAGCTGTGTTGGTGTATGTGCTGTGTTGGTGTGCGTGACCTGTGTTGGTGTGTGTGAGTTGTGTGGTGTGTGAGCTATGTTGATGTGTTAACTGTGTTGCTGTGTGAGCTGCGATGGTGTGTGTGAGCTGTGTTGGTGTATGTGATCTGTGTTGGTGTGTGAGCTTCGTTGGTGTGTGAGCTGTGTTGGTGTGTGAGCTGTGTTGGTGTGTGAGCTGTGTTGGTGTGTGTGAGCTGTGTTGGTGTGTGTGTTGTGTTGGTGTGTGAGCTGTGTTGGTGTGTGAGCTGTGTTGGTGCGTGAGCTGTGTTGGTGTGCGTGAGCTGTGTTGATGTGTGTGAGATGTGTTGGTGTGTGTGTTGTGTTGGTGTGTGAGCTGTGTTGGTGTGTGAGTTGTGTTGATGTGTGAGCTGTGTTGGTGCGTGAGTTGTGTTGGTGTGTGAGCTATGTTGGTGTGTGAACTGTGTTGGTGTGTGAGCTGTGATGGTGTGTGTGAGTTGTGTTTGTGTATGTGAGTTGTGTTAGTGTGTGTGAGCTGTGTTGGTGTGTGAGTGTGTTAATTTGTGAGCTGTGTAGCTGTGTGTGTTGTGTTGGTCGGTGTGAGCTGTGTTGGTGTGGGAGCTGTGTTGCTGTGTGAGCTGTGTTGTTCTGTGTGAGTTGTGTTGGTTTGTGATGTGTGTTGGCATGTGTGAGTTGTGTTGGTTTGTGAGCTGAGCTGGTTTGTGAGCTGTGTTGCTGTGTGTGAGTTGTGTTGGTGTGTGAGCTGTGTTGGTGTGTGAGCTGTGTTGCTGTGTGTGAGCTGTGTTGGTGTATGTGCTATGTTGGTGTGCGTGACCTGTGTTGGTGTGTGTGAGTTGTGTTGGTGTGTGAGCTATGTTGGTGTGTGAACTGTGTTGCTGTGTGACCTGTGATGGTGTGTGAGCTGTGTTGGAGTCTGAGCTGTGTTGGCATGTGAACTGTGTTGATGTCTGTGAGTTGTGTTGGTGTGTGAACTGTGTTGCTATGTGAGCTGTGATGGTGTGTGTGAGTTGTGTTGGTGTGTGAGCTGTGCTGGTGTGTGTGAGCTGCGTTGGTGTGTGAGTTGTGTTAGTGCGAGAGCTGTGTTGGTGTGTGAGCTGTGTTGGTGTGTGAGTTGTGTTGGTTTTTGAGCTGTGTTGGTGTGTGAGTTGTGTTATTGTGCGTGACCTGTGTTGGTGTATGTGAGCCGTGTTGGTGTGTGAGTTGTGTTGGTGTGTGTGAGTTGTGATGGTGTGTGAGCTGTGTTGGTGTGTGAGCTGTATTGGCGTGTGCTGTGTTGGTGTGTGAGCTGTGTAGGCATGTGAGATGTTTTGATATGTGTGAGTTGTGTTGGTGTGTGATCTATGTTGGTGTGTGAACTGTGTTGCTGTGTGAGCTATGATGGTGTGTGTGAGCTGTGTTGGTGTATGTGAGTTGTGATGGTATGTGTGAGCTGTGTTGGGGTATGTGAGCTGTGTTGGTGTGTGAGCTTTGTTGGTGCGCGAGCTGTTCTGGTTCATGACCTCTGTTGGTGTGTGAGCTGTGTAGGTGTATGTGAGCTGTTGTGTGTTTGTGAGCTGTGTTGTTCTGTGTGAGTTGTGTTGGTGTGTGAGCTGTGTTGGTGGGTGTGAACATTGTTGGTGTGTGAGCTGTGTTGACGTGTGAGCTGCGTTGGTTTGTGTGAGCTGTGTTGGTGTCTGTAAGCTGTTTTGGTGTGTAAGCTATGTTGATGTGTGAGCTGTGTTGGTGTGTGAGTGTGTTAGTTTATGAGCTGTGTAGCTGTGTGTGTTGTGTTGGTTTATGAGTTATGTTGGTGTGCGAGTGTGTTGATATGTGAGCTGTGTTGGTGTGTGAGCTGTGTTGGTGTGTGAGCTGTGTAGGCATGTGAGCTGTGTTGATATTTGTGAGTTGTGTTGGTGTGTGAGCTGTGTTGGTGTGGGAACTGTGTGGCCGTGTGAGCTGTGACGGTGTGTGTGAGCTGTGTTGGTGTATGTGAGTTGTGTTGGTGTGTGAGCTGTGTTGGTGTGGGAACTGTGTTGCTGTGTGAGCTGTGATGGTGTGTGTGAGCTGTGTTGGTTTATGTGAGTTGTGATGGTATGTGTGAGCTGTGTTGGGGTATGTGAGCTGTATTTTTGTGTGAGCTTTGTTGGTGCGTGAGCTGTGCTGGTGCATGACCTCTGTTGGTGTGTGAGCTGTGATGGTGTATGTGAGCTGTGTAGGTGTATGTGAGCTGTTGTGTGTGTGTGAGATGTGTTGGTCTGTGTGAGCTGTGTTGGTGTGTTAGCTGTGTTGGTGGGTGTGAGCTTTGTTGGTGTGTGAACTGTGTTATTGTGTGAGCTTTGTTGGTGATTGAGCTGTGTTGGTTTGTGTAGGCTGTGTTGGTTTTTGAGCTGTGTTAGTGTGTGAGCTGTGTTTTGTTTGTGAGCTCTGTTGGTGTGTGTAGGCTGTGTTGGTTTGTGAGCTGTGTTAGTGTGTGAGCTGTGTTTTGTTTGTGAGCTCTGTTGGTGTGTGAGTTTTGTTGGTGTGTGTAGGCTGTGTTGGTTTGTGAGCTGTGTTAGTGTGTGAGCTGTGTTTTGTTTGTGAGCTGTGTTGGTGTGTGATTTGTGTTGGTGTGTGAGCTGTGTTGGTGTGTGATTTGTGTTGATGTGTGAGCTGTGTTGGTGTGTGAGTTGTGTTGGTCTGTGAGCTCTGTTGGTGTGTGAGCTGTGTTGGTGTGTGAGCTCTGTTGGTATGCGTGAGCTGTGTTGGTGTGTGAGTTGTGTTGGTTTGTGAGCTGTGTTGCTGTGTGTGAGCTGTGTTGGATTTTGTGCTGTGTCGGTGTGCGTGACGTTTGTTGGTGTTTGTGACCTCTGTTGGTGTGTGAGTTGTGTTGTTGTGTGTGAACTGTGTTGGTTGTGTGCTGTGTTGGTGTGCGTGACGTGTGTTGGTATATGTGAGCCGTGTTGGTGTGTGAGTTGTGTTGGTGTGTTTGAGCTGTGATGGTGTGTGAGCTGTGTTGGAGTGTGAGCTGTATTGGCTTGTGCTGTGTTGGTGTGTGAGCTGTGTAGGCATGTGAGCTGTGTTGATATGTGTGAGTTGTGTTGGTGTGTGAGCTATGTTGGTGTGTGAACTGTGTTGCTGTGTGAGATGTGATGGTGTGTGTGAGTTGTGTTGGTGTGTGTGAGCTGTGTTGGGGTATGTGAGCTGTGTTGGGGTATGTGAGCTGTGTTGGTATGTGAGCTTTGTTGGTGCGCGAGCTGTGCTGGTGCATGAACTATGTTGGTGTGTGAGCTGTGATGTTGTATGTGAGTTGTGTATGTGTACGTGAGCTGTTGTGTGTGTGTGAGCTGTTTTGGTCTGTGTGAGCTGTGTTGGTGTGTGAGCTTTGTTGGCCTGTGAGCTGTGTTGACGTTTGAGCTGTGTTGGTTTGTGTGAGCTGTGTTGGTGTCTGTGAGCTGTTTTGGTGTGTGAGCTATTTTGGTGTGTGTGCTGTGTTGGTGTGTGAGTATGTTAGTTTGTGAGCTGTGTAGCTGTGTGTGTTGTGTTGGTGTATGAGTTATGTTGGTGTGCAAGTGTGTTGATTTGTGAGCTGTGTTGGTGTGCGAGCTGTGTTTGTGTGTAAGTTGTGTTGGTTTATGAGCTGTGTTGGTTTGTGAGCTGTGTTGGTGTGTGAGCTTTGTTGGTGTGTGAGTTGTGTTGGTGTGTGAGCTGTGTTGGTGTGTGAGCTGTGTTGGTGTGTGTGAGCTGTGTTGGTGCGTGTGAGCTGAGTTGGTGTGTGAACTGTGTCGTTGTTTGTGAGCTGCGTTGGTTTGTGAGCCATGTTTGTGTGTGAGTTGTGTTGGTGTGTGAGCAGTGTTGGTTTGTGAGCCATGTTTGTGTGTGAGTTGTGTTGGTTTGTGAGCTGTGTTGGTTTGTAAGCTGTGTTGTTTTGTGAGCTGTTTTGATGTGTGAGCTGTGTTGCTTTGTGAGGTTTGTTGGTATTGAGCTGTGTTGGTGTGTGAACGGTGTTGGAGTGTGAGCTGTGTTGGTATGTGAGCGGTGTTGACGTGTGAGCTGTGTTGGTGTATGAGCTGTGTTGGTGTGTGAGCTGTGTTGGTGTGTGAGCTGTGTTGATTTGTGAGCTGTGTTGTTGTGTGTGCTGTGTTGGTGTGTGTGAGCTGTGAAGGTTTGTGAGCTGTTTTGTTGTATGTGAGCTGTTTTGGTGTGTGTGACCTCTGATGTTGTATGTGGTCTGTGCTCGTGTGTGTGAGCTGTGTTCAGGGTGGGGGGTGGTGGTCAATCTGCCCTTGTTGTGTGTATATGAGCTATTTTGGTGTGTGTGAGTTGTGTTGGTCGGTGTGAGCTGTGTTGGTGTGGGAGCTGTGTTGCTGTGTGAGCTGTGTTGTTCTGTGTGAGTTGTGTTGGTTTGTGATGTTTGTTGGCATGTGTGAGTTGTGTTGGTTTGTGAGCTGTGCTGGTGTGTGAGCTGTGTTGCTGTGTGTGAGCTGTGTTGGTGTATGTGCTATGTTGGTGTGCGTGACCTGTGTTGGTGTGTGTGAGTTGTGTTGGTGTGTGAGCTATGTTGGTGTGTGAACTGTGTTGCTGTGTGAGCTGTGATGGTGGGTGTGAGCTGTGTTGGTGTATGTGAGCTGTGTTGGTGTGTGAGCTTTGTTGGTGCGCGTGCTGTGCTGGTGTTTGAGCTGTGTTGGTGTGTGAGTTATGTTGGTGTGTGAGCTGTGTTGGTGTGTGAGCTGTGTTGGTGTGTGAGCTGTGTTGGTGTGTGTGTCGTGTTGGTGTGTGAGCTGTGTTGGTGTGTGAGCTGTGTTGGTTTGTGAGCTGTGTTGGTGTGCATGAGCTGTGTTGATGTGTGTGAGCTGTGTTGGTGTGTGTGTTGTGTTGGTGTGTGAGATGTGTTGGTGTGTGAGTTATGTTGGTCTGTGAGCGCTGTTGGTGTGTGAGCTGTGTTTATGTGTTTGCTCTGATGGTATGCGTGAGCTGTGTTGATGTGTGAGTTGTGTTGGCGTGTGAGCTGTGTTGCTGTGTGAGCTGTGTTGGCATGTGTGAGTTGTGTTGGTTTGTGAGCTGTGTTGATATGTGTGAGCTGTGTTGGTTTTTGTGCTATGTTGGTGTGCGTGACCTGTGTTGGTGTGTGACCTGTGTTGGTGTGTGAGTTGTGTTGGTGTGTGTGAACTGTGTTGGTGTGTGTGCTGTGTTGGTGTGCGTGACCTTTGTTGGTGAATGTGAGCCGTGTTGGTGTGTGAATTGTGTTGGTGTGTGTGAGCTGTGATGGTGTATGAGCTGTGTTGGTGTGTGAGCTGTATTGGCTTGTGCTGTGTTAATGTGTGAGCTGTGTAGGCATGTGAGCTGTGTTGATATGTGTGAGTTGTGTTGGTGTGTGAGCTATGTTGGTGTGTGAACTGTGTTGCTGTGTGAGCTGTGATGGTGTGTGTGAGCTGTGTTGATGTGTGTGAGCTGTGTTGTTGTGTGTGTTGTGTTGGTGTGTGAGCTGTGTTGGTGTGCGTGAGCTGTGTTGATGTGTGTGAGCTGTGTTGTTGTGTGTGTTGTGTTGATGTGTGTGAGCTGTGTTGGAGTGTGTGTTGTATTGGTGTGTGAGCTGTGTTGGTGTGTGAGCTGTGTTGGTGTGTGAGCAGTGATGGTGTGTGAGCTGGGTTGTTGTATGTGAGTTGTACTGATGTAAATGAGCTGTTTTGGTGTGTGTGAGCTCTGATGTCGTAGGTGGTCGGTGTTCATGTGTGTGCGCTGTGTTCACAGTGAGCTATGCTGATGTGTGTGAGTTGTGTTGGTGTGTGAGCTATGTTGGTGTGTGAACTGTGTTGGTGTGTGAGCTGTGATGGTGTATGTGAGTTGTGTTGGTGTGTGTGAGCTGTGTTGGTGTGTGAGTGTGTTAGTTTGTGAGCTGTGTAGCTGTGTGTGTTGTGTTGGTGTATGAGTTATGTTGGTGTGCGAGTGTGTTGATTTGTGAGCTGTGTTGGTGTGTAAGTTGTGTTGGTGTGTGAGCTGTGCTGGTGTGTGTGAACTGCGCTGGTTTGTGAGTTTTGTTGGTGCGAGAGCTGTGTTGGTGTGTGAGCAGTGTTGGTGTATGAGTGGTGTTGGAGTGTGAGCTGTGTTGGTGTTTGAGCTGTGTTGGTTTATGAGCTGTGTTGGTTTGTGAGCTGTGTTGGTGTGTGAGCTTTGTTGGTGTGTGAGTTGTGTTGGTGTATGTGCTGTGTTGGTGTGCGTGACCTGTGTTGGTGTGTGTGAGTTGTGTTGGTGTGTGAGCTATGTTGGTGTGTGAACTGTTTTGCTGTGTGAGCTGTGATGGTGTGTGTGAGCTGTGTTGTTGTATGTGAGCTGTGTTGGTGTGTGAGCTTTGTTGGTGCGCGTGCTGTGCTGGTGTTTGAGCTGTGTTGGTGTGTGAGTTATGTTGGTGTGTGAGCTGTGTTGGTGTGTGAGCTGTGTTGGTGTGTGAGCTGTGTTGGTATGCGTGAGCTGTGTTGATGTGTGTGAGCTGTGTTGGTGTGTGTGTCGTGTTGGTGTGTGAGCTGTGTTGGTGTGTGAGTTGTGTTGATGTGTGAGCTCTGTTGGTGTGTGAGTTGTGTTGGTCTGTGAGCACAGTTGGTGTGTGAGCTGTGGTGGTGTGTGAGCTCTGATGGTATGCATGAGCTGTGTTGGCGTGTGAGCTGTGTTGCTGTGTGAGCTGTGTTGGTGTTTGTGATTTGTGTTGGTGTGTGATCTGTGTTGGCATGTGTGAGTTGTTTTGGTTTGTGAGCTGTGTTGCTGTGTGTGAGCTGTGTTGGTTTCTGTGCTGTGTTGGTGTGCGTGACCTTTGTTGGTGTATGTGAGCCATGTTGGTGTGTGAATTGTGTTGGTGTGTGTGAGCTGTGATGGTGTGTGAGCTGTGTTGGTGTGCGTGCTGTGTTGGTGTGTGTGAGCTGTGATGGTTTGTGAGCTGTTTTGTTGTATGTGAGCTGTTTTGGTGTGTGTGACCTCTGATGTTGTATGTTGGCTGTGCTCGTGTGTGTGAGCTGTGTTCAGGGTTGGGCGTGGTGGTCAGTCTGCCCTTGTTGTGTGTATATGAGCTGTTTTGGTGTGTGTGAGTTGTTTTGGTCGGTGTGAGCTGTGTTGGTGTGGGAGCTGTGTTGCTGTGTGAGCTGTGTTGGTCTGTGTGAGTTGTCTATATTTGTGATGTGTGTTGGCATGTGTGAGCTGTGTTGCTGTAGTAAGCTGTGTTGGTGTATGTGCTGTGTTGCTGTGTGTGAGCTGTGTTGGTGTATGTGCTGTGTTTGTTTGCGTGACATGTGTTGGTGTGTGTGAGTTGTGTTGGTGTATGTGCTGTGTTGGTGTGCTTGACCTGTGTTGATGTGTGTGAGCTGTGTTGCTGTGTGTGAGCTGTGTTGGTGTATGTGCTGTGTTGGTGTGCTTGACCTGTGTTGATGTGTGTGAGTTGTGTTGGTGTGTGAGCTATGTTGATGTGTGAACTGTGTTGCTGTGTGAGCTGTGATGGCGGGTGTGAGCTGTGTTGGTGTATGTGAGCTGTGTTGGTGTGTGAGCTTCGTTGGGGCGCGTGCTGTGCTGGTGTGTGAGCTGTGTTGGTGTGTGAGCTGTGTTGGTGTGTGTGAGCTGTGTTGGTGTGTGTGTTGTGTTGGTGTGTGAGCTGTGTTGGTGTGTGAGCTGTGTTGGTGTGTGAGCTGTGTTGGTATGCGTGAGCTGTGTTGATGTGTGTGAGATGTGTTGGTGTGTGTGTTGTGTTGATGTGTGAGCTGTGTTGGTGTGTGAGCTGTGTTGGTATGCGTGAGCTGTGTTGATGTGTGTGAGATGTGTTGGTGTGTGTGTTGTGTTGATATGTGAGCTGTGTTGGTGTGTGAGTTGTGTTGGTCTGTGAGCTCTGTTGGTGTGTGAGCTGTGTTGTTGTGTGAGCTCTGTTGGTATGCGTGAGCTGTGTTGGTGTGTGAGTTGTGTTGGTGGGTGAGCTTTGTTGCTGTGTGAGCTGTGTTGGTGTTTGTGAGTTGTGTTGGTGTGTGATCTGTGTTGGCATGTGTGAGTTGTGTTGGTTTGTGAGCTGTGTTGCTGTGTGTGAGCTGTGTTGGTTTTTGTGCTGTGTTGTTTTGCGTGACCTGTGTTGGTGTGTGTGAACTGTGTTGGTGTGTGAGCTGTGTTGCTGTGTGTGAGCTGTGTTGGTTTTTGTGCTGTGTTGTTTTGCATGACCTGTGTTGGTGTGTGTGAGTTGTGTTGGTGTGTGAGCTATGTTGGTGTGTGAACTGTTTTGCTGTGTGAGCTGTGATGGTGTGTGTGAGCTGTGTTGTTGTATGTGAGCTGTGTTTGTGTGTGATTTGTGTTGGTGTGTGTGAGCTGTGATGGTGTGTGAGCTGTGTTGGTGTGTGAGCTGTGTTGATATGTGTGAATTGTGTTGGTGTGTGAGCTATGTTGGTGTGTGAACTGTGTTGCTGTGTGATCTATGATGGTGTGTGTGAGCTGTGTTGGTGTATGTGATTTGTGATTGTGTGCGTGAGCTGTGTTGGGGTATGTGAGCTGTGATGGTTTGTGAGCTGTTTTGTTGTATGTGAGCTGTTTTGTTGTGTGTGACATCTGATGTTGTATGTGGTCTGTGCTCGTGTGTGTGAGCTGTGTTCAGGGTGGGGGGTGGTGGTCAATCTACCCTTGTTGTGTGTATATGAGCTATTTTGGTGTGTGTGAGTTGTGTTGGTTGGTGTGAGCTGTGTTGGTGTGGGAGCTGTGTTGCTGTGTGAGCTGTGTTTTTCTGTGTGAGTTGTGTTGGTTTGTGATGTTTGTTGGCATGTGTGAGTTGTGTTGGTTTTTGAGCTGTGCTGGTGTGTGAGCTGTGTTGCTGTGTGTGAGCTGTGTTGGTGTATGTGCTGTGTTGGTGTGCGTGACCTGTGTTGGTGTGTGTGAGTTGTGTTGGTGTGTGAGCTATGTTGGTGTGTGAACTGTGTTGCTGTGTGAGCTGTGATGGTGGGTGTGAGCTGTGTTGGTGTATGTGAGCTGTGTTGGTGTGTGAGCTTTGTTGGTGCGCGTGCTGTGCTGGTGTTTGAGCTGTGTTGGTGTGTGAGTTATGTTGGTGTGTGAGCTGTGTTGGTGTGTGAGCTGTGTTGGTGTGTGAGCTGTGTTGGTGTGTGTGTCGTGTTGGTGTGTGAGCTGTGTTGGTGTGTGAGCTGTGTTGGTTTGTGAGCTGTGTTGGTGTGCATGAGCTGTGTTGATGTGTGTGAGCTGTGTTGGTGTGTGTGTTGTGTTGGTGTGTGAGATGTGTTGGTGTGTGAGTTGTGTTGATGTGTGAGCTCTGTTGGTGTGTGAGTTATGTTGGTCTGTGAGCGCTGTTGGTGTGTGAGCTGTGTTTATGTGTTTGCTCTGATGGTATGCGTGAGCTGTGTTGATGTGTGAGTTGTGTTGGCGTGTGAACTGTGTTGCTGTGTGAGCTGTGTTGGCATGTGTGAGTTGTGTTGGTTTGTGAGCTGTGTTGATATGTGTGAGCTGTGTTGGTTTTTGTGCTATGTTGGTGTGCGTGACCTGTGTTGGTGTGTGACCTGTGTTGGTGTGTGAGTTGTGTTGGTGTGTGTGAACTGTGTTGGTGTGTGTGCTGTGTTGGTGTGCGTGACCTTTGTTGGTGAATGTGAGCCGTGTTGGTGTGTGAATTGTGTTGGTGTGTGTGAGCTGTGATGGTGTATGAGCTGTGTTGGTGTGTGAGCTGTATTGGCTTGTGCTGAGTTAATGTGTGAGCTGTGTAGGCATGTGAGCTGTGTTGATATGTGTGAGTTGTGTTGGTGTGTGAGCTATGTTGGTGTGTGAACTGTGTTGCTGTGTGAGCTGTGATGGTGTGTGTGAGCTGTGTTGATGTGTGTGAGCTGTGTTGTTGTGTGTGTTGTGTTGGTGTGTGAGCTGTGTTGGTGTGCGTGAGCTGTGTTGATGTGTGTGAGCTGTGTTGTTGTGTGTGTTGTGTTGATGTGTGTGAGCTGTGTTGGAGTGTGTGTTGTATTGGTGTGTGAGCTGTGTTGGTGTGTGAGCTGTGTTGGTGTGTGAGCAGTGATGGTGTGTGAGCTGGGTTGTTGTATGTGAGTTGTACTGATGTAAATGAGCTGTTTTGGTGTGTGTGAGCTCTGATGTCGTAGGTGGTCGGTGTTCATGTGTGTGCGCTGTGTTCACAGTGAGCTATGCTGATGTGTGTGAGTTGTGTTGGTGTGTGAGCTATGTTGGTGTGTGAACTGTGTTGGTGTGTGAGCTGTGATGGTGTGTGTGAGTTGTGTTTGTGTATGTGAGTTGTGTTGGTGTGTGTGAGCTGTGTTGGTGTGTGAGTGTGTTAGTTTGTGAGCTGTGTAGCTGTGTGTGTTGTGTTGGTGTATGAGTTATGTTGGTGTGCGAGTGTGTTGATTTGTGAGCTGTGTTGGTGTGTAAGTTGTGTTGGTGTGTGAGCTGTGCTGGTGTGTGTGAGCTGTGTTGATGTGTGTGAGATGTGTTGGTGTGTGTGTTGTGTTGATATGTGAGCTGTGTTGGTGTGTGTGTTGTGTTGGTGTGTGAGATGTGTTGGTGTGTGAGTTGTGTTGATGTGTGAGCTCTGTTGGTGTGTGAGTTATGTTGGTCTGTGAGCGCTGTTGGTGTGTGAGCTGTGTTTATGTGTTTGCTCTGATGGTATGCGTGAGCTGTGTTGATGTGTGAGTTGTGTTGGCGTGTGAGCTGTGTTGCTGTGTGAGCTGTGTTGGCATGTGTGAGTTGTGTTGGTTTGTGAGCTGTGTTGATATGTGTGAGCTGTGTTGGTTTTTGTGCTATGTTGGTGTGCGTGACCTGTGTTGGTGTGTGACCTGTGTTGGTGTGTGAGTTGTGTTGGTGTGTGTGAACTGTGTTGGTGTGTGTGCTGTGTTGGTGTGCGTGACCTTTGTTGGTGAATGTGAGCCGTGTTGGTGTGTGAATTGTGTTGGTGTGTGTGAGCTGTGATGGTGTATGAGCTGTGTTGGTGTGTGAGCTGTATTGGCTTGTGCTGAGTTAATGTGTGAGCTGTGTAGGCATGTGAGCTGTGTTGATATGTGTGAGTTGTGTTGGTGTGTGAGCTATGTTGGTGTGTGAACTGTGTTGCTGTGTGAGCTGTGATGGTGTGTGTGAGCTGTGTTGATGTGTGTGAGCTGTGTTGTTGTGTGTGTTGTGTTGGTGTGTGAGCTGTGTTGGTGTGCGTGAGCTGTGTTGATGTGTGTGAGCTGTGTTGTTGTGTGTGTTGTGTTGATGTGTGTGAGCTGTGTTGGAGTGTGTGTTGTATTGGTGTGTGAGCTGTGTTGGTGTGTGAGCTGTGTTGGTGTGTGAGCAGTGATGGTGTGTGAGCTGGGTTGTTGTATGTGAGTTGTACTGATGTAAATGAGCTGTTTTGGTGTGTGTGAGCTCTGATGTCGTAGGTGGTCGGTGTTCATGTGTGTGCGCTGTGTTCACAGTGAGCTATGCTGATGTGTGTGAGTTGTGTTGGTGTGTGAGCTATGTTGGTGTGTGAACTGTGTTGGTGTGTGAGCTGTGATGGTGTATGTGAGTTGTGTTGGTGTGTGTGAGCTGTGTTGGTGTGTGAGTGTGTTAGTTTGTGAGCTGTGTAGCTGTGTGTGTTGTGTTGGTGTATGAGTTATGTTGGTGTGCGAGTGTGTTGATTTGTGAGCTGTGTTGGTGTGTAAGTTGTGTTGGTGTGTGAGCTGTGCTGGTGTGTGTGAACTGCGCTGGTTTGTGAGTTTTGTTGGTGCGAGAGCTGTGTTGGTGTGTGAGCAGTGTTGGTGTATGAGTGGTGTTGGAGTGTGAGCTGTGTTGGTGTTTGAGCTGTGTTGGTTTATGAGCTGTGTTGGTTTGTGAGCTGTGTTGGTGTGTGAGCTTTGTTGGTGTGTGAGTTGTGTTGGTGTATGTGCTGTGTTGGTGTGCGTGACCTGTGTTGGTGTGTGTGAGTTGTGTTGGTGTGTGAGCTATGTTGGTGTGTGAACTGTTTTGCTGTGTGAGCTGTGATGGTGTGTGTGAGCTGTGTTGTTGTATGTGAGCTGTGTTGGTGTGTGAGCTTTGTTGGTGCGCGTGCTGTGCTGGTGTTTGAGCTGTGTTGGTGTGTGAGTTATGTTGGTGTGTGAGCTGTGTTGGTGTGTGAGCTGTGTTGGTGTGTGAGCTGTGTTGGTATGCGTGAGCTGTGTTGATGTGTGTGAGCTGTGTTGGTGTGTGTGTCGTGTTGGTGTGTGAGCTGTGTTGGTGTGTGAGTTGTGTTGATGTGTGAGCTCTGTTGGTGTGTGAGTTGTGTTGGTCTGTGAGCACAGTTGGTGTGTGAGCTGTGGTGGTGTGTGAGCTCTGATGGTATGCATGAGCTGTGTTGGCGTGTGAGCTGTGTTGCTGTGTGAGCTGTGTTGGTGTTTGTGATTTGTGTTGGTGTGTGATCTGTGTTGGCATGTGTGAGTTGTTTTGGTTTGTGAGCTGTGTTGCTGTGTGTGAGCTGTGTTGGTTTCTGTGCTGTGTTGGTGTGCGTGACCTTTGTTGGTGTATGTGAGCCATGTTGGTGTGTGAATTGTGTTGGTGTGTGTGAGCTGTGATGGTGTGTGAGCTGTGTTGGTGTGCGTGCTGTGTTGGTGTGTGTGAGCTGTGATGGTTTGTGAGCTGTTTTGTTGTATGTGAGCTGTTTTGGTGTGTGTGACCTCTGATGTTGTATGTTGGCTGTGCTCGTGTGTGTGAGCTGTGTTCAGGGTTGGGCGTGGTGGTCAGTCTGCCCTTGTTGTGTGTATATGAGCTGTTTTGGTGTGTGTGAGTTGTTTTGGTCGGTGTGAGCTGTGTTGGTGTGGGAGCTGTGTTGCTGTGTGAGCTGTGTTGGTCTGTGTGAGTTGTCTATATTTGTGATGTGTGTTGGCATGTGTGAGCTGTGTTGCTGTAGTAAGCTGTGTTGGTGTATGTGCTGTGTTGCTGTGTGTGAGCTGTGTTGGTGTATGTGCTGTGTTTGTTTGCGTGACATGTGTTGGTGTGTGTGAGTTGTGTTGGTGTATGTGCTGTGTTGGTGTGCTTGACCTGTGTTGATGTGTGTGAGCTGTGTTGCTGTGTGTGAGCTGTGTTGGTGTATGTGCTGTGTTGGTGTGCTTGACCTGTGTTGATGTGTGTGAGTTGTGTTGGTGTGTGAGCTATGTTGATGTGTGAACTGTGTTGCTGTGTGAGCTGTGATGGCGGGTGTGAGCTGTGTTGGTGTATGTGAGCTGTGTTGGTGTGTGAGCTTCGTTGGGGCGCGTGCTGTGCTGGTGTGTGAGCTGTGTTGGTGTGTGAGCTGTGTTGGTGTGTGTGAGCTGTGTTGGTGTGTGTGTTGTGTTGGTGTGTGAGCTGTGTTGGTGTGTGAGCTGTGTTGGTGTGTGAGCTGTGTTGGTATGCGTGAGCTGTGTTGATGTGTGTGAGATGTGTTGGTGTGTGTGTTGTGTTGATGTGTGAGCTGTGTTGGTGTGTGAGCTGTGTTGGTATGCGTGAGCTGTGTTGATGTGTGTGAGATGTGTTGGTGTGTGTGTTGTGTTGATATGTGAGCTGTGTTGGTGTGTGAGTTGTGTTGGTCTGTGAGCTCTGTTGGTGTGTGAGCTGTGTTGTTGTGTGAGCTCTGTTGGTATGCGTGAGCTGTGTTGGTGTGTGAGTTGTGTTGGTGGGTGAGCTTTGTTGCTGTGTGAGCTGTGTTGGTGTTTGTGAGTTGTGTTGGTGTGTGATCTGTGTTGGCATGTGTGAGTTGTGTTGGTTTGTGAGCTGTGTTGCTGTGTGTGAGCTGTGTTGGTTTTTGTGCTGTGTTGTTTTGCGTGACCTGTGTTGGTGTGTGTGAACTGTGTTGGTGTGTGAGCTGTGTTGCTGTGTGTGAGCTGTGTTGGTTTTTGTGCTGTGTTGTTTTGCATGACCTGTGTTGGTGTGTGTGAGTTGTGTTGGTGTGTGAGCTATGTTGGTGTGTGAACTGTTTTGCTGTGTGAGCTGTGATGGTGTGTGTGAGCTGTGTTGTTGTATGTGAGCTGTGTTGGTGTGTGATTTGTGTTGGTGTGTGTGAGCTGTGATGGTGTGTGAGCTGTGTTGGTGTGTGAGCTGTGTTGATATGTGTGAATTGTGTTGGTGTGTGAGCTATGTTGGTGTGTGAACTGTGTTGCTGTGTGATCTATGATGGTGTGTGTGAGCTGTGTTGGTGTATGTGATTTGTGATTGTGTGCGTGAGCTGTGTTGGGGTATGTGAGCTGTGATGGTTTGTGAGCTGTTTTGTTGTATGTGAGCTGTTTTGGTGTGTGTGACATCTGATGTTGTATGTGGTCTGTGCTCGTGTGTGTGAGCTGTGTTCAGGGTGGGGGGTGGTGGTCAATCTACCCTTGTTGTGTGTATATGAGCTATTTTGGTGTGTGTGAGTTGTGTTGGTTGGTGTGAGCTGTGTTGGTGTGGGAGCTGTGTTGCTGTGTGAGCTGTGTTGTTCTGTGTGAGTTGTGTTGGTTTGTGATGTTTGTTGGCATGTGTGAGTTGTGTTGGTTTTTGAGCTGTGCTGCTGTGTGAGCTGTGTTGCTGTGTGTGAGCTGTGTTGGTGTATGTGCTGTGTTGGTGTGCGTGACCTGTGTTGGTGTGTGTGAGTTGTGTTGGTGTGTGAGCTATGTTGGTGTGTGAACTGTGTTGCTGTGTGAGCTGTGATGGTGGGTGTGAGCTGTGTTGGTGTATGTGAGCTGTGTTGGTGTGTGAGCTTTGTTGGTGCGCGTGCTGTGCTGGTGTTTGAGCTGTGTTGGTGTGTGAGTTATGTTGGTGTGTGAGCTGTGTTGGTGTGTGAGCTGTGTTGGTGTGTGAGCTGTGTTGGTGTGTGTGTCGTGTTGGTGTGTGAGCTGTGTTGGTGTGTGAGCTGTGTTGGTTTGTGAGCTGTGTTGGTGTGCATGAGCTGTGTTGATGTGTGTGAGCTGTGTTGGTGTGTGTGTTGTGTTGGTGTGTGAGATGTGTTGGTGTGTGAGTTGTGTTGATGTGTGAGCTCTGTTGGTGTGTGAGTTATGTTGGTCTGTGAGCGCTGTTGGTGTGTGAGCTGTGTTTATGTGTTTGCTCTGATGGTATGCGTGAGCTGTGTTGATGTGTGAGTTGTGTTGGCGTGTGAGCTGTGTTGCTGTGTGAGCTGTGTTGGCATGTGTGAGTTGTGTTGGTTTGTGAGCTGTGTTGATATGTGTGAGCTGTGTTGGTTTTTGTGCTATGTTGGTGTGCGTGACCTGTGTTGGTGTGTGACCTGTGTTGGTGTGTGAGTTGTGTTGGTGTGTGTGAACTGTGTTGGTGTGTGTGCTGTGTTGGTGTGCGTGACCTTTGTTGGTGAATGTGAGCCGTGTTGGTGTGTGAATTGTGTTGGTGTGTGTGAGCTGTGATGGTGTATGAGCTGTGTTGGTGTGTGAGCTGTATTGGCTTGTGCTGAGTTAATGTGTGAGCTGTGTAGGCATGTGAGCTGTGTTGATATGTGTGAGTTGTGTTGGTGTGTGAGCTATGTTGGTGTGTGAACTGTGTTGCTGTGTGAGCTGTGATGGTGTGTGTGAGCTGTGTTGATGTGTGTGAGCTGTGTTGTTGTGTGTGTTGTGTTGGTGTGTGAGCTGTGTTGGTGTGCGTGAGCTGTGTTGATGTGTGTGAGCTGTGTTGTTGTGTGTGTTGTGTTGATGTGTGTGAGCTGTGTTGGAGTGTGTGTTGTATTGGTGTGTGAGCTGTGTTGGTGTGTGAGCTGTGTTGGTGTGTGAGCAGTGATGGTGTGTGAGCTGGGTTGTTGTATGTGAGTTGTACTGATGTAAATGAGCTGTTTTGGTGTGTGTGAGCTCTGATGTCGTAGGTGGTCGGTGTTCATGTGTGTGCGCTGTGTTCACAGTGAGCTATGCTGATGTGTGTGAGTTGTGTTGGTGTGTGAGCTATGTTGGTGTGTGAACTGTGTTGGTGTGTGAGCTGTGATGGTGTGTGTGAGTTGTGTTTGTGTATGTGAGTTGTGTTGGTGTGTGTGAGCTGTGTTGGTGTGTGAGTGTGTTAGTTTGTGAGCTGTGTAGCTGTGTGTGTTGTGTTGGTGTATGAGTTATGTTGGTGTGCGAGTGTGTTGATTTGTGAGCTGTGTTGGTGTGTAAGTTGTGTTGGTGTGTGAGCTGTGCTGGTGTGTGTGAGCTGTGTTGATGTGTGTGAGATGTGTTGGTGTGTGTGTTGTGTTGATATGTGAGCTGTGTTGGTGTGTGTGTTGTGTTGGTGTGTGAGATGTGTTGGTGTGTGAGTTGTGTTGATGTGTGAGCTCTGTTGGTGTGTGAGTTATGTTGGTCTGTGAGCGCTGTTGGTGTGTGAGCTGTGTTTATGTGTTTGCTCTGATGGTATGCGTGAGCTGTGTTGATGTGTGAGTTGTGTTGGCGTGTGAGCTGTGTTGCTGTGTGAGCTGTGTTGGCATGTGTGAGTTGTGTTGGTTTGTGAGCTGTGTTGATATGTGTGAGCTGTGTTGGTTTTTGTGCTATGTTGGTGTGCGTGACCTGTGTTGGTGTGTGACCTGTGTTGGTGTGTGAGTTGTGTTGGTGTGTGTGAACTGTGTTGGTGTGTGTGCTGTGTTGGTGTGCGTGACCTTTGTTGGTGAATGTGAGCCGTGTTGGTGTGTGAATTGTGTTGGTGTGTGTGAGCTGTGATGGTGTATGAGCTGTGTTGGTGTGTGAGCTGTATTGGCTTGTGCTGTGTTAATGTGTGAGCTGTGTAGGCATGTGAGCTGTGTTGATATGTGTGAGTTGTGTTGGTGTGTGAGCTATGTTGGTGTGTGAACTGTGTTGCTGTGTGAGCTGTGATGATGTGTGTGAGCTGTGTTGATGTGTGTGAGCTGTGTTGTTGTGTGTGTTGTGTTGGTGTGTGAGCTGTGTTGGTGTGCGTGAGCTGTGTTGATGTGTGTGAGCTGTGTTGTTGTGTGTGTTGTGTTGATGTGTGTGAGCTGTGTTGGAGTGTGTGTTGTATTGGTGTGTGAGCTGTGTTGGTGTGTGAGCTGTGTTGGTGTGTGAGCAGTGATGGTGTGTGAGCTGGGTTGTTGTATGTGAGTTGTACTGATGTAAATGAGCTGTTTTGGTGTGTGTGAGCTCTGATGTCGTAGGTGGTCGGTGTTCATGTGTGTGCGCTGTGTTCACAGTGAGCTATGCTGATGTGTGTGAGTTGTGTTGGTGTGTGAGCTATGTTGGTGTGTGAACTGTGTTGGTGTGTGAGCTGTGATGGTGTGTGTGAGTTGTGTTTGTGTATGTGAGTTGTGTTGGTGTGTGTGAGCTGTGTTGGTGTGTGAGTGTGTTAGTTTGTGAGCTGTGTAGCTGTGTGTGTTGTGTTGGTGTATGAGTTATGTTGGTGTGCGAGTGTGTTGATTTGTGAGCTGTGTTGGTGTGTAAGTTGTGTTGGTGTGTGAGCTGTGCTGGTGTGTGTGAACTGCGCTGGTTTGTGAGTTTTGTTGGTGCGAGAGCTGTGTTGGTGTGTGAGCAGTGTTGGTGTATGAGTGGTGTTGGAGTGTGAGCTGTGTTGGTGTTTGAGCTGTGTTGGTTTATGAGCTGTGTTGGTTTGTGAGCTGTGTTGGTGTGTGAGCTTTGTTGGTGTGTGAGTTGTGTTGGTGTATGTGCTGTGTTGGTGTGCGTGACCTGTGTTGGTGTGTGTGAGTTGTGTTGGTGTGTGAGCTATGTTGGTGTGTGAACTGTTTTGCTGTGTGAGCTGTGATGGTGTGTGTGAGCTGTGTTGTTGTATGTGAGCTGTGTTGGTGTGTGAGCTTTGTTGGTGCACGTGCTGTGCTGGTGTTTGAGCTGTGTTGGTGTGTGAGTTATGTTGGTGTGTGAGCTGTGTTGGTGTGTGAGCTGTGTTGGTGTGTGAGCTGTGTTGGTATGCGTGAGCTGTGTTGATGTGTGTGAGCTGTGTTGGTGTGTGTGTCGTGTTGGTGTGTGAGCTGTGTTGGTGTGTGAGTTGTGTTGATGTGTGAGCTCTGTTGGTGTGTGAGTTGTGTTGGTCTGTGAGCACAGTTGGTGTGTGAGCTGTGTTGGTGTGTGAGCTCTGATGGTATGCATGAGCTGTGTTGGCGTGTGAGCTGTGTTGCTGTGTGAGCTGTGTTGGTGTTTGTGATTTGTGTTGGTGTGTGATCTGTGTTGGCATGTGTGAGTTGTTTTGGTTTGTGAGCTGTGTTGCTGTGTGTGAGCTGTGTTGGTTTCTGTGCTGTGTTGGTGTGCGTGACCTTTGTTGGTGTATGTGAGCCGTGTTGGTGTGTGAATTGTGTTGGTGTGTGTGAGCTGTGATGGTGTGTGAGCTGTGTTGGTGTGCGTGCTGTGTTGGTGTGTGTGAGCTGTGATGGTTTGTGAGCTGTTTTGTTGTATGTGAGCTGTTTTGGTGTGTGTGACCTCTGATGTTGTATGTTGGCTGTGCTCGTGTGTGTGAGCTGTGTTCAGGGTTGGGCGTGGTGGTCAGTCTGCCCTTGTTGTGTGTATATGAGCTGTTTTGGTGTGTGTGAGTTGTTTTGGTCGGTGTGAGCTGTGTTGGTGTGGGAGCTGTGTTGCTGTGTGAGCTGTGTTGGTCTGTGTGAGTTGTCTTTATTTGTGATGTGTGTTGGCATGTGTGAGCTGTGTTGCTGTAGTAAGCTGTGTTGGTGTATGTGCTGTGTTGCTGTGTGTGAGCTGTGTTGGTGTATGTGCTGTGTTTGTTTGCGTGACATGTGTTGGTGTGTGTGAGTTGTGTTGGTGTATGTGCTGTGTTGGTGTGCTTGACCTGTGTTGATGTGTGTGAGCTGTGTTGCTGTGTGTGAGCTGTGTTGGTGTATGTGCTGTGTTGGTGTGCTTGACCTGTGTTGATGTGTGTGAGTTGTGTTGGTGTGTGAGCTATGTTGATGTGTGAACTGTGTTGCTGTGTGAGCTGTGATGGCGGGTGTGAGCTGTGTTGGTGTATGTGAGCTGTGTTGGTGTGTGAGCTTCGTTGAGGCGCGTGCTGTGCTGGTGTGTGAGCTGTGTTGGTGTGTGAGTTATGTTGGTGTGTGAGCTGTGTTGGTGTGGGTGTTGTGTTGGTGTGTGAGCTGTGTTGGTGTGTGAGCTGTGTTGGTGTGTGAGCTGTGTTGGTATGCGTGAGCTGTGTTGATGTGTGTGAGATGTGTTGGTGTGTGTGTTGTGTTGATGTGTGAGCTGTGTTGGTGTGTGAGCTGTGTTGGTATGCATGAGCTGTGTTGATGTGTGTGAGATGTGTTGGTGTGTGTGTTGTGTTGATATGTGAGCTGTGTTGGTGTGTGAGTTGTGTTGGTCTGTGAGCTCTGTTGGTGTGTGAGCTGTGTTGTTGTGTGAGCTCTGTTGGTATGCGTGAGCTGTGTTGGTGTGTGAGTTGTGTTGGTGGGTGAGCTTTGTTGCTGTGTGAGCTGTGTTGGTGTTTGTGAGTTGTGTTGGTGTGTGATCTGTGTTGGCATGTGTGAGTTGTGTTGGTTTGTGAGCTGTGTTGCTGTGTGTGAGCTGTGTTGGTTTTTGTGCTGTGTTGTTTTGCGTGACCTGTGTTGGTGTGTGTGAACTGTGTTGGTGTGTGAGCTGTGTTGCTGTGTGTGAGCTGTGTTGGTTTTTGTGCTGTGTTGTTTTGCATGACCTGTGTTGGTGTGTGTGAGTTGTGTTGGTGTGTGAGCTATGTTGGTGTGTGAACTGTTTTGCTGTGTGAGCTGTGATGGTGTGTGTGAGCTGTGTTGTTGTATGTGAGCTGTGTTGGTGTGCGTGCTGTGTTGGTGTGTGTGAGCTGTGATGGTTTGTGAGCTGTTTTGTTGTATGTGAGCTGTTTTGGTGTGTGTGACCTCTGATGTTGTATGTTGGCTGTGCTCGTGTGTGTGAGCTGTGTTCAGGGTTGGGCGTGGTGGTCAGTCTGCCCTTGTTGTGTGTATATGAGCTGTTTTGGTGTGTGTGAGTTGTTTTGGTCGGTGTGAGCTGTGTTGGTGTGGGAGCTGTGTTGCTGTGTGAGCTGTGTTGGTCTGTGTGAGTTGTCTATATTTGTGATGTGTGTTGGCATGTGTGAGCTGTGTTGCTGTAGTAAGCTGTGTTGGTGTATGTGCTGTGTTGCTGTGTGTGAGCTGTGTTGGTGTATGTGCTGTGTTTGTTTGCGTGACATGTGTTGGTGTGTGTGAGTTGTGTTGGTGTATGTGCTGTGTTGGTGTGCTTGACCTGTGTTGATGTGTGTGAGCTGTGTTGCTGTGTGTGAGCTGTGTTGGTGTATGTGCTGTGTTGGTGTGCTTGACCTGTGTTGATGTGTGTGAGTTGTGTTGGTGTGTGAGCTATGTTGATGTGTGAACTGTGTTGCTGTGTGAGCTGTGATGGCGGGTGTGAGCTGTGTTGGTGTATGTGAGCTGTGTTGGTGTGTGAGCTTCGTTGGGGCGCGTGCTGTGCTGGTGTGTGAGCTGTGTTGGTGTGTGAGTTATGTTGGTGTGTGAGCTGTGTTGGTGTGTGAGCTGTGTTGGTGTGTGTGAGCTGTGTTGGTGTGTGTGTTGTGTTGGTGTGTGAGCTGTGTTGGTGTGTGAGCTGTGTTGGTGTGTGAGCTGTGTTGGTATGCGTGAGCTGTGTTGATGTGTGTGAGATGTGTTGGTGTGTGTGTTGTGTTGATGTGTGAGCTGTGTTGGTGTGTGAGCTGTGTTGGTATGCGTGAGCTGTGTTGATGTGTGTGAGATGTGTTGGTGTGTGTGTTGTGTTGATATGTGAGCTGTGTTGGTGTGTGAGTTGTGTTGGTCTGTGAGCTCTGTTGGTGTGTGAGCTGTGTTGTTGTGTGAGCTCTGTTGGTATGCGTGAGCTGTGTTGGTGTGTGAGTTGTGTTGGTGGGTGAGCTTTGTTGCTGTGTGAGCTGTGTTGGTGTTTGTGAGTTGTGTTGGTGTGTGATCTGTGTTGGCATGTGTGAGTTGTGTTGGTTTGTGAGCTGTGTTGCTGTGTGTGAGCTGTGTTGGTTTTTGTGCTGTGTTGTTTTGCGTGACCTGTGTTGGTGTGTGTGAACTGTGTTGGTGTGTGAGCTGTGTTGCTGTGTGTGAGCTGTGTTGGTTTTTGTGCTGTGTTGTTTTGCATGACCTGTGTTGGTGTGTGTGAGTTGTGTTGGTGTGTGAGCTATGTTGGTGTGTGAACTGTTTTGCTGTGTGAGCTGTGATGGTGTGTGTGAGCTGTGTTGTTGTATGTGAGCTGTGTTGGTGTGTGATTTGTGTTGGTGTGTGTGAGCTGTGATGGTGTGTGAGCTGTGTTGGTGTGTGAGCTGTGTTGATATGTGTGAATTGTGTTGGTGTGTGAGCTATGTTGGTGTGTGAACTGTGTTGCTGTGTGATCTATGATGGTGTGTGTGAGCTGTGTTGGTGTATGTGATTTGTGATTGTGTGCGTGAGCTGTGTTGGGGTATGTGAGCTGTGATGGTTTGTGAGCTGTTTTGTTGTATGTGAGCTGTTTTGGTGTGTGTGACATCTGATGTTGTATGTGGTCTGTGCTCGTGTGTGTGAGCTGTGTTCAGGGTGGGGGGTGGTGGTCAATCTACCCTTGTTGTGTGTATATGAGCTATTTTGGTGTGTGTGAGTTGTGTTGGTTGGTGTGAGCTGTGTTGGTGTGGGAGCTGTGTTGCTGTGTGAGCTGTGTTGTTCTGTGTGAGTTGTGTTGGTTTGTGATGTTTGTTGGCATGTGTGAGTTGTGTTGGTTTTTGAGCTGTGCTGGTGTGTGAGCTGTGTTGCTGTGTGTGAGCTGTGTTGGTGTATGTGCTGTGTTGGTGTGCGTGACCTGTGTTGGTGTGTGTGAGTTGTGTTGGTGTGTGAGCTATGTTGGTGTGTGAACTGTGTTGCTGTGTGAGCTGTGATGGTGGGTGTGAGCTGTGTTGGTGTATGTGAGCTGTGTTGGTGTGTGAGCTTTGTTGGTACGCGTGCTGTGCTGGTGTTTGAGCTGTGTTGGTGTGTGAGTTATGTTGGTGTGTGAGCTGTGTTGGTGTGTGAGCTGTGTTGGTGTGTGAGCTGTGTTGGTGTGTGTGTCGTGTTGGTGTGTGAGCTGTGTTGGTGTGTGAGCTGTGTTGGTTTGTGAGCTGTGTTGGTGTGCATGAGCTGTGTTGATGTTTGTGAGCTGTGTTGGTGTGTGTCTTGTGTTGGTGTGTGAGCTGTGTTGGTGTGTGAGTTGTGTTGATGTGTGAGCTGTGTTGGTGTGTGAGTTATGTTGGTCTGTGAGCGCTGTTGGTGTGTGAGCTGTGTTTATGTGTTTGCTCTGATGGTATGCGTGAGCTGTGTTGATGTGTGAGTTGTGTTGTTTTGTGAGATGTGTTGCTGTGTGTGTGCTGTGTTGGTTTTTGTGCTGTGTTGGTGTGTGTGACCTGTGTTGGTGTGTGTGACCTGTGTTGGTGTGTGAGTTGTGTTGGTGTGTGTGAACTGTGTTGGTGTGTGTGCTGTGTTGGTGTGCGTGACCTTTGTTGGTGTATGTGAGCCGTGTTGGTGTGTGAATTGTGTTGGTGTGTGTGAGCTGTGATGGTGTGTGAACTGTGTTGGTGTGTGAGCTGTATTGGCTTGTGCTGTGTTAATGTGTGAGCTGTGTAGACATGTGAGCTGTGTTGATATGTGTGAGTTGTGTTGGTGTGTGAGCTATGTTGATGTGTGACTGTGTTGCTGTGTGAGCTGTGATGGTGTGTGAGCTGTGTTGGTGTGCGTGAGCTGTATTGATGTGTGTGAGCTGTGTTGGTGTGTGTGTTGTGTTGGTGTGTGAGCTGTGTTGGTGTGTGAGCTGTGTTTTTGTGTGAGCTGTGTTCGTGTGCGTGAGCTGTGTTGATGTGTGTGAGCTGTGTTGGAGTGTGTGTTGTATTGGTGTGTGAGCTGTGTTGGTGTGTGAGCTGTGTTGGTGTGTGAGCAGTGATGGTGTGTGAGCTGGGTTGTTGTATGTGAGATGTGCTGATGTATGTGAGCTGTTTTGGTGTGTGTGAGCTCTGATGTCATAGGTGGTCAGTGTTCGTGTGTGTGCACTGTGTTCACAGTGAGCTGTGTTGATGTGTGTGAGTTGTGTTGGTGTGTGAGCTATGTTGGTGTGTGAACTGTGTTGGTGTGTGAGCTGTGATTGTGTATGTGAGTTGTGTTGGTGTGTGTGAGCTGTGTTGGTGTGTGAGTGTGTTAGTTTGTGAGCTGTGCAGCTGTCTGTGTTGTGTTGGTGTATGAATTATGTTGGTGTGCGAGTGTGTTGATTTGTGAGCTGTGTTGGTGTGTAAGTTGTGTTGGTGTGTGAGCTGTGCTGGTGTGTGTGAGCTGCGCTGGTTTGTGAGTTTTGTTGGTGCGAGAACTGTGTTGGTGTGTGAGCTGTGTTGGTGTATGAGTGGTGTTGGAGTGTGAGCTGTGTTGGTGTTTGAGCTGTGTTGGTTTATGAGCTGTGTTGGTTTGTGAGCTGTGTTGGTGTGTGAGCTTTGTTGGTGTGTGAGTTGTTTGGTGTGTGAGCTGTGTTGCTGTGTGTGAGCTGTGTTGGTGTGTGAGCTATGTTGGTGTGTGAACTGTGTTGCTGTGTGAGCTGTGATGGTGGGTGTGAGCTGTGTTGGTGTATGTGAGCTCTGTTGGTGTGTGAGTTATGTTGGTGTGTGAGCTGTGTTGGTGTGTGAGCTGTGTTGGTGTGTGTGTCGTGTTGGTGTGTGAGCTGTGTTGGTGTGTGAGCTGTGTTGGGTTGTGAGCTGTGTTGGTGTGCATGAGCTGTGTTATGTGTGTGAGCTGTGTTGGTGTGTGTGTTGTGTTGGTGTGTGAGCTGTGTTGGTGTGTGAGTTGAGTTGATGTGTGAGCTGTGTTGGTGTGTGAGTTATGTTGGTCTGTGAGCTGTGTTGGTGTGTGAGCTGTGTTGGTGTGTGAGTTCTGATGGTATGCGTGAGCTGTGTTGGTGTGTGAGTTGTGTTGGTGTGTGAGATGTGTTGGTGTGTGAGCTGTGTTGGTGTTTGTGAGTTGTGTTGGTGTGTGATCTGTGTTGGCATGTGTGAGTTGTGTTGGTTTGTGAGCTGTGTTGCTGTGTGTGAGCTGTGTTGGTTTTTGTGCTGTGTTGGTGTGTGTGACCTGTGTTGGTGTGTGTGACCTGTGTTGGTGTGTGAGTTGTGTTGGTGTGTGTGAACTGTGTTGGTGTGTGAGCTGTGTTGGTGTGCGTGAGCTGTGTTGATGTGTGTGAGCTGTGTTGGTGTGTGTGTTGTGTTGATGTGTGAGCTGTGTTGGTGCGTGAGCTGTGTTTTTGTGTGAGCTGTGTTCGTGTGCGTGAGCTGTGTTGATGTGTGTGAGCTGTGTTGGAGTGCGTGTTGTATTGGTGTGTGAACTGTGTTGGTGTGTGAGCTGTGTTGTTGTGTGAGCAGTGATGGTGTGTGAGCTGGGTTGTTGTATGTGAGTTGTGCTGTCGTAGGTGGTCAGTGTTCGTGTGTGTGCGCTGTGTTCACAGTGAGCTGTGTTGAAGTGTGTGAGTTGTGTTGGTGTGTGAGCTATGTTGGTGTGTGAACTGTGTTGGTGTGTGAGCTGTGATGGTGTGTGTGAGTTGTGTTTGTGTATGTGAGTTGTGTTGGTGTGTGTGAGCTGTGTTGGTGTGTGAGTGTGTTAGTTTGTGAGCTGTGTAGCTGTTTGTGTTGTGTTGGTATATGAGTTATGCTGGTGTGCGAGTGTGTTGATTTGTGAGCTGTGTTGGTGTGTAAATTGTGTTGGTGTGTGAGCTGTGCTGGTGTGTGTGAGCTGCGCTGGTTTGTGAGTTTTGTTGGTTTGTGAGCTGTGTTGGTGTGTGAGCTTTGTTGGTGTGTGAGTTGTGTTGGTGTGTGAGCTGTGTTGGTGTGTGAGCTGTGTTGGTGTATGTGAGCTGTATTGGTGTATGAGCTTTGTTGGTGCGCGTGCCGTGCTGGTGTGTGAACACTGTTGGTTTGTGAATTATGTTGGTGTGTGAGCTGTGTTGGAGTCTGAGCTATGTTGGCATGTGAGCTGTGTTGATGTGTGTGAGTTGTGTTGGTGTGTGAGCTATGTTGGTGTGTGAACTGTGTTGCTGTGTGAGCTGTGATGGTATGTGTGAGCTGTGTTGAGGTATGTGAGCTGTGTTGGTGTGTGAGCTTTGTTGGTGCGCGAGCTGTTCTGGTTCATGACCTCTGTTGGTGTGTGAGCTGTGATGGTGTATGTGAGCTGTGTACTTTTATGTGAGCTGTTGTGTGTTTGTGAGCTGTGTTGGGCTGTGTGAGTTGTGTTGGTATGTGAGCTGTGTTGATGGGTGTGAGCTTTGTTGTTGTGTGAGCTGTGTTGACGTGTGAGCTGTGTTGGTTTGTGTGAGCTGTGTTGGTGTCTGTGAGCTGTTTTGGTGTGTGAGCTATGTTCGTTTATGAGCTGTGTTGGTGTGTGAGCTGTGTTGGTTTGTGAGCTGTGTTGGTGTGCGTGCTGTGTTGGTGTGTGTGAGCTGTGATGGTTTGTGAGTTGTTTTGTTGTATGTGAGCTGTTTTGGTGTGTGTGACCTCTGATGTTGTATGTTGGCTGTGCTCGTGTGTGTGAGCTGTGTTCAGGGTGAGGGTGGTGGTCAATCTGCCCTTGTTGTGTGTATATGAGCTATTTTGGTGTGTGTGAGTTGTTTTGGTCGGTGTGAGCTGTGTTGGTGTGGGAGCTGTGTTGCTGTGTGAGCTGTGTTGGTCTGTGAGTTGTCTATGTTTGTGATGTGTGTTGGCATGTGTGAGCTGTGTTGCTGTAGTAAGCTGTGTTGGTGTATGTGCTGTGTTGGTGTGCGTGACCTGTGTTGGTGTGTGTGAGTTGTGTTGGTGTGTGAGCTATGTTGATGTGTTAACTGTGTTGCTGTGTTAGCTGCGATGGTGGGTGTGAGCTGTGTTGGTGTATGTGATCTGTGTTGGTGTGTGAGCTTCGTTGGTGTGTGAGCTGTGTTGGTGTGTGAGCTGTGTTGGTGTGTGAGCTGTGTTGGTGTGTGTGAGCTGTGTTGGTGTGTGTGTTGTGTTGGTGTGTGAGCTGTTGGTGTGTGTGACCTGTGTTGGTGTGTGTGACCTGTGTTGGTGAATGTGAGCCATGTTGGTGTGTGAGGTGTGTTGGTGTGTGTGAGCTGTGATGGTGTGTGAGCTGTGTTGCTGTGTGAGCATTGTTGGCATGTGTGAGTTGTGTTGGTGTGTGAGCTGTGTTGCTGTGTGTGAGCTGTATTGGTGTGTGAGCTATGTTGGAGTGTGTGATGTGTTGGTGTGTGAACTGTGTTGGCATGTGAGCTGTGTTGGTGTGTGTGAGCTGTGTTGGTGTGTGTGTTGTGTTGGTGTGTGAGCTGTGTTGGTGTGTGAGCTGTGTTGGTGCGTGAGCTGTGTTGGTGTGCGTGAGCTGTGTTAATGTGTGTTAGATGTGTTGGTGTGTGAGTTGTGTTGATGTGTGAGCTGTGTTGGTGCGTGAGTTGTGTTGGTGTGTGAGCTATGTTGGTGTGTGAACTGTGTTGGTGTGTGAGCTGTGATGGTGTGTGTGAGTTGTGTTTGTGTATGTGAGTTGTGTTGATGTGTGTGAGCTGTGTTGGTGTGTGTGTGTGTTAATTTGTGAGCTGTGTAGCTGTGTGTGTTGTGTTGGTCGGTGTGAGCTGTGTTGGTGTGGGAGCTGTGTTGCTGTGTGAGCTGTGTTGTTCTGTGTGAGTTGTGTTGGTTTGTGATGTGTGTTGGCATGTGTGAGTTGTGTTGGTTTGTGAGCTGAGCTGGATTGTGAGCTGTGTTGCCGTGTGTGAGTTGTGTTGGTGTGTGAGCTGTGTTGCTGTGTGTGAGCTGTGTTGGTGTATGTGCTATGTTGGTGTGCGTGACCTTTGTTGGTGTGTGTGAGTTGTGTTGGTGTGTGAGCTATGTTGGTGTGTGAACTGTGTTGCTGTGTGAGCTGTGATGGTGTGTGAGCTGTGTTGGAGTCTGAGCTGTGTTGGCATGTGAACTGTGTTGATGTCTGTGAGTTGTGTTGGTGTGTGAACTGTGTTGCTATGTGAGCTGTGATGGTGTGTGTGAGTTGTGTTGGTGTGTGAGCTGTGCTGGTGTGTGTGAGCTGCGTTGGTGTGTGAGTTGTGTTAGTGCGAGAGCTGTGTTGGTGTGTGAGCTGTGTTGGTGTGTGAGTTGTGTTGGTTTTTGAGCTGTGTTGGTGTGTGAGTTGTGTTGGTGTGTGTGAACTGTGTTGGTGTGTGAGCTGTGTTGTTGTGCGTGACCTGTGTTGGTGTATGTGAGCCGTGTTGGTGTGTGAGTTGTGTTGGTGTGTGTGAGCTGTGATGGTGTGTGAGCTGTGTTGGTGTGTGAGCTGTATTGGCGTGTGCTGTGTTGGTGTGTGAGCTGTGTAGGCATGTGAGCTGTTTTGATATGTGTGAGTTGTGTTGGTGTGTGATCTATGTTGGTGTGTGAACTGTGTTGCTGTGTGAGCTATGATGGTGTGTGTGAGCTGTGTTGATGTATGTGAGTTGTGATGGTATGTGTGAGCTGTGTTGGGGTATGTGAGCTGTGTTGGTGTGTGAGCTTTGTTGGTGCGCAAGCTGTTCTGATTCATGACCTCTGTTGGTGCGTGAGCTGTGTAGGTGTATGTGAGCTGTTGTGTGTTTGTGAGCTGTGTTGTTCTGTGTGAGTTGTGTTGGTGTGTGAGCTGTGTTGGTGGGTGTGAACTTTGTTGGTGTGTGAGCTGTGTTGACGTGTGAGCTGTGTTGGTTTGTGTGAGCTGTGTTGGTGTCTGTAAGCTGTTTTGGTGTGTAAGCTATGTTGATGTGTGAGCTGTGTTGGTGTGTGAGTGTGTTAGTTTATGAGCTGTGTAGCTGTGTGTGTTGTGTTGGTTTATGAGTTATGTTGGTGTGCGAGTGTGTTGATATGTGAGCTGTGTTGGTGTGTGAGCTGTGCTGGTGTGTGTGAGCTGCGTTGGTGTGTGAGTTTTGTTGGTGCGAGAGCTGTGTTGCTGTGTGAGCTGTGTTGGTGTGTGAGTTGTGTTGGTGTGTGAGCTGTGTTGGTGTTTGTGCTGTGTTGGTTTATGAGCTGTGTTGGTTTGTGAGCTGTGTTGGTGTTTGAGCTTTGTTGGTGTGTGAGTTGTGTTGGTGTGTGAGCTGTATTGGTGTGTGAACTTTGTTGGTGTGTGTGAGCTGTGTTCGTGTGTGTGAGCTGCGTTGGTGTGTAAGCTGTGTCATTGTTTGTTAGCTGTGTTGGTGTGTGAGCTGTGTTGGTTTGTGAGCTGTGTTTGTGTGTGAGATGTGTTGGTGTGTGAGCTGTGTTGGCTTGTAAGTTTTGTTGATTTGTGAGCTGTGTCGTTCTGTGTGAGCTGTGTTGGTATGTGAGTTGTGTTGGTGTGTGAGCTGTGTTGGTGTGCGTGAGCTGTGTTGATGATGTGTGTGAGCTGTGTTGGTGTGTGTGTTGTGTTGGTGTGTGAGTTGTGTTGGTGTGTGAGCTGTGTTGGTGTGTGAGCTGTGTTGGTGTTCGTTAGCTGTGTTGATGTGTGTGAGCTGTGTTGGTGTGTGTGTTGTTTTGGTGTGTGAGCTGTGTTGGTGTGTGAGTTGTGTTGATGTGTGAGCTCTGTTGGTGTGTGAGTTGTGTTTGCGTGTGTGCTGTGTTGGTTTGTGTGATCTGTGTTGGTGTCTGTGAGCTGTTTTGGTGTGTGAGCTATGTTGGTGTTTGAGCTGTGTTGGTGTGTGAGTGTGTTAGTTTGTGAGCTTTGTTGGTGTGTGAGCTGTGTTGGTGTGTGTGAGCTGTGTTGTTGTGTGTGAGTTGTGTTGGTGTGTGTGTTGTGTTGGTCTGTGAGCTGTGTTGGTCTGTGAGCTGTGTTGGTGTGTGAGTTGTGCTGATGTGTGAATTGTGTCAGTGTGTGAGCTGTGTTGTTGTGTGTGAGCTGTGTTAGTGTGTGAGTTGTGTTGGTGTTTGAGCTCTGTTTGTTTGTGAACTGTGTTCGTGTGAGTTGTGTTGCTCTGTGAGCTGTGTTAGTTTGTGAGATGTGTTGTTTTGTGAGCTGTGTTGGTGTGTGAGCTGTGTTGGTTTGTGAACTGTGTTGCTGCGTGAGCTGTGTTGGTGTTTGTGAGCTGTGTTGGTGTATGAGCTGTTCTGGTGTGTGAGTGTGTTAGTTTGTGAGCTGTGTAGCTGTGTGTGTTGTGTTTGTGTGTGAGTTGTGTTGGTGTGTGTAGGCTGTGTTGGTTTGTGAGCTGTGTTAGTGTGTGAGCTGTGTTTTGTTTGTGAGCTCTGTTGGTGTGTGAGTTGTGTTGGTGAGTGATCTGTGTTGGCATGTGTGAGCTTTGTTGGTGTGTGAGCTGTGTTGGTGTGTGAGCTGTTGGTGTGTGTGACCTGTGTTGGTGTGTGTGAGCTGTGTTGGTGAGTGTGAGCCATGTTGGTGTGTGAGGTGTGTTGGTGTGTGTGAGCTGTGATGGTGTGTGAGCTGTGTTGCTGTGTGAGCATTGTTGGCATGTGTGAGTTGTGTTGGTGTGTGAGCTGTGTTGCTGTGTGTGAGCTGTATTGGTGTGTGAGCTATGTTGGAGTGTGTGATGTGTTGGTGTGTGAACTGTGTTGGCATGTGAGCTGTTTTAGTGTGTGTGAGCTATATTGGTGTGTGAGCTGTGTTGGTGTGTGAGCTGTGTTGGTGTGTGAGTGTGTTAGTTTGTGAGCTGTGTAGCTGTGTGTATTGTGTTGGGAGTGGGGATGGAGTACAGGGAGATGGGGGTAACAAGGGAGAAGACAGCAACTGGGGAGGTAGGTGTAACGGGCGTGGAATGTGTGAGGGATGGAATTTGGATGGGAAAGAGTGCGGAGGAGGGAGGGGGCTTGTGTGAGTTGTGTTGGTGTGTGAGTGTGTTGATTTGTGAGCTGTGTTGGTGTGTGAGCTGTGTTGGTGTTTGAGCTGTGTTTGTGTGTAAGCTGTTGGTGTGCGTGACCTGTGTTGGTGTGTGTGAGCTGTGTTGGTGAGTGTGAGCTGTGTTGGTGAGTGTGAGCTGTGTTGGTGTGTGAGCCGTGTTGGTGTGTGAGCTGTGTTGGTGTGTGAGCTGTGCTGATGTATGTCAGCTGTTTTGGTGTGTGTGAGCTCTGATGTTCTATGTTGTCTGTGCTCGTGTGTGTGAGCTGTGTTGGTCGGTGTGAGCTGTGTTGTTATGTGAGCAGTGTTGGTTTGTGAGCTGTGTTGCTGTGTGAGCTGTGTTGGTGTGTGTGAGTTGTGTTGGTGTGTGATCTGTGTTGGCATGTGTGAGTTGTGTTGGTGTGTGAGCTGTGTTGGTGTGTGTGATGTGTTGGTGTGTGAACTGTGTTGGCATGTGAGCTGTGTTGGTCCGTGAGCTGTGTTGTTGTGTGAGCTGTGTTGGTGTCTGAGCTGTGTTGGTGTGTGTGAGCTGTGTTGGTGTGTGAGCTGTTTTGGTGTGTGAGCTATGTTGGTGTGTGAGCTGTGTTGGTGCATGCGTGTGTTAGTTTGTGAGCTGTGTAGCTGTGTGCATTGTGTTGGGAGGGGGGATGGAGTACAGGGAGGAGCGGGTAACAAGGGAGAAGACAGCAACTAGGGAGGTAGGTGTAACTTGCGTGGAAGGTGTGAGGGAAGGAATTTGGATGGGAAAGAGTGCGGAGAAGGTCGGGGGGTTGTGTGAGTTGTGTTGGTGTGTGAGTGTGTTGATTTGTGAACTGTGTTGGTGTGTGAGCTGTGTTAGTGTTTGAGTTGTGTTGGTGTGTGAGCTGTGCTGGTGTGTGTGAGCTGTGTTGGTGTGTGAGTTTTGTTGATGCGTGAGCTGTGTTATTGTGTGAGCTGTGCTGGTGTGTGAGCCGTGTTGGTGTGTGAGTTGTGTTGGTGTGTGTGAGCTGTGATGGTGTGTGAGCTGTGTTGGTGTGTGAGCTGTATTGGCGTGTGCTGTGTTGGTGTGTGAGCTGTGTAGGCATGTGAGCTGTTTTGATATGTGTGAGTTGTGTTGGTGTGTGATCTATGTTGGTGTGTGAACTGTGTTGCTGTGTGAGCTATGATGGCGTGTGTGAGCTGTGTTGGTGTATGTGAGTTGTGATGGTATGTGTGAGCTGTGTTGGGGTATGTGAGCTGTGTTGGTGTGTGAGCTTTGTTGGTGCGCGAGCTGTTCTGGTTCATGACCTCTGTTGGTGTGTGAGCTGTGTAGGTGTATGTGAGCTGTTGTGTGTTTGTGAGCTGTGTTGTTCTGTGTGAGTTGTGTTGGTGTGTGAGCTGTGTTGGTGGGTGTGAACTTTGTTGGTGTGTGAGCTGTGTTGACGTGTGAGCTGTGTTGGTTTGTGTGAGCTGTGTTGGTGTCTGTAAGCTGTTTTGGTGTGTAAGCTATGTTGATGTGTGAGCTGTGTTGGTGTGTGAGTGTGTTAGCTTATGAGCTGTGTAGCTGTGTGTGTTGTGTTGGTTTATGAGTTATGTTGGTGTGCGAGTGTGTTGATATGTGAGCTGAGTTGGTGTGTGAGCTGTGCTGGTGTGTGTGAGCTGCGTTGGTGTGTGAGTTTTGTTGGTGCGAGAGCTGTGTTGCTGTGTGTGCTGTGTTGGTGTGTGAGTTGTGTTGGTGTGTGAGCTGTGTTGGTGTTTGTGCTGTGTTGGTTTATGAGCTGTGTTGGTTTGTGAGCTGTGTTGGTGTTTGAGCTTTGTTGGTGTGTGAGTTGTGTTGGTGTGTGAGCTGTATTGGTGTGTGAACTGTGTTGGTGTGTGTGAGCTGTGTTCGTGTGTGTGAGCTGCGTTGGTGTGTAAGCTGTGTCATTGTTTGTTAGCTGTGTTGGTGTGTGAGCTGTGTTGGTTTGTGAGCCGTGTTTGTGTGTGAGATGTGTTGGTGTGTGAGCTGTGTTGGTTTGTAAGTTTTGTTGATTTGTGAGCTGTGTCGTTCTGTGTGAGCTGTGTTGGTATGTGAGTTGTGTTGGTGTGTGAGCTGTGTTGGTGTGCGTGAGCTGTGTTGATGTGTATGAGCTGTGTTGGTGTGTGTGTTGTGTTGGTGTGTGAGTTGTGTTGGTGTGTGAGTTGTCTATGTTTGTGATGTGTGTTGGCATGTGTGAGCTGTGTTGCTGTAGTAAGCTGTGTTGGTGTATGTGCTGTGTTGGTGTGCGTGACCTGTGTTGGTGTGTGTGAGTTGTGTTGGTGTGTGAGCTATGTTGATGTGTTAACTGTGTTGCTGTGTTAGCTGCGATGGTGGGTGTGAGCTGTGTTGGTGTATGTGATCTGTGTTGGTGTCTGAGCTTCGTTGGTGTGTGAGCTGTGTTGGTGTGTGAGCTGTGTTGGTGTGTGAGCTGTGTTGGTGTGTGTGAGCTGTGTTGGTGTGTGTGTTGTGTTGGTGTGTGAGCTGTTGGTGTGTGTGACCTGTGTTGGTGTGTGTGACCTGTGTTGGTGAATGTGAGCCATGTTGGTGTGTGAGGTGTGTTGGTGTGTGTGAGCTGTGATGGTGTGTGAGCTGTGTTGCTGTGTGAGCATTGTTGGCATGTGTGAGTTGTGTTGGTGTGTGAGCTGTGTTGCTGTGTGTGAGCTGTATTGGTGTGTGAGCTATGTTGGAGTGTGTGATGTGTTGGTGTGTGAACTGTGTTGGCATGTGAGCTGTTTTAGTGTGTGTGAGCTATATTGGTGTGTGAGCTGTGTTGGTGTGTGAGCTGTGTTGGTGTGTGAGTGTGTTAGTTTGTGAGCTGTGTAGCTGTGTGTATTGTGTTGGGAGTGGGGATGGAGTACAGGGAGATGGGGGTAACAAGGGAGAAGACAGCAACTGGGGAGGTAGGTGTAACGGGCGTGGAATGTGTGAGGGATGGAATTTGGATGGGAAAGAGTGCGGAGGAGGGAGGGGGCTTGTGTGAGTTGTGTTGGTGTGTGAGTGTGTTGATTTGTGAGCTGTGTTGGTGTGTGAGCTGTGTTGGTGTTTGAGCTGTGTTTGTGTGTAAGCTGTTGGTGTGCGTGACCTGTGTTGGTGTGTGTGAGCTGTGTTGGTGAGTGTGAGCTGTGTTGGTGAGTGTGAGCTGTGTTGGTGTGTGAGCCGTGTTGGTGTGTGAGCTGTGTTGGTGTGTGAGCTGTGCTGATGTATGTCAGCTGTTTTGGTGTGTGTGAGCTCTGATGTTCTATGTTGTCTGTGCTCGTGTGTGTGAGCTGTGTTGGTCGGTGTGAGCTGTGTTGTTATGTGAGCAGTGTTGGTTTGTGAGCTGTGTTGCTGTGTGAGCTGTGTTGGTGTGTGTGAGTTGTGTTGGTGTGTGATCTGTGTTGGCATGTGTGAGTTGTGTTGGTGTGTGAGCTGTGTTGGTGTGTGTGATGTGTTGGTGTGTGAACTGTGTTGGCATGTGAGCTGTGTTGGTCCGTGAGCTGTGTTGTTGTGTGAGCTGTGTTGGTGTCTGAGCTGTGTTGGTGTGTGTGAGCTGTGTTGGTGTGTGAGCTGTTTTGGTGTGTGAGCTATGTTGGTGTGTGAGCTGTGTTGGTGCATGCGTGTGTTAGTTTGTGAGCTGTGTAGCTGTGTGCATTGTGTTGGGAGGGGGGATGGAGTACAGGGAGGAGCGGGTAACAAGGGAGAAGACAGCAACTAGGGAGGTAGGTGTAACTTGCGTGGAAGGTGTGAGGGAAGGAATTTGGATGGGAAAGAGTGCGGAGAAGGTCGGGGGGTTGTGTGAGTTGTGTTGGTGTGTGAGTGTGTTGATTTGTGAACTGTGTTGGTGTGTGAGCTGTGTTAGTGTTTGAGTTGTGTTGGTGTGTGAGCTGTGCTGGTGTGTGTGAGCTGTGTTGGTGTGTGAGTTTTGTTGATGCGTGAGCTGTGTTATTGTGTGAGCTGTGCTGGTGTGTGAGCCGTGTTGGTGTGTGAGTTGTGTTGGTGTGTGTGAGCTGTGATGGTGTGTGAGCTGTGTTGGTGTGTGAGCTGTATTGGCGTGTGCTGTGTTGGTGTGTGAGCTGTGTAGGCATGTGAGCTGTTTTGATATGTGTGAGTTGTGTTGGTGTGTGATCTATGTTGGTGTGTGAACTGTGTTGCTGTGTGAGCTATGATGGCGTGTGTGAGCTGTGTTGGTGTATGTGAGTTGTGATGGTATGTGTGAGCTGTGTTGGGGTATGTGAGCTGTGTTGGTGTGTGAGCTTTGTTGGTGCGCGAGCTGTTCTGGTTCATGACCTCTGTTGGTGTGTGAGCTGTGTAGGTGTATGTGAGCTGTTGTGTGTTTGTGAGCTGTGTTGTTCTGTGTGAGTTGTGTTGGTGTGTGAGCTGTGTTGGTGGGTGTGAACTTTGTTGGTGTGTGAGCTGTGTTGACGTGTGAGCTGTGTTGGTTTGTGTGAGCTGTGTTGGTGTCTGTAAGCTGTTTTGGTGTGTAAGCTATGTTGATGTGTGAGCTGTGTTGGTGTGTGAGTGTGTTAGTTTATGAGCTGTGTAGCTGTGTGTGTTGTGTTGGTTTATGAGTTATGTTGGTGTGCGAGTGTGTTGATATGTGAGCTGAGTTGGTGTGTGAGCTGTGCTGGTGTGTGTGAGCTGCGTTGGTGTGTGAGTTTTGTTGGTGCGAGAGCTGTGTTGCTGTGTGTGCTGTGTTGGTGTGTGAGTTGTGTTGGTGTGTGAGCTGTGTTGGTGTTTGTGCTGTGTTGGTTTATGAGCTGTGTTGGTTTGTGAGCTGTGTTGGTGTTTGAGCTTTGTTGGTGTGTGAGTTGTGTTGGTGTGTGAGCTGTATTGGTGTGTGAACTGTGTTGGTGTGTGTGAGCTGTGTTCGTGTGTGTGAGCTGCGTTGGTGTGTAAGCTGTGTCATTGTTTGTTAGCTGTGTTGGTGTGTGAGCTGTGTTGGTTTGTGAGCCGTGTTTGTGTGTGAGATGTGTTGGTGTGTGAGCTGTGTTGGTTTGTAAGTTTTGTTGATTTGTGAGCTGTGTCGTTCTGTGTGAGCTGTGTTGGTATGTGAGTTGTGTTGGTGTGTGAGCTGTGTTGGTGTGCGTGAGCTGTGTTGATGTGTGTGAGCTGTGTTGGTGTGTGTGTTGTGTTGGTGTGTGAGTTGTGTTGGTGTGTGAGCTGTGTTGGTGTGTGAGCTGTGTTGGTGTTCGTGAGCAGTGTTGATGTGTGTGAGCTGTGTTGGTGTGTGTGTTGTTTTGGTGTGTGAGCTGTGTTGGTGTGTGAGTTGTGTTGGCGTGTGTGCTGTGTTGGTTTGTGTGAGCTGTGTTGGTGTCTGTGAGCTGTTTTGGTGTGTGAGCTATGTTGGTGTTTGAGCTGTGTTGGTGTGTGAGTGTGTTAGTTTGTGAGCTTTGTTGGTGTGTGAGCTGTGTTGGTGTGTGTGAGCTGTGTTGTTGTGTGTGAGTTGTGTTGGTGTGTGTGTTGTGTTGGTCTGTGAGCTGTGTTGGTCTGTGAGCTGTGTTGGTGTGTGAGTTGTGCTGATGTGTGAGTTGTGTTGGTGTTTGAGCTCTGTTTGTTTGTGAACTGTGTTCGTGTGAGTTGTGTTGTTCTGTGAGCTGTGTTAGTTTGTGAGATGTGTTGTTTTGTGAGCTGTGTTGGTGTGTGAGCTGTGTTGGTTTGTGAACTGTGTTGCTGCGTGAGCTGTGTTGGTGTTTGTGAGCTGTGTTGGTGTATGAGCTGTTCTGGTGTGTGAGTGTGTTAGTTTGTGAGCTGTGTAGCTGTGTGTGTTGTGTTTGTGTGTGAGTTGTGTTGGTTTGTGTAGGCTGTGTTGGTTTGTGAGCTGTGTTAGTGTGTGAGCTGTGTTTTGTTTGTGAGCTCTGTTGGTGTGTGAGTTGTGTTGGTGAGTGATCTGTGTTGGCATGTGTGAGCTTTGTTGGTGTGTGAGCTGTGTTGGTGTGTGAGCTGTTGGTGTGTGTGACCTGTGTTGGTGTGTGTGACCTGTGTTGGTGAGTGTGAGCCATGTTGGTGTGTGAGGTGTGTTGGTGTGTGTGAGCTGTGATGGTGTGTGAGCTGTGTTGCTGTGTGAGCATTGTTGGCGTGTGTGAGTTGTGTTGGTGTGTGAGCTGTGTTGCTGTGTGTGAGTTGTGTTGGCGTGTGTGCTGTGTTGGTTTGTGTGATCTGTGTTGGTGTCTGTGAGCTGTTTTGGTGTGTGAGCTATGTTGGTGTTTGAGCTGTGTTGGTGTGTGAGTGTGTTAGTTTGTGAGCTTTGTTGGTGTGTGAGCTGTGTTGGTGTGTGTGAGCTGTGTTGTTGTGTGTGAGTTGTGTTGGTGTGTGTGTTGTGTTGGTCTGTGAGCTGTGTTGGTCTGTGAGCTGTGTTGTTGTGTGAGTTGTGCTGATGTGTGAATTGTGTCAGTGTGTGAGCTGTGTTGTTGTGTGTGAGCTGTGTTAGAGTGTGAGTTGTGTTGGTGTTTGAGCTCTGTTTGTTTGTGAACTGTGTTCGTGTGAGTTGTGTTGCTCTGTGAGCTGTGTTAGTTTGTGAGATGTGTTGTTTTGTGAGCTGTGTTGGTGTGTGAGCTGTGTTGGTTTGTGAACTGTGTTGCTGCGTGAGCTGTGTTGGTGTTTGTGAGCTGTGTTGGTGTATGAGCTGTTCTGGTGTGTGAGTGTGTTAGTTTGTGAGCTGTGTAGCTGTGTGTGTTGTGTTTGTGTGTGAGTTGTGTTGGTGTGTGTAGGCTGTGTTGGTTTGTGAGCTGTGTTAGTGTGTGAGCTGTGTTTTGTTTGTGAGCTCTGTTGGTGTGTGAGTTGTGTTGGTGAGTGATCTGTGTTGGCATGTGTGAGCTTTGTTGGTGTGTGAGCTGTGTTGGTGTGTGAGCTGTTGGTGTGTGTGACCTGTGTTGGTGTGTGTGAGCTGTGTTGGTGAGTGTGAGCCATGTTGGTGTGTGAGGTGTGTTGGTGTGTGTGAGCTGTGATGGTGTGTGAGCTGTGTTGCTGTGTGAGCATTGTTGGCATGTGTGAGTTGTGTTGGTGTGTGAGCTGTGTTGCTGTGTGTGAGCTGTATTGGTGTGTGAGCTATGTTGGAGTGTGTGATGTGTTGGTGTGTGAACTGTGTTGGCATGTGAGCTGTGTTGGTGTGTGTGAGTTGTTTTGGTGTGTGAGCTATGTTGGTGTGTGAACAGTGTTGCTTTTTGAGTTGTGATGGAGTGTGTGTGCTGTGTTGGGGTACGTGAGCTGTTTTAGTGTGTGAGCTATATTGGTGTGTGAGCTGTGTTGGTGTGTGAGCTGTGTTGGTGTGTGAGTGTGTTAGTTTGTGAGCTGTGTAGCTGTGTGTATTGTGTTGGGAGTGGGGATGGAGTACAGGGAGATGGGGGTAACAAGGGAGAAGACAGCAACTGGGGAGGTAGGTGTAACGGGCGTGGAATGTGTGAGGGATGGAATTTGGATGGGAAAGCGTGCGGAGGAGGGAGGGGGCTTGTGTGAGTTGTGTTGGTGTGTGAGTGTGTTGATTTGTGAGCTGTGTTGGTGTGTGAGCTGTGTTGGTGTTTGAGCTGTGTTTGTGTGTAAGCTGTTGGTGTGCGTGACCTGTGTTGGTGTGTGTGAGCTGTGTTGGTGAGTGTGAGCTGTGTTGGTGAGTGTGAGCTGTGTTGGTGTGTGAGCCGTGTTGGTGTGTGAGCTGTGTTGGTGTGTGAGCTGTGCTGATGTATGTCAGCTGTTTTGGTGTGTGTGAGCTCTGATGTTCTATGTTGTCTGTGCTCGTGTGTGTGAGCTGTGTTGGTCGGTGTGAGCTGTGTTGTTATGTGAGCAGTGTTGGTTTGTGAGCTGTGTTGCTGTGTGAGCTGTGTTGGTGTGTGTGAGTTGTGTTGGTGTGTGATCTGTGTTGGCATGTGTGAGTTGTGTTGGTGTGTGAGCTGTGTTGGTGTGTGTGATGTGTTGGTGTGTGAACTGTGTTGGCATGTGAGCTGTGTTGGTCCGTGAGCTGTGTTGTTGTGTGAGCTGTGTTGGTGTCTGAGCTGTGTTGGTGTGTGTGAGCTGTGTTGGTGTGTGAGCTGTTTTGGTGTGTGAGCTATGTTGGTGTGTGAGCTGTGTTGGTGCATGCGTGTGTTAGTTTGTGAGCTGTGTAGCTGTGTGCATTGTGTTGGGAGGGGGGATGGAGTACAGGGAGGAGCGGGTAACAAGGGAGAAGACAGCAACTAGGGAGGTAGGTGTAACTTGCGTGGAAGGTGTGAGGGAAGGAATTTGGATGGGAAAGAGTGCGGAGAAGGTCGGGGGGTTGTGTGAGTTGTGTTGGTGTGTGAGTGTGTTGATTTGTGAACTGTGTTGGTGTGTGAGCTGTGTTAGTGTTTGAGTTGTGTTGGTGTGTGAGCTGTGCTGGTGTGTGTGAGCTGTGTTGGTGTGTGAGTTTTGTTGATGCGTGAGCTGTGTTATTGTGTGAGCTGTGCTGGTGTGTGAGCCGTGTTGGTGTGTGAGTTGTGTTGGTGTGTGTGAGCTGTGATGGTGTGTGAGCTGTGTTGGTGTGTGAGCTGTATTGGCGTGTGCTGTGTTGGTGTGTGAGCTGTGTAGGCATGTGAGCTGTTTTGATATGTGTGAGTTGTGTTGGTGTGTGATCTATGTTGGTGTGTGAACTGTGTTGCTGTGTGAGCTATGATGGCGTGTGTGAGCTGTGTTGGTGTATGTGAGTTGTGATGGTATGTGTGAGCTGTGTTGGGGTATGTGAGCTGTGTTGGTGTGTGAGCTTTGTTGGTGCGCGAGCTGTTCTGGTTCATGACCTCTGTTGGTGTGTGAGCTGTGTAGGTGTATGTGAGCTGTTGTGTGTTTGTGAGCTGTGTTGTTCTGTGTGAGTTGTGTTGGTGTGTGAGCTGTGTTGGTGGGTGTGAACTTTGTTGGTGTGTGAGCTGTGTTGACGTGTGAGCTGTGTTGGTTTGTGTGAGCTGTGTTGGTGTCTGTAAGCTGTTTTGGTGTGTAAGCTATGTTGATGTGTGAGCTGTGTTGGTGTGTGAGTGTGTTAGTTTATGAGCTGTGTAGCTGTGTGTGTTGTGTTGGTTTATGAGTTATGTTGGTGTGCGAGTGTGTTGATATGTGAGCTGTGTTGGTGTGTGAGCTGTGCTGGTGTGTGTGAGCTGCGTTGGTGTGTGAGTTTTGTTGGTGCGAGAGCTGTGTTGCTGTGTGAGCTGTGTTGGTGTGTGAGTTGTGTTGGTGTGTGAGCTGTGTTGGTGTTTGTGCTGTGTTGGTTTATGAGCTGTGTTGGTTTGTGAGCTGTGTTGGTGTTTGAGCTTTGTTGGTGTGTGAGTTGTGTTGGTGTGTGAGCTGTATTGGTGTGTGAACTGTGTTGGTGTGTGTGAGCTGTGTTCGTGTGTGTGAGCTGCGTTGGTGTGTAAGCTGTGTCATTGTTTGTTAGCTGTGTTGGTGTGTGAGCTGTGTTGGTTTGTGAGCCGTGTTTGTGTGTGAGATGTGTTGGTGTGTGAGCTGTGTTGGTTTGTAAGTTTTGTTGATTTGTGAGCTGTGTCGTTCTGTGTGAGCTGTGTTGGTATGTGAGTTGTGTTGGTGTGTGAGCTGTGTTGGTGTGCGTGAGCTGTGTTGATGTGTGTGAGCTGTGTTGGTGTGTGTGTTGTGTTGGTGTGTGAGTTGTGTTGGTGTGTGAGCTGTGTTGGTGTGTGAGCTGTGTTGGTGTTCGTGAGCTGTGTTGATGTGTGTGAGCTGTGTTGGTGTGTGTGTTGTTTTGGTGTGTGAGCTGTGTTGGTGTGTGAGTTGTGTTGGCGTGTGTGCTGTGTTGGTTTGTGTGAGCTGTGTTGGTGTCTGTGAGCTGTTTTGGTGTGTGAGCTATGTTGGTGTTTGAGCTGTGTTGGTGTGTGAGTGTGTTAGTTTGTGAGCTTTGTTGGTGTGTGAGCTGTGTTGGTGTGTGTGAGCTGTGTTGGTGTATGTGCTGTGTTGGTGTGCGTGACCTGTGTTGGTGTGTGTGAGTTGTGTTGGTGTGTGAGCTATGTTGGTGTGTGAACTGTGTTGCTGTGTGAGCTGTGATGGTGGGTGTGAGCTGTGTTGTTGTATGTGAGCTGTGTTGGTGTGTGAGCTTTGTTGGTGCGCGTGCTGTGCTGGTGTTTGAGCTGTGTTGGTGTGTGAGTTATGTTGGTGTGTGAGCTGTGTTGGTGTGTGAGCTGTGTTGGTGTGTGAGCTGTGTTGGTGTGTGTGTCGTGTTGGTGTGTGAGCTGTGTTGGTGTGTGAGCTGTGTTGGTTTGTGAGCTGTGTTGGTGTGCATGAGCTGTGTTGATGTTTGTGAGCTGTGTTGGTGTGTGTGTTGTGTTGGTGTGTGAGCTGTGTTGGTGTGTGAGTTGTGTTGATGTGTGAGCTGTGTTGGTGTGTGAGTTATGTTGGTCTGTGAGCTGTGTTGGTGTGTGAGCTGTGTTGGTGTGTGAGCTCTGATGGTATGCGTGAGCTGTGTTGGTGTGTGAGTTGTGTTGGCGTGTGAGCTGTGTTGCTGTGTGAGCTGTGTTGGTGTTTGTGAGTTGTGTTGGTGTGTGATCTGTGTTGGCATGTGTGAGTTGTGTTGTTTTGTGAGATGTGTTGCTGTGTGTGTGCTGTGTTGGTTTTTGTGCTGTGTTGGTGTGTGTGACCTGTGTTGGTGTGTGTGACCTGTGTTGGTGTGTGAGTTGTGTTGGTGTGTGTGAACTGTGTTGGTGTGTGTGCTGTGTTGGTGTGCGTGACCTTTGTTGGTGTATGTGAGCCGTGTTGGTGTGTGAATTGTGTTGGTGTGTGTGAGCTGTGATGGTGTGTGAACTGTGTTGGTGTGTGAGCTGTATTGGCTTGTGCTGTGTTAATGTGTGAGCTGTGTAGACATGTGAGCTGTGTTGATATGTGTGAGTTGTGTTGGTGTGTGAGCTATGTTGATGTGTGACTGTGTTGCTGTGTGAGCTGTGATGGTGTGTGAGCTGTGTTGGTGTGCGTGAGCTGTATTGATGTGTGTGAGCTGTGTTGGTGTGTGTGTTGTGTTGGTGTGTGAGCTGTGTTGGTGTGTGAGCTGTGTTTTTGTGTGAGCTGTGTTCGTGTGCGTGAGCTGTGTTGATGTGTGTGAGCTGTGTTGGAGTGTGTGTTGTATTGGTGTGTGAGCTGTGTTGGTGTGTGAGCTGTGTTGGTGTGTGAGCAGTGATGGTGTGTGAGCTGGGTTGTTGTATGTGAGATGTGCTGATGTATGTGAGCTGTTTTGGTGTGTGTGAGCTCTGATGTCATAGGTGGTCAGTGTTCGTGTGTGTGCAATGTGTTCACAGTGAGCTGTGTTGATGTGTGTGAGTTGTGTTGGTGTGTGAGCTATGTTGGTGTGTGAACTGTGTTGGTGTGTGAGCTGTGATTGTGTATGTGAGTTGTGTTGGTGTGTGTGAGCTGTGTTGGTGTGTGAGTGTGTTAGTTTGTGAGCTGTGCAGCTGTCTGTGTTGTGTTGGTGTATGAGTTATGTTGGTGTGCGTGTGTGTTGATTTGTGAGCTGTGTTGGTGTGTAAGTTGTGTTGGTGTGTGAGCTGTGCTGGTGTGTGTGAGCTGCGCTGGTTTGTGAGTTTTGTTGGTGCGAGAACTGTGTTGGTGTGTGAGCTGTGTTGGTGTATGAGTGGTGTTGGAGTGTGAGCTGTGTTGGTGTTTGAGCTGTGTTGGTTTATGAGCTGTGTTGGTTTGTGAGCTGTGTTGGTGTGTGAGCTTTGTTGGTGTGTGAGTTGTGTTGGTGTGTGAGCTGTGTTGGTGTGTGAGCTGTGTTGCTGTGCGTGAGCTGTGTTGGTGTATGTGCTGTGTTGGTGTGCGTGACCTGTGTTGGTGTGTGTGAGTTGTGTTGGTGTGTGAGCTATGTTGGTGTGTGAACTGTTTTGCTGTGTGAGCTGTGATGGTGTGTGTGAGCTGTGTTGTTGTATGTGAGCTGTGTTGGTGTGTGAGTTGTGTTGGTGTGTGTGAGTTGTGTTGGTGTGTGAGCTATGTTGGTGTGTGAACTGTGTTGCTGTGTGATCTATGATGGTGTGTGTGAGCTGTGTTGGTTTGTGATGTTTGTTGGCATGTGTGAGTTGTGTTGGTTTGTGAGCTGTGCTGGTGTGTGAGCTGTGTTGGTGTGCGTGACCTGTGTTGGTGTGTGTGAGTTGTGTTGGTGTGTGAGCTGTGTTGGTGTGTGAGCTGTGTTGCTGTGTGTGAGCTGTGTTGCTGTGTGAGCATTGTTGGCATGTGTGAGTTGTGTTGGTGTGTGAGCTGTGTTGCTGTGTGTGAGCTGTATTGGTGTGTGAGCTATGTTGGAGTGTGTGATGTGTTGGTGTGTGAACTGTGTTGGCATGTGAGCTGTGTTGGTGTGTGTGAGTTGTTTTGGTGTGTGAGCTATGTTGGTGTGTGAACAGTGTTGCTTTTTGAGTTGTGATGGAGTGTGTGTGCTGTGTTGGGGTACGTGAGCTGTTTTAGTGTGTGAGCTATATTGGTGTGTGAGCTGTGTTGGTGTGTGAGCTGTGTTGGTGTGTGAGTGTGTTAGTTTGTGAGCTGTGTAGCTGTGTGTATTGTGTTGGGAGTGGGGATGGAGTACAGGGAGATGGGGGTAACAAGGGAGAAGACAGCAACTGGGGAGGTAGGTGTAACGGGCGTGGAATGTGTGAGGGATGGAATTTGGATGGGAAAGAGTGCGGAGGAGGGAGGGGGCTTGTGTGAGTTGTGTTGGTGTGTGAGTGTGTTGATTTGTGAGCTGTGTTGGTGTGTGAGCTGTGTTGGTGTTTGAGCTGTGTTTGTGTGTAAGCTGTTGGTGTGCGTGACCTGTGTTGGTGTGTGTGAGCTGTGTTGGTGAGTGTGAGCTGTGTTGGTGAGTGTGAGTTGTGTTGGTGTGTGAGCTGTGTTGGTGTGTGTGAGTTGTGTTGGTGTGTGAGCTATGTTGGTGTGTGAACTGTTTTGCTGTGTGAGCTGTGATGGTGTGTGTGAGCTGTGTTGTTGTATGTGAGCTGTGTTGGTGTGTGAGTTGTGTTGGTGTGTGTGAGTTGTGTTGGTGTGTGAGCTATGTTGGTGTGTGAACTGTGTTGCTGTGTGATCTATGATGGTGTGTGTGAGCTGTGTTGGTTTGTGATGTTTGTTGGCATGTGTGAGTTGTGTTGGTTTGTGAGCTGTGCTGGTGTGTGAGCTGTGTTGGTGTGCGTGACCTGTGTTGGTGTGTGTGAGTTGTGTTGGTGTGTGAGCTGTGTTGGTGTGTGAGCTGTGTTGCTGTGTGTGAGCTGTGTTGGTGTGTGAGCTATGTTGGTGTGTGAACTGTGTTGCTGTGTGAGCTGTGATGGTGGGTGTGAGCTGTGTTGGTGTATGTGAGCTCTGTTGGTGTGTGAGTTATGTTGGTGTGTGAGCTGTGTTGGTGTGTGAGCTGTGTTGGTGTGTGTGTCGTGTTGGTGTGTGAGCTGTGTTGGTGTGTGAGCTGTGTTGGTGTTTGAGCTGTGTTTGTGTGTAAGCTGTTGGTGTGCGTGACCTGTGTTGGTGTGTGTGAGCTGTGTTGGTGAGTGTGAGCTGTGTTGGTGAGTGTGAGTTGTGTTGGTGTGTGAGCTGTGTTGGTGTGTGTGAGTTGTGTTGGTGTGTGAGCTATGTTGGTGTGTGAACTGTTTTGCTGTGTGAGCTGTGATGGTGTGTGTGAGCTGTGTTGTTGTATGTGAGCTGTGTTGGTGTGTGAGTTGTGTTGGTGTGTGTGAGTTGTGTTGGTGTGTGAGCTATGTTGGTGTGTGAACTGTGTTGCTGTGTGATCTATGATGGTGTGTGTGAGCTGTGTTGGTTTGTGATGTTTGTTGGCATGTGTGAGTTGTGTTGGTTTGTGAGCTGTGCTGGTGTGTGAGCTGTGTTGGTGTGCGTGACCTGTGTTGGTGTGTGTGAGTTGTGTTGGTGTGTGAGCTGTGTTGGTGTGTGAGCTGTGTTGCTGTGTGTGAGCTGTGTTGGTGTGTGAGCTATGTTGGTGTGTGAACTGTGTTGCTGTGTGAGCTGTGATGGTGGGTGTGAGCTGTGTTGGTGTATGTGAGCTCTGTTGGTGTGTGAGTTATGTTGGTGTGTGAGCTGTGTTGGTGTGTGAGCTGTGTTGGTGTGTGTGTCGTGTTGGTGTGTGAGCTGTGTTGGTGTGTGAGCTGTGTTGGGTTGTGAGCTGTGTTGGTGTGCATGAGCTGTGTTATGTGTGTGAGCTGTGTTGGTGTGTGTGTTGTGTTGGTGTGTGAGCTGTGTTGGTGTGTGAGTTGAGTTGATGTGTGAGCTGTGTTGGTGTGTGAGTTATGTTGGTCTGTGAGCTGTGTTGGTGTGTGAGCTGTGTTGGTGTGTGAGTTCTGATGGTATGCGTGAGCTGTGTTGGTGTGTGAGTTGTGTTGGCGTGTGAGATGTGTTGCTGTGTGAGCTGTGTTGGTGTTTGTGAGTTGTGTTGGTGTGTGATCTGTGTTGGCATGTGTGAGTTGTGTTGGTTTGTGAGCTGTGTTGCTGTGTGTGAGCTGTGTTGGTTTTTGTGCTGTGTTGGTGTGTGTGACCTGTGTTGGTGTGTGTGACCTGTGTTGGTGTGTGAGTTGTGTTGGTGTGTGTGAACTGTGTTGGTGTGTGAGCTGTGTTGGTGTGCGTGAGCTGTGTTGATGTGTGTGAGCTGTGTTGGTGTGTGTGTTGTGTTGATGTGTGAGCTGTGTTGGTGCGTGAGCTGTGTTTTTGTGTGAGCTGTGTTCGTGTGCGTGAGCTGTGTTGATGTGTGTGAGCTGTGTTGGAGTGCGTGTTGTATTGGTGTGTGAACTGTGTTGGTGTGTGAGCTGTGTTGTTGTGTGAGCAGTGATGGTGTGTGAGCTGGGTTGTTGTATGTGAGTTGTGCTGTCGTAGGTGGTCAGTGTTCGTGTGTGTGCGCTGTGTTCACAGTGAGCTGTGTTGAAGTGTGTGAGTTGTGTTGGTGTGTGAGCTATGTTGGTGTGTGAACTGTGTTGGTGTGTGAGCTGTGATGGTGTGTGTGAGTTGTGTTTGTGTATGTGAGTTGTGTTGGTGTGTGTGAGCTGTGTTGGTGTGTGAGTGTGTTAGTTTGTGAGCTGTGTAGCTGTGTGTGTTGTGTTGGTATATGAGTTATGCTGGTGTGCGAGTGTGTTGATTTGTGAGCTGTGTTGGTGTGTAAATTGTGTTGGTGTGTGAGCTGTGCTGGTGTGTGTGAGCTGCGCTGGTTTGTGAGTTTTGTTGGTTTGTGAGCTGTGTTGGTGTGTGAGCTTTGTTGGTGTGTGAGTTGTGTTGGTGTGTGAGCTGTGTTGGTGTGTGAGCTGTGTTGGTGTATGTGAGCTGTATTGGTGTATGAGCTTTGTTGGTGCGCGTGCCGTGCTGGTGTGTGAACACTGTTGGTTTGTGAATTATGTTGGTGTGTGAGCTGTGTTGGAGTCTGAGCTATGTTGGCATGTGAGCTGTGTTGATGTGTGTGAGTTGTGTTGGTGTGTGAGCTATGTTGGTGTGTGAACTGTGTTGCTGTGTGAGCTGTGATGGTATGTGTGAGCTGTGTTGAGGTATGTGAGCTGTGTTGGTGTGTGAGCTTTGTTGGTGCGCGAGCTGTTCTGGTTCATGACCTCTGTTGGTGTGTGAGCTGTGATGGTGTATGTGAGCTGTGTACTTTTATGTGAGCTGTTGTGTGTTTGTGAGCTGTGTTGGGCTGTGTGAGTTGTGTTGGTATGTGAGCTGTGTTGATGGGTGTGAGCTTTGTTGTTGTGTGAGCTGTGTTGACGTGTGAGCTGTGTTGGTTTGTGTGAGCTGTGTTGGTGTCTGTGAGCTGTTTTGGTGTGTGAGCTATGTTCGTTTATGAGCTGTGTTGGTGTGTGAGCTGTGTTGGTTTGTGAGCTGTGTTGGTGTGCGTGCTGTGTTGGTGTGTGTGAGCTGTGATGGTTTGTGAGTTGTTTTGTTGTATGTGAGCTGTTTTGGTGTGTGTGACCTCTGATGTTGTATGTTGGCTGTGCTCGTGTGTGTGAGCTGTGTTCAGGGTGGGGGTGGTGGTCAATCTGCCCTTGTTGTGTGTATATGAGCTATTTTGGTGTGTGTGAGTTGTTTTGGTCGGTGTGAGCTGTGTTGGTGTGGGAGCTGTGTTGCTGTGTGAGCTGTGTTGGTCTGTGAGTTGTCTATGTTTGTGATGTGTGTTGGCATGTGTGAGCTGTGTTGCTGTAGTAAGCTGTGTTGGTGTATGTGCTGTGTTGGTGTGCGTGACCTGTGTTGGTGTGTGTGAGTTGTGTTGGTGTGTGAGCTATGTTGATGTGTTAACTGTGTTGCTGTGTTAGCTGCGATGGTGGGTGTGAGCTGTGTTGGTGTATGTGATCTGTGTTGGTGTGTGAGCTTCGTTGGTGTGTGAGCTGTGTTGGTGTGTGAGCTGTGTTGGTGTGTGAGCTGTGTTGGTGTGTGTGAGCTGTGTTGGTGTGTGTGTTGTGTTGGTGTGTGAGCTGTTGGTGTGTGTGACCTGTGTTGGTGTGTGTGACCTGTGTTGGTGAATGTGAGCCATGTTGGTGTGTGAGGTGTGTTGGTGTGTGTGAGCTGTGATGGTGTGTGAGCTGTGTTGCTGTGTGAGCATTGTTGGCATGTGTGAGTTGTGTTGGTGTGTGAGCTGTGTTGCTGTGTGTGAGCTGTATTGGTGTGTGAGCTCTGTTGGAGTGTGTGATGTGTTGGTGTGTGAACTGTGTTGGCATGTGAGCTGTGTTGGTGTGTGTGAGCTGTGTTGGTGTGTGTGTTGTGTTGGTGTGTGAGCTGTGTTGGTGTGTGAGCTGTGTTGGTGCGTGAGCTGTGTTGGTGTGCGTGAGCTGTGTTAATGTGTGTGAGATGTGTTGGTGTGTGAGTTGTGTTGATGTGTGAGCTGTGTTGGTGCGTGAGTTGTGTTGGTGTGTGAGCTATGTTGGTGTGTGAACTGTGTTGGTGTGTGAGCTGTGATGGTGTGTGTGAGTTGTGTTTGTGTATGTGAGTTGTGTTGGTGTGTGTGAGCTGTGTTGGTGTGTGTGTGTGTTAATTTGTGAGCTGTGTAGCTGTGTGTGTTGCGTTGGTCGGTGTGAGCTGTGTTGGTGTGGGAGCTGTGTTGCTGTGTGAGCTGTGTTGTTCTGTGTGAGTTGTGTTGGTTTGTGATGTGTGTTGGCATGTGTGAGTTGTGTTGGTTTGTGAGCTGAGCTGGATTGTGAGCTGTGTTGCCGTGTGTGAGTTGTGTTGGTGTGTGAGCTGTGTTGGTGTGTGAGCTGTGTTGCTGTGTGTGAGCTGTGTTGGTGTATGTGCTATGTTGGTGTGCGTGACCTGTGTTGGTGTGTGTGAGTTGTGTTGGTGTGTGAGCTATGTTGGTGTGTGAACTGTGTTGCTGTGTGAGCTGTGATGGTGTGTGAGCTGTGTTGGAGTCTGAGCTGTGTTGGCATGTGAACTGTGTTGATGTCTGTGAGTTGTGTTGGTGTGTGAACTGTGTTGCTATGTGAGCTGTGATGGTGTGTGTGAGTTGTGTTGGTGTGTGAGCTGTGCTGGTGTGTGTGAGCTGCGTTGGTGTGTGAGTTGTGTTAGTGCGAGAGCTGTGTTGGTGTGTGAGCTGTGTTGGTGTGTGAGTTGTGTTGGTTTTTGAGCTGTGTTGGTGTGTGAGTTGTGTTGGTGTGTGTGAACTGTGTTGGTGTGTGAGCTGTGTTGTTGTGCGTGACCTGTGTTGGTGTATGTGAGCCGTGTTGGTGTGTGAGTTGTGTTGGTGTGTGTGAGCTGTGATGGTGTGTGAGCTGTGTTGGTGTGTGAGCTGTATTGGCGTGTGCTGTGTTGGTGTGTGAGCTGTGTAGGCATGTGAGCTGTTTTGATATGTGTGAGTTGTGTTGGTGTGTGATCTATGTTGGTGTGTGAACTGTGTTGCTGTGTGAGCTATGATGGTGTGTGTGAGCTGTGTTGATGTATGTGAGTTGTGATGGTATGTGTGAGCTGTGTTGGGGTATGTGAGCTGTGTTGGTGTGTGAGCTTTGTTGGTGCGCGAGCTGTTCTGATTCATGAGCTCTGTTGGTGTGTGAGCTGTGTAGGTGTATGTGAGCTGTTGTGTGTTTGTGAGCTGTGTTGTTCTGTGTGAGTTGTGTTGGTGTGTGAGCTGTGTTGGTGGGTGTGAACTTTGTTGGTGTGTGAGCTGTGTTGACGTGTGAGCTGTGTTGGTTTGTGTGAGCTGTGTTGGTGTCTGTAAGCTGTTTTGGTGTGTAAGCTATGTTGATGTGTGAGCTGTGTTGGTGTGTGAGTGTGTTAGTTTATGAGCTGTGTAGCTGTGTGTGTTGTGTTGGTTTATGAATCATGTTGGTGTGCGAGTGTGTTGATATGTGAGCTGTGTTGGTGTGTGAACTGTGCTGGTGTGTGTGAGCTGCGTTGGTGTGTGAGTTTTGTTGGTGCGAGAGCTGTGTTGCTGTGTGAGCTGTGTTGGTGTGTGAGTTGTGTTGGTGTGTGAGCTGTGTTGGTGTTTGTGCTGTGTTGGTTTATGAGCTGTGTTGGTTTGTGAGCTGTGTTGGTGTTTGAGCTTTGTTGGTGTGTGAGTTGTGTTGGTGTGTGAGCTGTATTGGTGTGTGAACTTTGTTGGTGTGTGTGAGCTGTGTTCGTGTGTGTGAGCTGCGTTGGTGTGTAAGCTGTGTCATTGTTTGTTAGCTGTGTTGGTGTGTGAGCTGTGTTGGTTTGTGAGCTGTGTTTGTGTGTGAGATGTGTTGGTGTGTGAGCTGTGTTGGCTTGTAAGTTTTGTTGATTTGTGAGCTGTGTCGTTCTGTGTGAGCTGTGTTGGTATGTGAGTTGTGTTGGTGTGTGAGCTGTGTTGGTGTGCGTGAGCTGTGTTGATGATGTGTGTGAGCTGTGTTGGTGTGTGTGTTGTGTTGGTGTGTGAGTTGTGTTGGTGTGTGAGCTGTGTTGGTGTGTGAGCTGTGTTGGTGTTCGTGAGCTGTGTTGATGTGTGTGAGCTGTGTTGGTGTGTGTGTTGTTTTGGTGTGTGAGCTGTGTTGGTGTGTGAGTTGTGTTGATGTGTGAGCTCTGTTGGTGTGTGAGTTGTGTTGGCGTGTGTGCTGTGTTGGTTTGTGTGATCTGTGTTGGTGTCTGTGAGCTGTTTTGGTGTGTGAGCTATGTTGGTGTTTGAGCTGTGTTGGTGTGTGAGTGTGTTAGTTTGTGAGCTTTGTTGGTGTGTGAGCTGTGTTGGTGTGTGTGAGCTGTGTTGTTGTGTGTGAGTTGTGTTGGTGTGTGTGTTGTGTTGGTCTGTGAGCTGTGTTGGTCTGTGAGCTGTGTTGGTGTGTGAGTTGTGCTGATGTGTGAATTGTGTCAGTGTGTGAGCTGTGTTGTTGTGTGTGAGCTGTGTTAGTGTGTGAGTTGTGTTGGTGTTTGAGCTCTGTTTGTTTGTGAACTGTGTTCGTGTGAGTTGTGTTGCTCTGTGAGCTGTGTTAGTTTGTGAGATGTGTTGTTTTGTGAGCTGTGTTGGTGTGTGAGCTGTGTTGGTTTGTGAACTGTGTTGCTGCGTGAGCTGTGTTGGTGTTTGTGAGCTGTGTTGGTGTATGAGCTGTTCTGGTGTGTGAGTGTGTTAGTTTGTGAGCTGTGTAGCTGTGTGTGTTGTGTTTGTGTGTGAGTTGTGTTGGTGTGTGTAGGCTGTGTTGGTTTGTGAGCTGTGTTAGTGTGTGAGCTGTGTTTTGTTTGTGAGCTCTGTTGGTGTGTGAGTTGTGTTGGTGAGTGATCTGTGTTGGCATGTGTGAGCTTTGTTGGTGTGTGAGCTGTGTTGGTGTGTGAGCTGTTGGTGTGTGTGACCTGTGTTGGTGTGTGTGAGCTGTGTTGGTGAGTGTGAGCCATGTTGGTGTGTGAGGTGTGTTGGTGTGTGTGAGCTGTGATGGTGTGTGAGCTGTGTTGCTGTGTGAGCATTGTTGGCATGTGTGAGTTGTGTTGGTGTGTGAGCTGTGTTGCTGTGGGTGAGCTGTATTGGTGTGTGAGCTATGTTGGAGTGTGTGATGTGTTGGTGTGTGAACTGTGTTGGCATGTGAGCTGTTTTAGTGTGTGTGAGCTATATTGGTGTGTGAGCTGTGTTGGTGTGTGAGCTGTGTTGGTGTGTGAGTGTGTTAGTTTGTGAGCTGTGTAGCTGTGTGTATTGTGTTGGGAGTGGGGATGGAGTACAGGGAGATGGGGGTAACAAGGGAGAAGACAGCAACTGGGGAGATAGGTGTAACGGGCGTGGAATGTGTGAGGGATGGAATTTGGATGGGAAAGAGTGCGGAGGAGGGAGGGGGCTTGTGTGAGTTGTGTTGGTGTGTGAGTGTGTTGATTTGTGAGCTGTGTTGGTGTGTGAGCTGTGTTGGTGTTTGAGCTGTGTTTGTGTGTAAGCTGTTGGTGTGCGTGACCTGTGTTGGTGTGTGTGAGCTGTGTTGGTGAGTGTGAGCTGTGTTGGTGAGTGTGAGCTGTGTTGGTGTGTGAGCCGTGTTGGTGTGTGAGCTGTGTTGGTGTGTGAGCTGTGCTGATGTATGTCAGCTGTTTTGGTGTGTGTGAGCTCTGATGTTCTATGTTGTCTGTGCTCGTGTGTGTGAGCTGTGTTGGTCGGTGTGAGCTGTGTTGTTATGTGAGCAGTGTTGGTTTGTGAGCTGTGTTGCTGTGTGAGCTGTGTTGGTGTGTGTGAGTTGTGTTGGTGTGTGATCTGTGTTGGCATGTGTGAGTTGTGTTGGTGTGTGAGCTGTGTTGGTGTGTGTGATGTGTTGGTGTGTGAACTGTGTTGGCATGTGAGCTGTGTTGGTCCGTGAGCTGTGTTGTTGTGTGAGCTGTGTTGGTGTCTGAGCTGTGTTGGTGTGTGTGAGCTGTGTTGGTGTGTGAGCTGTTTTGGTGTGTGAGCTATGTTGGTGTGTGAGCTGTGTTGGTGCATGCGTGTGTTAGTTTGTGAGCTGTGTAGCTGTGTGCATTGTGTTGGGAGGGGGGATGGAGTACAGGGAGGAGCGGGTAACAAGGGAGAAGACAGCAACTAGGGAGGTAGGTGTAACTTGCGTGGAAGGTGTGAGGGAAGGAATTTGGATGGGAAAGAGTGCGGAGAAGGTCGGGGGGTTGTGTGAGTTGTGTTGGTGTGTGAGTGTGTTGATTTGTGAACTGTGTTGGTGTGTGAGCTGTGTTAGTGTTTGAGTTGTGTTGGTGTGTGAGCTGTGCTGGTGTGTGTGAGCTGTGTTGGTGTGTGAGTTTTGTTGATGCGTGAGCTGTGTTATTGTGTGAGCTGTGCTGGTGTGTGAGCCGTGTTGGTGTGTGAGTTGTGTTGGTTTGTGTGAGCTGTGATGGTGTGTGAGCTGTGTTGGTGTGTGAGCTGTATTGGCGTGTGCTGTGTTGGTGTGTGAGCTGTGTAGGCATGTGAGCTGTTTTGATATGTGTGAGTTGTGTTGGTGTGTGATCTATGTTGGTGTGTGAACTGTGTTGCTGTGTGAGCTATGATGGCGTGTGTGAGCTGTGTTGGTGTATGTGAGTTGTGATGGTATGTGTGAGCTGTGTTGGGGTATGTGAGCTGTGTTGGTGTGTGAGCTTTGTTGGTGCGCGAGCTGTTCTGGTTCATGACCTCTGTTGGTGTGTGAGCTGTGTAGGTGTATGTGAGCTGTTGTGTGTTTGTGAGCTGTGTTGTTCTGTGTGAGTTGTGTTGGTGTGTGAGCTGTGTTGGTGGGTGTGAACTTTGTTGGTGTGTGAGCTGTGTTGATGTGTGAGCTGTGTTGGTTTGTGTGAGCTGTGTTGGTGTCTGTAAGCTGTTTTGGTGTGTAAACTATGTTGATGTGTGAGCTGTGTTGGTGTGTGAGTGTGTTAGTTTATGAGCTGTGTAGCTGTGTGTGTTGTGTTGGTTTATGAGTTATGTTGGTGTGCGAGTGTGTTGATATGTGAGCTGTGTTGGTGTGTGAGCTGTGCTGGTGTGTGTGAGCTGCGTTGGTGTGTGAGTTTTGTTGGTGCGAGAGCTGTGTTGCTGTGTGTGCTGTGTTGGTGTGTGAGTTGTGTTGGTGTGTGAGCTGTGTTGGTGTTTGTGCTGTGTTGGTTTATGAGCTGTGTTGGTTTGTGAGCTGTGTTGGTGTTTGAGCTTTGTTGGTGTGTGAGTTGTGTTGGTGTGTGAGCTGTATTGGTGTGTGAACTGTGTTGGTGTGTGTGAGCTGTGTTCGTGTGTGTGAGCTGCGTTGGTGTGTAAGCTGTGTCATTGTTTGTTAGCTGTGTTGGTGTGTGAGCTGTGTAGGTTTGTGAGCCGTGTTTGTGTGTGAGATGTGTTGGTGTGTGAGCTGTGTTGGTTTGTAAGTTTTGTTGATTTGTGAGCTGTGTCGTTCTGTGTGAGCTGTGTTGGTATGTGAGTTGTGTTGGTGTGTGAGCTGTGTTGGTGTGCGTGAGCTGTGTTGATGTGTGTGAGCTGTGTTGGTGTGTGTGTTGTGTTGGTGTGTGAGTTGTGTTGGTGTGTGAGCTGTGTTGGTGTGTGAGCTGTGTTGGTGTTCGTGAGCAGTGTTGATGTGTGTGAGCTGTGTTGGTGTGTGTGTTGTTTTGGTGTGTGAGCTGTGTTGGTGTGTGAGTTGTGTTGGCGTGTGTGCTGTGTTGGTTTGTGTGAGCTGTGTTGGTGTCTGTGAGCTGTTTTGGTGTGTGAGCTATGTTGGTGTTTGAGCTGTGTTGGTGTGTGAGTGTGTTAGTTTGTGAGCTTTGTTGGTGTGTGAGCTGTGTTGGTGTGTGTGAGCTGTGTTGTTGTGTGTGAGTTGTGTTGGTGTGTGTGTTGTGTTGGTCTGTGAGCTGTGTTGGTCTATGAGCTGTGTTGGTGTGTGAGTTGTGCTGATGTGTGAATTGTGTCGGTGTGTGAGCTGTGTTGTTGTGTGTGAGCTGTGTTAGTGTGTGAGTTGTGTTGGTGTTTGAGCTCTGTTTGTTTGTGAACTGTGTTCGTGTGAGTTGTGTTGTTCTGTGAGCTGTGTTAGTTTGTGAGATGTGTTGTTTTGTGAGCTGTGTTGGTGTGTGAGCTGTGTTGGTTTGTGAACTGTGTTGCTGCGTGAGCTGTGTTGGTGTTTGTGAGCTGTGTTGGTGTATGAGCTGTTCTGGTGTGTGAGTGTGTTAGTTTGTGAGCTGTGTAGCTGTGTGTGTTGTGTTTGTGTGTGAGTTGTGTTGGTTTGTGTAGGCTGTGTTGGTTTGTGAGCTGTGTTAGTGTGTGAGCTGTGTTTTGTTTGTGAGCTCTGTTGCTGTGTGAGTTGTGTTGGTGAGTGATCTGTGTTGGCATGTGTGAGCTTTGTTGGTGTGTGAGCTGTGTTGGTGTGTGAGCTGTTGGTGTGTGTGACCTGTGTTGGTGTGTGTGACCTGTGTTGGTGAGTGTGAGCCATGTTGGTGTGTGAGGTGTGTTGGTGTGTGTGAGCTGTGATGGTGTGTGAGCTGTGTTGCTGTGTGAGCATTGTTGGCATGTGTGAGTTGTGTTGGTGTGTGAGCTGTGTTGCTGTGTGTGAGTTGTGTTGGCGTGTGTGCTGTGTTGGTTTGTGTCATCTGTGTTGGTGTCTGTGAGCTGTTTTGGTGTGTGAGCTATGTTGGTGTTTGAGCTGTGTTGGTGTGTGAGTGTGTTAGTTTGTGAGCTTTGTTGGTGTGTGAGCTGTGTTGGTGTGTGTGAGCTGTGTTGTTGTGTGTGAGTTGTGTTGGTGTGTGTGTTGTGTTGGTCTGTGAGCTGTGTTGGTCTGTGAGCTGTGTTGTTGTGTGAGTTGTGCTGATGTGTGAATTGTGTCAGTGTGTGAGCTGTGTTGTTGTGTGTGAGCTGTGTTAGAGTGTGAGTTGTGTTGGTGTTTGAGCTCTGTTTGTTTGTGAACTGTGTTCGTGTGAGTTGTGTTGCTCTGTGAGCTGTGTTAGTTTGTGAGATGTGTTGTTTTGTGAGCTGTGTTGGTGTGTGAGCTGTGTTGGTTTGTGAACTGTGTTGCTGCGTGAGCTGTGTTGGTGTTTGTGAGCTGTGTTGGTGTATGAGCTGTTCTGGTGTGTGAGTGTGTTAGTTTGTGAGCTGTGTAGCTGTGTGTGTTGTGTTTGTGTGTGAGTTGTGTTGGTGTGTGTAGGCTGTGTTGGTTTGTGAGCTGTGTTAGTGTGTGAGCTGTGTTTTGTTTGTGAGCTCTGTTGGTGTGTGAGTTGTGTTGGTGAGTGATCTGTGTTGGCATGTGTGAGCTTTGTTGGTGTGTGAGCTGTGTTGGTGTGTGAGCTGTTGGTGTGTGTGACCTGTGTTGGTGTGTGTGAGCTGTGTTGGTGAGTGTGAGCCATGTTGGTGTGTGAGGTGTGTTGGTGTGTGTGAGCTGTGATGGTGTGTGAGCTGTGTTGCTGTGTGAGCATTGTTGGCATGTGTGAGTTGTGTTGGTGTGTGAGCTGTGTTGCTGTGTGTGAGCTGTATTGGTGTGTGAGCTATGTTGGAGTGTGTGATGTGTTGGTGTGTGAACTGTGTTGGCATGTGAGCTGTGTTGGTGTGTGTGAGTTGTTTTGGTGTGTGAGCTATGTTGGTGTGTGAACAGTGTTGCTTTTTGAGTTGTGATGGAGTGTGTGTGCTGTGTTGGGGTACGTGAGCTGTTTTAGTGTGTGAGCTATATTGGTGTGTGAGCTGTGTTGGTGTGTGAGCTGTGTTGTTGTGTGAGTGTGTTAGTTTGTGAGCTGTGTAGCTGTGTGTATTGTGTTGGGAGTGGGGATGGAGTACAGGGAGATGGGGGTAACAAGGGAGAAGACAGCAACTGGGGAGGTAGGTGTAACGGGCGTGGAATGTGTGAGGGATGGAATTTGGATGGGAAAGAGTGCGGAGGAGGGAGGGGGCTTGTGTGAGTTGTGTTGGTGTGTGAGTGTGTTGATTTGTGAGCTGTGTTGGTGTGTGAGCTGTGTTGGTGTTTGAGCTGTGTTTGTGTGTAAGCTGTTGGTGTGCGTGACCTGTGTTGGTGTGTGTGAGCTGTGTTGGTGAGTGTGAGCTGTGTTGGTGAGTGTGAGCTGTGTTGGTGTGTGAGCTGTGCTGATGTATGTCAGCTGTTTTGGTGTGTGTGAGCTCTGATGTTCTATGTTGTCTGTGCTCGTGTGTGTGAGCTGTGTTGGTCGGTGTGAGCTGTGTTGTTATGTGAGCAGTGTTGGTTTGTGAGCTGTGTTGCTGTGTGAGCTGTGTTGGTGTGTGTGAGTTGTGTTGGTGTGTGATCTGTGTTGGCATGTGTGAGTTGTGTTGGTGTGTGAGCTGTGTTGGTGTGTGTGATGTGTTGGTGTGTGAACTGTGTTGGCATGTGAGCTGTGTTGGTCCGTGAGCTGTGTTGTTGTGTGAGCTGTGTTGGTGTCTGAGCTGTGTTGGTGTGTGTGAGCTGTGTTGGTGTGTGAGCTGTTTTGGTGTGTGAGCTATGTTGGTGTGTGAGCTGTGTTGGTGCATGCGTGTGTTAGTTTGTGAGCTGTGTAGCTGTGTGCATTGTGTTGGGAGGGGGGATGGATTACAGGGAGGAGCGGGTAACAAGGGAGAAGACAGCAACTAGGGAGGTAGGTGTAACTTGCGTGGAAGGTGTGAGGGAAGGAATTTGGATGGGAAAGAGTGCGGAGAAGGTCGGGGGGTTGTGTGAGTTGTGTTGGTGTGTGAGTGTGTTGATTTGTGAACTGTGTTGGTGTGTGAGCTGTGTTAGTGTTTGAGTTGTGTTGGTGTGTGAGCTGTGCTGGTGTGTGTGAGCTGTGTTGGTGTGTGAGTTTTGTTGATGCGTGAGCTGTGTTATTGTGTGAGCTGTGCTGGTGTGTGAGCCGTGTTGGTGTGTGAGTTGTGTTGGTGTGTGTGAGCTGTGATGGTGTGTGAGCTGTGTTGGTGTGTGAGCTGTATTGGCGTGTGCTGTGTTGGTGTGTGAGCTGTGTAGGCATGTGAGCTGTTTTGATATGTGTGAGTTGTGTTGGTGTGTGATCTATGTTGGTGTGTGAACTGTGTTGCTGTGTGAGCTATGATGGCGTGTGTGAGCTGTGTTGGTGTATGTGAGTTGTGATGGTATGTGTGAGCTGTGTTGGGGTATGTGAGCTGTGTTGGTGTGTGAGCTTTGTTGGTGCGCGAGCTGTTCTGGTTCATGACCTCTGTTGGTGTGTGAGCTGTGTAGGTGTATGTGAGCTGTTGTGTGTTTGTGAGCTGTGTTGTTCTGTGTGAGTTGTGTTGGTGTGTGAGCTGTGTTGGTGGGTGTGAACTTTGTTGGTGTGTGAGCTGTGTTGACGTGTGAGCTGTGTTGGTTTGTGTGAGCTGTGTTGGTGTCTGTAAGCTGTTTTGGTGTGTAAGCTATGTTGATGTGTGAGCTGTGTTAGTGTGTGAGTGTGTTAGTTTATGAGCTGTGTAGCTGTGTGTGTTGTGTTGGTTTATGAGTTATGTTGGTGTGCGAGTGTGTTGATATGTGAGCTGTGTTGGTGTGTGAGCTGTGCTGGTGTGTGTGAGCTGCGTTGGTGTGTGAGTTTTGTTGGTGCGAGAGCTGTGTTGCTGTGTGTGCTGTGTTGGTGTGTGAGTTGTGTTGGTGTGTGAGCTGTGTTGGTGTTTGTGCTGTGTTGGTTTATGAGCTGTGTTGGTTTGTGAGCTGTGTTGGTGTTTGAGCTTTGTTGGTGTGTGAGTTGTGTTGGTGTGTGAGCTGTATTGGTGTGTGAACTGTGTTGGTGTGTGTGAGCTGTGTTCGTGTGTGTGAGCTGCGTTGGTGTGTAAGCTGTGTCATTGTTTGTTAGCTGTGTTGGTGTGTGAGCTGTGTTGGTTTGTGAGCCGTGTTTGTGTGTGAGATGTGTTGGTGTGTGAGCTGTGTTGGTTTGTAAGTTTTGTTGATTTGTGAGCTGTGTCGTTCTGTGTGAGCTGTGTTGGTATGTGAGTTGTGTTGGTGTGTGAGCTGTGTTGGTGTGCGTGAGCTGTGTTGATGTGTATGAGCTGTGTTGGTGTGTGTGTTGTGTTGGTGTGTGAGTTGTGTTGGTGTGTGAGCTGTGTTGGTGTGTGAGCTGTGTTGGTGTTCGTGAGCTGTGTTGATGTGTGTGAGCTGTGTTGGTGTGTGTGTTGTTTTGGTGTGTGAGCTGTGTTGGTGTGTGAGTTGTGTTGGCGTGTGTGCTGTGTTGGTTTGTGTGAGCTGTGTTGGTGTCTGTGAGCTGTTTTGGTGTGTGAGCTATGTTGGTGTTTGAGCTGTGTTGGTGTGTGAGTGTGTTAGTTTGTGAGCTTTGTTGGTGTGTGAGCTGTGTTGGTGTGTGTGAGCTGTGTTGTTGTGTGTGAGTTGTGTTGGTGTGTGTGTTGTGTTGGTCTGTGAGCTGTGTTGGTCTGTGAGCTGTGTTGGTGTGTGAGTTGTGCTGATGTGTGAATTGTGTCGGTGTGTGAGCTGTGTTGTTGTGTGTGAGCTGTGTTAGTGTGTGAGTTGTGTTGGTGTTTGAGCTCTGTTTGTTTGTGAACTGTGTTCGTGTGAGTTGTGTTGTTCTGTGAGCTGTGTTAGTTTGTGAGATGTGTTGTTTTGTGAGCTGTGTTGGTGTGTGAGCTGTGTTGGTTTGTGAGCTGTGTTGCTGCGTGAGCTGTGTTGGTGTTTGTGAGCTGTGTTGGTGTATGAGCTGTTCTGGTGTGTGAGTGTGTTAGTTTGTGAGCTGTGTAGCTGTGTGTGTTGTGTTTGTGTGTGAGTTGTGTTGGTTTGTGTAGGCTGTGTTGGTTTGTGAGCTGTGTTAGTGTGTGAGCTGTGTTTTGTTTGTGAGCTCTGTTGGTGTGTGAGTTGTGTTGGTGAGTGATCTGTGTTGGCATGTGTGAGCTTTGTTGGTGTGTGAGCTGTGTTGGTGTGTGAGCTGTTGGTGTGTGTGACCTGTGTTGGTGTGTGTGAGCTGTGTTGGTGAGTGTGAGCCATGTTGGTGTGTGAGGTGTGTTGGTGTGTGTGAGCTGTGATGGTGTGTGAGCTGTGTTGCTGTGTGAACATTGTTGGCATGTGTGAGTTGTGTTGGTGTGTGAGCTGTGTTGCTGTGTGTGAGCTGTATTGGTGTGTGAGCTATGTTGGAGTGTGTGATGTGTTGGTGTGTGAACTGTGTTGGCATGTGAGCTGTGTTGGTGTGTGTGAGTTGTTTTGGTGTGTGAGCTATGTTGGTGTGTGAACAGTGTTGCTTTGTGAGTTGTGATGGAGTGTGTGTACTGTGTTGGGGTACGTGAGCTGTTTTAGTGTGTGAGCTATATTGGTGTGTGAGCTGTGTTGGTGTGTGAGCTGTGTTGGTGTGTGAGTGTGTTAGTTTGTGAGCTGTGTAGCTGTGTGTATTGTGTTGGGAGTGGGGATGGAGTACAGGGAGATGGGGGTAACAAGGGAGAAGACAGCAACTGGGGAGGTAGGTGTAACGGGCGTGGAATGTGTGAGGGATGGAATTTGGATGGGAAAGAGTGCGGAGGAGGGAGGGGGCTTGTGTGAGTTGTGTTGGTGTGTGAGTGTGTTGATTTGTGAGCTGTGTTGGTGTGTGAGCTGTGTTGGTGTTTGAGCTGTGTTTGTGTGTAAGCTGTTGGTGTGCGTGACCTGTGTTGGTGTGTGTGAGCTGTGTTGGTGAGTGTGAGCTGTGTTGGTGAGTGTGAGCTGTGTTGGTGTGTGAGCTGTGTTGGTGTGTGAGCTGTGTTGGTGTGTGAGCTGTGCTGATGTATGTCAGCTGTTTTGGTGTGTGTGAGCTCTGATGTTCTACGTTGTCTGTGCTCGTGTGTGTGAGCTGTGTTGGTCGGTGTGAGCTGTGTTGTTATGTGAGCAGTGTTGGTTTGTGAGCTGTGTTGCTGTGTGAGCTGTGTTGGTGTGTTTGAGTTGTGTTGGTGTGTGATCTGTGTTGGCATGTGTGAGTTGTGTTGGTGTGTGAGCTGTGTTGGTGTGTGTGATGTGTTGGTGTGTGAACTGTGTTGGCATGTGAGCTGTGTTGGTCCGTGAGCTGTGTTGTTGTGTGAGCTGTGTTGGTGTCTGAGCTGTGTTGGTGTGTGTGAGCTGTGTTGGTGTGTGAGCTGTTTTGGTGTGTGAGCTATGTTGGTGTGTGAGCTGTGTTGGTGCATGCGTGTGTTAGTTTGTGAGCTGTGTAGCTGTGTGCATTGTGTTGGGAGGGGGGATGGATTACAGGGAGGAGCGGGTAACAAGGGAGAAGACAGCAACTAGGGAGGTAGGTGTAACTTGCGTGGAAGGTGTGAGGGAAGGAATTTGGATGGGAAAGAGTGCGGAGAAGGTCGGGGGGTTGTGTGAGTTGTGTTGGTGTGTGAGTGTGTTGATTTGTGAACTGTGTTGGTGTGTGAGCTGTGTTAGTGTTTGAGTTGTGTTGGTGTGTGAGCTGTGCTGGTGTGTGTGAGCTGTGTTGGTGTGTGAGTTTTGTTGATGCGTGAGCTGTGTTATTGTGTGAGCTGTGCTGGTGTGTGAGCTGTGTTGGTGTGTGTGAGCTGTGTTGGTGTGTGAACTGTGTTGGTGTGTGAGCTGTGTTGGTGTGTGAGCTGTGTTGGTGTGTGTGTGTTAGTTTGTGAGCTGTGTAGCTGTGTGTGTTGTGTTTGTGTGTGAGTTGTGTTGGTTTGTGAGCTGTGTTGTTGTGTGAGCTGTGTTGGTGTGTGAGCTGTGTTGGTGTGTGAGCTGTGATGGTATATGTGAGCTGTGTTGGTGTATGTGAGCTGTTGTGCTGTGTGTGAGCTGTGTTGGTGTGTGCGCTGTGTTTAGTGGGCGAGCTGTGCTAGTGTGTGAGCTATGTTGGTGTGTGAATTGTGTTGGTATGTGAGCTCTGTTGGTTTGTGAGCTGTTTTGGTGTGTGTGTTGTTTTAGTGTGTGTGAGCTGTGATGGTGTGTGAGCTGTGTTCTTTGTGAGCTGTGCTGATGTATGTGAGCTATTTTGGTGTGTGTGAGCTGTGATGGTGTGTGTGAGCTCTCATGTTGTATGTGGTCTGTGCTCGTGTTTGTGAGCTGTGTTGAGGGGGGGGGGGATCGTTGTCAATCTGGCCTTGTTGTGTGTAGGTGAGTTATTTTGATGTGTGTGAGCTGAGTTGGTATGTGAGCTGTGTTGGTGTGTGAGCTGTGTTGCGGTGTGAGCTGTGCTGGTGTGCTTGTGTTGTGTTCTGTGTGATTTGTGTTGGCATGTATGAGTTGTGTTGGTATGTGAGCTATGTTGGTGTGTGAGCTGTGTTGCATTGTGTGAGCTGTTTTGGTGTGTGTGCTGTGCTGGTTTGTGTGAGTTGTGTTGGTGTGTGAGCTGTGTTGGTGTGTGAGTTGTGTTGGTGTGTGAGCTGTGTTGCTTTGTGTGAGCTGCGTTGGTGTGAGTGCTGTGCTGGTTTGTGTGCTGTGTTGGTGCGCGTGACCTGTGTTGTTATATGTGACCTGTGTTGGTGTTTGAGTTGTGTTGCTGTGTGAGCTGTGTTGGTGTGTGTGTTGTATTGGTGAGTGTGAGCTGTGATGGTGTGTGAGCTGTGTTGTTGTGTGTGAGCTGTTTTGGTGTGTGTGAGCTCGGATGTTGAATGTGATCTGTGCTCTTGTGTTTGAGCTGTGTTCAGGGTTGGGGGGTGTGGTAAATCCGGCCATGTTGTATGTATGTGATCTATTTTGGTGTGTGTGAGCTGTGTTGCTATGTGAGCTGTGTTGATATGTGTGAGCTGTGTTGGTGTGTAAGCTGTGTTGGTGGGTGTGATCTGTGTTGGTGTGTGAACTGTGTTGGTGTGTGATCTTTGTTGGTGGGTGAGCTGTGTTGATGTGTGAGCTGTGTTGGTTTGTGTGAGCTGAGTTGGTGTCTGTGAGCTGTTTTGGTGTTTGAGCTATGTTGGTGTGTGAGCTGTGTTGGTGTATGAGTATGTTAGTTTGTGAGCTGTGTAGCTGTGTGTGTTGTGTTGGTGTGTGAGTTGTGTTGTTGTGTGAGTGTGTTGATTTGTGAGCTGTGTTGGTGTGTGAGCTGTGTTGGTGTGTGAGTTGTGTTGGTGTGTGAACTGTGCTGATGTGTGTGAGCTGTGTTGGTGTGGGAGTTTTGTTGGTGCATGAGCTGTGTTGTTGTGTGAGCTGTGCTGGTGTGTGAGCTGTGTTGGTGTGTGTGAGCTGTGTTGGTGTGTGAGCTGTATTGGTGTGTGAGCTGTGTTGGTTTGTGAACTGTGTTGGTTTGTGAGCTGTGTTGGTGTGTGAGTTGTGTTGGTCTGTGAGCTGTGTTGCTTTGTGTGCTGTGTTGGTGTGAACTGTGTTGGTGTGCGGGCTTTGTTGGTGTGTGTGAGCTATGCTGGTGTTTGTGTGCTGTGTTGGTGTGTGTGAGCTGAGTTGGTCTGTGAGCTGTGTTGGTGTGTGAGCTGTGTTGGTGTGTGAGTTGTGCTGATGTGTGAATTGTGTCAGTGTGTGAGCTGTGTTGTTGTGTGCGAGCTGTGTTAGTGTGTGTGTTGTGTTGGTGTTTGAGCTCTGTTGGTTTGTGAACTGTGTTCGTGTGAGTTGTGTTAGTCTGTGAGCTGTGTTAGTTTGTGAGCTGTGTTGTTTTGTGAGCTGTGTTGATGTGTGACCTGTGTTTGTTTGTGAATTGTGTTGGTCTGTGTGCTGTGTTAGTTTGTGAGCTGTGTTGGTATGTGAACTGTGTTGGTGTATGAGCTGTGTTGGTATGTGAGCTGTGTTGACGTGTGAGCTGTGTTGGTGTGTGAGCTGTGTTGCTGTGTGAGCTGTGTTGGTGTGTGTGAGCTGTGTTGGTGTATGAGCTGTTCTGGTGTGTGAGTGTGTTAGTTTGTGAGCTGTGTAGCTGTGTGTGTTGTGTTTGTGTGTGAGTTGTGTTGGTGTGTTAGTTGTGTTGGTGTGTGAGCTGTGTTGGTGTGTGTAGGCTGTGTTGATGTGTGAGCTGTGTTGGTGTGTGAGCTGTGTTGCTGTGTGTGAAATTTGTTGTTGTGTGATCTGTGTTGGTGTGTGTCATCTGTGTTGGTGTGTGTGATCTGTGCTGGTGTGTGTGAGCTGTGTTGGTGTGTGAGTTTTGGTGGTGCGTGTGCTGTGTTATCGTGTGAGCTGTGTTGGTTTGTCAGCTTTGTTGGTGTGTGAGCTGCATTGGTGTGTGAGTTGTGTTGGTGTGTGAGTGTGTTAGTTTGTTAGCTGTGTGTGTTGTGTTCGTGTGTGAGTTGTGTTGGTGTGTGTAGGCTGTGTTGATGTGTGAGCTGTGTTGGTGTGTGAGCTGTGTTGCTGTGTGTGAAATTTGTTGTTGTGTGATCTGTGTTGGTGTGTGTCATCTGTGTTGGTGTGTGTGAGCTGTGATGGTGTGTGAGCTGTGTTGTTGTATGTGAGCTGTGCTGTTGTATGTGAGCTGGTTTGGTGTGTGTGAGCTCTGATGTTGTATGTAGTCTGTGCTCGTGTGTGTGAGCTGTGTTCAGGGTGGGGGGTGGTGGTCAATCTGCCCTTGTGTGTATATGAGCTATTTTGGTGTGTGTGAGTTGTGTTGGTTGGTGTGAGCTGTGTTGTTATGTGAGCTGTGTTGGTGTGTGAGCTGTGTTGCTGTGAGAGCTGTGTTGGTGTGTGAGAGTTGTGTTGGTGTGTGATCTGTGTTAGCATGTGTGAGTTGTGTTGGTGTGTGAGCTGTGTTGGTGTGTGAGCTGTGTTGCTGTGCGTGAGCTGTGTTGGTGTGTGAGCTGTGTTGGTGTGTGTGCTGTGTTGGTGTGTGTGAGCTATGTTGGTTGGGAGCTGTGTTTGTGTGTGTGCTGTCTTGGTGTGTACATTGTTGGTGTGTGTGCTGTGTTGGCACGTGAGCTGTGTTGGTGTGTGTGAGTTGTGTTGGTGTGTGATCTATGTTGGTGTGTGAACTGTGTTGCTGTGTGAGTTGTGATGGTCTGTGTGAGCTGTGTTGCTGTATTTGTGTTGTGATTGTGTGTCAGCTGTGTTGGTATATGTGAGCTGTTTTAGTGTGTGAGCTTTATTGGTTCGTGAGCTGTGCTGGTGTGTGTGCTCTTTTCGTGTGTGAGTTGTGTTGGTATGTGAGCTGTGTTGTTGTGTGAGCTGTGTTTAGTGTGTGAGCTGTGCTGGTGTGTGCGAATTGTTTAGGTGTGTGATTTTTGTTGGTGCGTGAGCTGTGTTGTTGTGCGAGCTGTGTTGGTGTGTGAGCTGTATTGGTGTGTGTGCGCTGTGTTGGTGTCTGTGAGCTGTTTTGGTGTGTGATCTATTTTGCTGTGTGAGCTGTGTTGGTGTGTGAGTGTGTTATTTTGTCAGCTGAGTAGCTGTGTGTGTTGTGTTGGTGTGTGAGTTGTGTTGGTGTGTGAGTGTGTTGATTTGTGAGCTGTGGTGGTGTGTGAGCTCTGTTGGTGTTTGAGTTGTGTTGGTGTGTGAGCTGTGCTGGTGTGTGTGAGCTGTGTTGGTGTGTGAGTTTTGGTGGTGCGTGTGCTGTGTTATTGTGTGAGCTGTGTTGGTGTGTTAGTTTTGTTGGTGTGTGAGCTGCATTGGTGTGTGAGTTGTGTTGGTGTGTGAGTGTGTTAGTTTGTGAGCTTTGTAGCTGTGTGTGTTGTGTTTGTGTGTGAGTTGTGTTGGTTTGTGAGCTGTGTTGTTGTGTGAGCTGTATTGGTGCGTGTGCGCTGTGTTGGTGTCTGTGAGCTATTTTGGTGTGTGATCTATTTTGCTGTGTGATCTGTGTTGGTGTGTGAGTTTGTTATTTTGTGAGCTGCGTAGCTGTGTGTGTTGTGTTGGTGTGTGAGTTGTGCTGGTGTGTGAGTGTGTTGATTTGTGAGCTGTGGTGGTGTGTGAGCTGTGTTGGTGTGTGTGAGCTGTGTTGGTGTGTGAGTTTTGGTGGTGCGTGTGCTGTGTTATCGTGTGAGCTGTGTTGGTTTGTCAGCTTTGTTGGTGTGTGAGCTGCATTGGTGTGTGAGTTGTGTTGGTGTGTGAGTGTGTTAGTTTGTTAGCTGTGTGTGTTGTGTTTGTGTGTGAGTTGTGTTGGTTTGAGAGCTGTGTTGGTGTGTAAGCTGTGTTTTTGTGTGAGCTGTTTTGTGTGTGAGCTGTGATGGTATATGTGAGCTGTGTTTGTGTATGTGAGCTGTTGTGCTGTGCGTGAGCTGTGTTGGTGTGTGCGCTGTGTTTAGTGGGCAAGCTATGCTAGTGTGTGAGCTATTTTGGTGTGTGAGTTGTGTTGGTATTTGAGCTGTGTTAGTGTGTGAGCTTTTTTTGTGTGTGTGTTGTATTAGTGTGTGTGAGCTGTGATGGTGTGTGAGCTGTGTTTTTCTTCGTGAGCTGTGCTGATGTATGTGAGCTGTTTTGGTGTGTGTGAGCTGTGATGGTGTGTGTGAGCTCTCATGTTGTATGTTTTCTGTGCTCTTGTTTGTGAGCTGTGTTCAGGGTGTGGCTTTGTTGTCAATCTGGCCTTGCTGTGTGTGTGTTAGCTATTTTGGTGTGTGTGAGCTGTGTTGGTATGTGAGCTGTGTCGCTGTGTGAGCTGTGTTGGTGTGTTTGAGTTGTGTTGTGTGTGATCTGTGTTGGCATGTGTGAGTTGTGTTGGTGTGTGAGCTGTGTTGCTTTGTGTGAGCTGCGTTGGTGTGAGTGCTGTGCTGGTTTGTGTGCTGTTTTGGTGTGCGTGACCTGTGTTGTTATATGTGACCTGTGTTGGTGTTTGAGTTGTGTTGGTGTGTGAGCTGTGTTGGTGTGTGTGTTGTGTTGGTGTGTGTTAGCTGTGTTGTTTTGTGAGCTATGTTGGTGTGTAAGCTGTGTTGGTGTGTGTGTTGTTTTCATGTGTGTGAGCTGTGATGGTGTGTGAGCTGTGTTGTTGTATGTGAGCTGTTTTGGTGTGTGTGAGCTCTGATGTTGTATGTGGTCTGTGCTCTTGTGTGTGAGCTGTGTTCAGGGTGGGGGATTGTGATCATTCTGGCCCTGTATGTATGTGAGCTATTTTGGGGTGTGTGAGCAGTGTTGTGTGAGCTGTGTTGGTGTGTAAGCTGTGTTGGTGTGTGTGAGCTGTGTTGGTTTGTGAACTGTGTAGGTGTGTGAGCTATGTTGTTGAGTGAGCTGTGTTGGTGTGTGAGTTGTGCTGGTGTGTGTAGCTGTGCTGGTGTGTGTGAGCTGTGTTGGTGCGTGAGTTTTGTTGGTGCGTGAGCTCTGTTGTTGTGTGAGCTGTGTTGGTGTGTGAGCTGTGTTGGTGTGTGTGAGCTGTGTTGGTTTGTGCGCTGTGTTGGTGTGTGTGAGCTGTGTTGGTGTGTGAGCTGTGTTGATGTGTGAGTTGTGTTGATGTGTGAGCTGTGTTGGTGTGCGAGCTGTGTTGGTTTGTGAACTGTGTTGGTTTGTGAGCTGTGTTGGTGTGTGAGTTATGTTGGTGCATGAGCTGTGTTGGTTTGTGAGCTGTGTTGATGTGTAAGTTGTGTTGGTGTGTGAACTGTGTTGGTGTGTGAGCTTTGTTGTTGTGTGTGAGCTGTGTTGGTGTGTGTGAGCTGTGTTGGTGTGTGTGAGCTGAGTTGGTGTGTGAGCTGTGTTGGTGTGTGAGCTGTGTTGGTGTGTGAGCTGTGCTGATGTGTGAATTGTGTCGGTGTGTGATCTGTGTTGCTGTGTGTGAGCTGTGTTAGTCTGTGAGTTGTGTTGGTGTGTGAGCTGTGTTGGTTTGTGAGCTGTGTTGGTGTGAGCGTTGTGTTGGTGTGTGAGCTGTGTTAGTTTGTGAGCTGTGTTGTTTTGTGAGCTGTGTTGGTGTATGAGCTGTGTTTATTTGTGAGCTGTGTTGGTTTGTGAGGTTTGTTGGTATTGAGCTGTGTCGGTGTGTGAACTGTGTTGTTGTGTGAGCTGTGTTGGTATGTGAGCTGTGTTGACATGTGAGCTGTATTGGTGTGTGAGCTGTGTTGGTGTGTGTGAGCTGTGTTTGTGTATGAGCAGTTCTGGTGTGTGAGTGTGTTAGTTTGTGAGCTGTGTAGCTGTGTGTGTTGTGTTTGTGTGTGAGTTGTGTTGGTGTGTGAGTTGTATTGGTGTGTGAGCTGTGTTAGTTTGTGAGCTGTGTTGTTTTGTGTGCTGTGTTGGTGTGTGAGCTGTGTTGGTGTGTGAGCTGTGTTGGTGTGAGAGTTGTGTTGGTGTGTGAGCTGTGTTAGTTTGTGAGCTGTGTTGTTTTGTGAGCTGTGTTGGTTTGTGAGGTTTGTTGGTATTGAGCTGTGTTGGTGTGTGAACTGCGTTGTTGTGTGAGCTGTGATGGTGTGTGAGCTGTGTTGTTCTTTGTGAGCTGTGCTGATGTATGTGAGCTTTTTTGGTGTATGTGAGCTGTGATGGTGTGTGTGAGCTCTCATGTTGTATGTTTTCCGTGCTCGTGTTTGTGAGCTGTGTTCAGGGTGTGGGTTCGTTGTCAATCTGGCCTTGTTGTATGTATTTGAGCTATTTTGGTGTGTGTGAGCTGTGTTGGTATGTGAGCTGTGTCACTGTGTGAAATGTGTCAGTGTGTTTGAGTTGTGTTGTGTGTGATCTGTGCTGGCATGTGTGAGTTGTGTTGGTGTGTGAGCTGTGTTGCTTTGTGTGAGCTGTGTTGGTGTGTGAGCTGTGCTGGTTTGTGTGCTGTTTTGGTGTGCGTGACCTGTGTTATTATATGTGACCTGTGTTGGTGTTTGAGTTGTGTTGGTGTGTGAGCTGTGTTGGTGTGTGTGTTGTGTTGGTGTGTGTGAGCTGTGTTGTTTTGTGAGCTATGTTGGTGTGTAAGCTGTGTTGGTGTGTGTGTTGTTTTTGTGTGTGTGAGCTGTGATGGTGTCTGTGAGCTGTTTTTGTGTGTGACCTATGTTGGTGTGTGAGCTGTGTTGGTGTGTGAGTGTGTTAGTTTGTGAGCTGTGTAGCTGTGTGTGTTGTGTTGGTGTGTGAGTTGTGTTGTTGTGTGAGTGTGTTGATTTGTGAGCTGTGTTGGTGTGTGAGCTGTGTTGATGTGTGAGATGTGTTGATGTGTGAGCTGTGCTGGTGTGTGTGAGCTGTGTTGTTGCGTGAGTTTTGTTGGTGCGTGAGGTATGTTGTTGTGTGAGCTTTGTTGCTGTGTGAGCTGTGTTGGTGTATGTGAGCTGTGTTGATGTGTGAGTTGTGTTGATGTGTGAGCTGTGTTGGTGTGTGAGCTGTGTTGGTTTGTGAACTGTGTTGGTGTGTGAGCTGTGTTGGTGTGTGAGTTGTGTTGGTGTGTGAGAAGTGCTGGTGTGTGTGAGCTGTGTTGGTGTGTGAGTTTCGTTGGTATGTGAGCTGTGTTGTTGTGTTTGCTGTGTTGGTGTGTGAGCTGTGTTGGTGTGTGTGAGCTGTGTTGGTGTGTGAGTATGTTAGTTTGTGAGCTATGTAGCTGTGTGTGTTGTGTTGGTGTGTGAGTTGTGTTGGTGTGTGAGTGTGTTGATTTCTGAGCAGTGTTGGTGTGTGAGCTGTGTTGGTGTTTGAGTTGTGTTGGTGTGTGAGCTGTGCTGGTGTGTGTGAGTTGTTTTGGTGTGTGATTTTTGTTGGTGCGTGAGCTGTGTTGTTGTGCGAGCTGTGTTGGTGTGTGAGCTGTATTGGTGTGTGTGCACTGTGTTGGTGTCTGTGAGCTGTTTTGGTGTGTGATCTATTTTGCTGTGTGAGCTGTGTTGGTGTGTGAGTGTGTTATTTTGTCAGCTGAGTAGCTGTGTGTGTTGTGTTGGTGTGTGAGTTGTGTTGGTGTGTGAGTTTGTTGATTTGTGAGCTGTGGTGGTGTGTGAGCTCTGTTGGTATTTGCGTTGTGTTGGTGTGTGAGCTGTGCTGGTGTGTGTGAGCTGTGTTGGTGTGTGAGTTTTGGTGGTGCGTTTGCTGTGTTATCGTGTGAGCTGTGTTGGTTTGTCAGTTTTGTTGGTGTGTGAGCTGCATTGGTGTGTGAGTTGTGTTGGTGTGTGATTGTGTTAGTTTGTTAGCTGTGTGTGTTGTGTTTGTGTGTGAGTTGTGTTGGTTTGAGAGCTGTGTTGGTGTGTAAGCTGTGTTTTTGTGTGAGCTGTTTTGTGTGTGAGCTGTGATGGTATATGTGAGCTGTGTTTGTGTATGTGAGCTGTTGTGCTGTGTGTGAGCTGTGTTGGTGTGTGCGCTGTGTTTAGTGGGCAAGCTATGCTAGTGTGTGAGCTATTTTGGTGTGTGAGTTGTGTTGGTATTTGAGCTGTGTTGGTGTGTGAGCTTTTTTTGTGTGTGTGTTGTGTTAGTGTGTGTGAGCTGTGATGGTGTGTGAGCTGTGTTTTTCTTCGTGAGCTGTGCTGATGTATGTGAGCTGTTTTGGTGTGTGTGAGCTGTGATGGTGTGTGTGAGCTCTCATGTTGTATGTTTTCTGTGCTCGTGTTTGTGAGCTGTGTTCAGGGTGTGGCTTCGTTGTCAATCTGGCCTTGTTGTGTGTATTTGAGCTATTTTGGTGTGTGTGAGCTGTGTTGGTATGTGAGCTGTGTCTCTGTGTGAGCTGTGTTGGTGTGTTTGAGTTGTGTTGTGTGTGATCTGTGCTGGCATGTGTGAGTTGTGTTGGTGTGTGAGCTGTGTTGCTTTGTGTGAGCTGTGTTGGTGTGAGTGCTGTGCTGGTTTGTGTGCTGTTTTGGTGTGCGTGACCTGTGTTGTTATATGTGACCTGTGTTGGTGTTTGAGTTGTGTTGGTGTGTGAGCTGTGTTGGTGTGTGTGTTGTGTTGGTGTGTGTGAGCTGTGTTGTTTTGTGAGCTGTGTTGGTGTGTAAGCTGTGTTGGTGTGTGTGTTGTTTTCATGTGTGTGAGCTGTGATGGTGTGTGAGCTGTGTTGTTGTATGTGAGCTGTTTTGGTGTGTGTGAGCTCTGATGTTGTATGTGGTCTGTGCTCTTGTGTGTGAGCTGTGTTCAGGGTGGGGGATTGTGATCATTCTGGCCCTGTATGTATGTGAGCTATTTTGGGGTGTGTGAGCAGTGTTGTGTGAGCTGTGTTGGTGTGTAAGCTGTGTTGGTGTGTGTGAGCTGTGTTGGTTTGTGAACTGTGTAGGTGTGTGAGCTATGTTGTTGTGTGAGCTGTGTTGGTGTGTGAGTTGTGCTGGTGTGTGTAGCTGTGCTGGTGTGTGTGAGCTGTGTTGGTGCGTGAGTTTTGTTGGTGCGTGAGCTCTGTTGTTGTGTGAGCTGTGTTGGTGTGTGAACTGTGTTGGTGTGTGTGAGCTGTGTTGGTTTGTGAGCTGTGTTGGTGTGTGTGAGCTGTGTTGGTGTGTGAGCTGTGTTGATGTGTGAGTTGTGTTGATGTTGAGCTGTGTTGGTGTGCGAGCTGTGTTGGTTTGTGAACTGTGTTGGTTTGTGAGCTGTGTTGGTGTGTGAGTTATGTTGGTGTGTGAGCTGTGTTGGTTTATGAGCTGTGTTGATGTGTAAGTTGTGTTGGTGTGTGAACTGTGTTGGTGTGTGAGCTTTGTTGTTGTGTGTGAGCTGTGTTGGTGTGTGTGAGCTTTGTTGGTGTGTGTGAGCTGAGTTGGTGTGTGAGCTGTGTTGGTGTGTGAGCTGTGTTGGTGTGTGAGCTGTGCTGATGTGTGAATTGTGTCGGTGTGTGATCTGTGTTGCCGTGTGTGAGCTGTGTTAGTCTGTGAGTTGTGTTGGTGTGTGAGCTGTGTTGGTTTGTGAGCTGTGTTGGTGTGAGCGTTGTGTTGGTGTGTGAGCTGTGTTAGTTTGTGAGCTGTGTTGTTTTGTGAGCTGTGTTGGTGTATGAGCTGTGTTTATTTGTGAGCTGTGTTGGTTTGTGAGGTTTGTTGGTATTGAGCTGTGTCGGTGTGTGAACTGTGTTGTTGTGTGAGCTGTGTTGGTATGTGAGCTGTGTTGACATGTGAGCTGTATTGGTGTGTGAGCTGTGTTGGTGTGTGTGAGCTGTGTTTGTGTATGAGCAGTTCTGGTGTGTGAGTGTGTTAGTTTGTGAGCTGTGTAGCTGTGTGTGTTGTGTTTGTGTGTGAGTTGTGTTGGTGTGTGAGTTGTATTGGTGTGTGAGCTGTGTTAGTTTGTGAGCTGTGTTGTTTTGTGTGCTGTGTTGGTGTGTGAGCTGTGTTGGTGTGTGAGCTGTGTTTGTGTGAGAGTTGTGTTGGTGTGTGAGCTGTGTTAGTTTGTGAGCTGTGTTGTTTTGTGAGCTGTGTTGGTTTGTGAGGTTTGTTGGTATTGAGCTGTGTCGGTGTGTGAACTGCGTTGTTGTGTGAGCTGTGATGGTGTGTGAGCTGTGTTGTTCTTTGTGAGCTGTGCTGATGTATGTGAGCTTTTTTGGTGTATGTGAGCTGTGATGGTGTGTGTGAGCTCTCATGTTGTATGTTTTCCGTGCTCGTGTTTGTGAGCTGTGTTCAGGGTGTGGGTTCGTTGTCAATCTGGCCTTGTTGTGTGTATTTGAGCTATTTTGGTGTGTGTGAGCTGTGTTGGTATGTGAGCTGTGTCACTGTGTGAAATGTGTCAGTGTGTTTGAGTTGTGTTGTGTGTGATCTGTGCTGGCATGTGTGAGTTGTGTTGGTGTGTGAGCTGTGTTGCTTTGTGTGAGCTGTGTTGGTGTGTGAGCTGTGCTGGTTTGTGTGCTGTTTTGGTGTGCGTGACCTGTGTTATTATATGTGACCTGTGTTGGTGTTTGAGTTGTGTTGGTGTGTGAGCTGTGTTGGTGTGTGTGTTGTGTTGGTGTGTGTGAGCTGTGTTGTTTTGTGAGCTATGTTGGTGTGTAAGCTGTGTTGGTGTGTGTGTTGTTTTTGTGTGTGTGAGCTGTGATGGTGTCTGTGAGCTGTTTTTGTGTGTGACCTATGTTGGTGTGTGAGCTGTGTTGATGTGTGAGATGTGTTGATGTGTGAGCTGTGCTGGTGTGTGTGAGCTGTGTTGTTGCGTGAGTTTTGTTGGTGCGTGAGGTATGTTGTTGTGTGAGCTGTGTTGCTGTGTGAGCTGTGTTGGTGTATGTGAGCTGTGTTGATGTGTGAGTTGTGTTGATGTGTGAGCTGTGTTGGTGTGTGAGCTGTGTTGGTTTGTGAACTGTGTTGGTGTGTGATCTGTGTTGGTGTGTGAGTTGTGTTGGTGTGTGAGATGTGCTGGTGTGTGTGAGCTCTGTTGGTGTGTGAGTTTCATTGGTATGTGAGCTGTGTTGTTGTGTTTGCTGTGTTGGTGTGTGAGCTGTGTTGGTGTGTGAGTGTGTTAGTTTGTGAGCTATGTAGCTGTGTGTGTTGTGTTGGTGTGTGAGTTGTGTTGGTGTGTGATTGTGTTGATTTCTGAGCAGTGTTGGTGTGTGAGCTGTGTTGGTGTTTGAGTTGTGTTGGTGTGTGAGCTGTGCTGGTGTGTGTGAGTTGTTTTGGTGTGTGATTTTTGTTGGTGCGTGAGCTGTGTTGTTGTGCGAGCTGTGTTGGTGTGTGAGCTGTATTAGTGTGTGTGCGCTGAGTTGGTGTCTGTGAGCTGTTTTGGTGTGTGATCTATTTTGCTGTGTGAGCTGTGTTGGTGTGTGAGTGTGTTATTTTGTCAGCTGGGTAGCTGTGTGTGTTGTGTTGGTGTGTGAGTTGTGTTGGTGTGTGAGTGTGTTGATTTCTGAGCAGTGTTGGTGTGTGAGCTGTGTTGGTGTTTGAGTTGTGTTGGTGTGTGAGCTGTGCTGGTGTGTGTGAGTTGTTTTGGTGTGTGATTTTTGTTGGTGCGTGAGCTGTGTTGTTGTGCGAGCTGTGTTGGTGTGTGAGCTGTATTAGTGTGTGTGCGCTGAGTTGGTGTCTGTGAGCTGTTTTGGTGTGTGATCTATTTTGCTGTGTGAGCTGTGTTGGTGTGTGAGTGTGTTATTTTGTCAGCTGGGTAGCTGTGTGTGTTGTGTTGGTGTGTGAGTTGTGTTGGTGTGTGAGTGTGTTGATTTGTGAGCTGTGGTGGTGTGTGAGCTCTGTTGGTATTTGAGTTGTGTTGGTGTGTGAGCTGTGCTGGTGTGTGTGAGCTGTGTTGGTGTGTGAGTTTTGGTGGTGCGTGTGCTGTGTTATTGTGTGAGCTGTGTTGGTGTGTCAGTTTTGTTGGTGTGTGAGCTGCATTGGTGTGTGAGTTGTGTTGGTGTGTGAGTGTGTTAGTTTGTGAGCTTTGTAGCTGTGTGTGTTGTGTTTGTGTGTGAGTTGTGTTGGTTTGTGAGCTGTGTTGTTGTGTGAGCTGTATTGGTGCGTGTGCGCTGTGTTTGTGTCTGTGAGCTGTTTTGGTGTGTGATCTATTTTGCTGTGTGATCTGTGTTGGTGTGTGAGTGTGTTATTTTATGAGCTGCGTAGCTGTGTGTGTTGTGTTGGTGTGTGAGTTGTGTTGGTGTGCGAGTGTGTTAGTTTGTTAGCTGTGTGTGTTGTGTTTGTGTGTGAGTTGTGTTGGTTTGAGAGCTGTGTTGGTGTGTAAGCTGTGTTTTTGTGTGAGCTGTTTTGTGTGTGAGCTGTGATGGTATATGTGAGCAGTGTTTGTGTATGTGAGCTGTTGTGCTGTGTGTGAGCTGTGTTGGTGTGTGCGCTGTGTTTAGTGGGCAAGCTATGCTAGTGTGTAAGCTATTTTGGTGTGTGAGTTGTGTTGGTATTTGAGCTGTGTTGGTGTGTGAGCTTTTTTTGTGTGTGTGTTGTGTTAGTGTGTGTGAGCTGTGATGGTGTGTGTGAGCTCTCATGTTGTATGTTTTCTGTGCTCGTGTTTGTGAGCTGTGTTCAGGGTGTGGCTTCGTTGTCAATCTGGCCTTGTTGTGTGTATTTGAGCTATTTTGGTGTGTGTGAGCTGTGTTGGTATGTGAGCTGTGTCGCTGTGTGAGCTGTGTTGGTGTGTTTGAGTTGTGTTGTGTGTGATCTGTGTTGGCATGTGTGAGTTGTGTTGGTGTGTGAACTGTGTTGCTTTGTGTGAGCTGTGTTGGTGTGAGTGCTGTGCTGGTTTGTGTGCTGTTTTGGTGTGCGTGACCTGTGTTGTTATATGTGACCTGTGTTGGTGTTTGAGTTGTGTTGGTGTGTGAGCTGTGTTGGTGTGTGTGTTGTGTTGGTGTGTGAGCTGTGTTGGTGTGTGGGTTGTGTTGGTGTGTGTGAGCTGTGTTGTTTTGTGAGCTATGTTGGTGTGTAAGCTGTGTTGGTGTGTGTGTTGTTTTCATGTTTGTGAGCTGTGATGGTGTGTGAGCTGTGTTGTTGTATGTGAGCTGTTTTGGTGTGTGTGAGCTCTGATGTTGTATGTGGTCTGTGCTCTTGTGTGTGAGCTGTGTTCAGGGTGGGGGATTGTGATCATTCTGGCCCTGTATGTATGTGAGCTATTTTGGGGTGTGTGAGCAGTGTTGTGTGAGCTGTGTTGGTGTGTAAGCTGTGTTGGTGTGTGTGAGCAGTGTTGGTTTGTGAACTGTGTAGGTGTGTGAGCTATGTTGTTGTGTGAGCTGTGTTGGTGTGTGAGTTGTGCTGGTGTGTGTAGCTGTGCTGGTGTGTGTGAGCTGTGTTGGTGCGTGAGTTTTGTTGGTGCGTGAGCTCTGTTGTTGTGTGAGCTGTGTTGGTGTGTGAGCTGTGTTGGTGTGTGTGAGCTGTGTTGGTTTGTGAGCTGTGTTGATGTGTAAGTTGTGTTGGTGTGTGAACTGTGTTGGTGTGTGAGCTATGTTGTTGTGTGTGAGCTGTGTTGGTGTGTGTGAGCTGTGTTGGTGTGTGTGAGCTGAGTTGGTGTGTGAGCTGTGTTGGTGTGTGAGCTGTGTTGGTGTGTGAGCTGTGCTGATGTGTGAATTGAGTCGGTGTGTGATCTGTGTTGCTGTATGTGAGCTGTGTTAGTCTGTGAGTTGTGTTGGTGTGTGAGCTGTGTTGGTTTGTGAGCTGTGTTGGTGTGAGAGTTGTGTTGGTGTGTGAGCTGTGTTAGTTTGTGAGCTGTGTTGTTTTGTGAGCTGTGTTGGTGTATGAGCTGTGTTTATTTGTGAGCTGTGTTGGTTTGTGAGGTTTGTTGGTATTGAGCTGTGTCGGTGTGTGAACTGTGTTGTTGTGTGAGCTGTGTTGGTATGTGAGCTGTGTTGACATGTGAGCTGTATTGGTGTGTGAGCTGTGTTGGTGTGTGTGAGCTGTGTTTGTGTATGAGCAGTTCTGGTGTGTGAGTGTGTTAGTTTGTGAGCTGTGTAGCTGTGTGTGTTGTGTTTGTGAGTGAGTTGTGTTGGTGTGTGAGTTGTATTGGTGTGTGAGCTGTGTTAGTTTGTGAGCTGTGTTGTTTTGTGTGCTGTGTTGGTGTGTGAGCTGTGTTGGTGTGTGAGCTGTGTTGGTGTGAGAGTTGTGTTGGTGTGTGAGCTGTGTTAGTTTGTGAGCTGTGTTGTTTTGTGAGCTGTGTTGGTTTGTGAGGTTTGTTGGTATTGAGCTGTGTCGGTGTGTGAACTGCGTTGTTGTGTGAGCTGTGATGGTGTGTGAGCTGTGTTGTTCTTTGTGAGCTGTGCTGATGTATGTGAGCTTTTTTGGTGTGTGTGAGCTGTGATGGTGTGTGTGAGCTCTCATGTTGTATGTTTTCCGTGCTCGTGTTTGTGAGCTGTGTTCAGGGTGTGGGTTCGTTGTCAATCTGGCCTTGTTGTGTGTATTTGAGCTATTTTGGTGTGTGTGAGCTGTGTTGGTATGTGAGCTGTGTCACTGTGTGAAATGTGTCAGTGTGTTTGAGTTGTGTTGTGTGTGATCTGTGCTGGCATGTGTGAGTTGTGTTGGTGTGTGAGCTGTGTTGCTTTGTGTGAGCTGTGTTGGTGTGAGTGCTGTGCTGGTTTGTGTGCTGTTTTGGTGTGCGTGACCTGTGTTGTTATATGTGACCTGTGTTGGTGTTTGAGTTGTGTTGGTATGTGAGCTGTGTTGGTGTGTGTGTTGTGTTGGTGTGTGTGAGCTGTGTTGTTTTGTGAGCTATGTTGGTGTGTAAGCTGTGTTGGTGTGTTTGTTGTTTTTGTGTGTGTGAGCTGTGATGGTGTCTGTGAGCTGTTTTTGTGTGTGACCTATGTTGGTGTGTGAGCTGTGTTGGTGTGTGAGTGTGTTAGTTTTTGAGCTGTGTAGCTGTGTGTGTTGTGTTGGTGTGTGAGTTGTGTTGTTGTGTGAGTGTGTTGATTTGTGAGCTGTGTTGGTGTGTGAGCTGTGTTGATGTGTGAGATGTGTTGATGTGTGAGCTGTGCTGGTGTGTGTGAGCTGTGTTGTTGCGTGAGTTTTGTTGGTGCGTGAGGTATGTTGTTGTGTGAGCTGTGTTGCTGTGTGAGCTGTGTTGGTGTATGTGAGCTGTGTTGATGTGTGAGTTGTGTTGATGTGTGAGCTGTGTTGGTGTGTGAGCTGTGTTGGTTTGTGAACTGTGTTGGTGTGTGAGCTGTGTTGGTGTGTGAGTTGTGTTGGTGTGTGAGCTGTGCTGGTGTGTGTGAGCTGTGTTGGTGTGTGAGTTTCGTTGGTATTTGAGCTGTGTTGTTGTGTTTGCTGTGTTGGTGTGTGAGTTTTGGTGGTGCGTGTGCTGTGTTATTGTGTGAGCTGTGTTGGTTTGTCAGCTTTGTTGGTGTGTGAGCTGCATTGGTGTGTGAGTTGTGTTGGTGTGTGAGTGTGTTAGTTTTTTAGCTGTGTGTGTTGTGTTTGTGTGTGAGTTGTGTTGGTTTGAGAGCTGTGTTGGTGTGTAAGCTGTGTTTTTGTGTGAGCTGTTTTGTGTGTGAGCTGTGATGGTATATGTGAGCTGTGTTTGTGTATGTGAGCTGTTGTGCTGTGTGTGAGCTGTGTTGGTGTGTGCGCTGTGTTTAGTGGGCAAGCTATGCTAGTGTGTGAGCTATTTTGGTGTGTGAGTTGTGTTGGTATTTGAGCTGTGTTGGTGTGTGAGCTTTTTTTGTGTGTGTGTTGTGTTAGTGTGTGTGAGCTGTGATGGTGTGTGAGCTGTGTTTTTCTTCGTGAGCTGTGCTGATGTATGTGAGCTGTTTTGGTGTGTGTGAGCTGTGATGGTGTGTGTGAGCTCTCATGTTGTATGTTTTCTGTGCTCGTGTTTGTGAGCTGTGTTCAGGGTGTGGCTTCGTTGTCAATCTGGCCTTGTTGTGTGTATTTGAGCTATTTTGGTGTGTGTGAGCTGTGTTGGTATGTGAGCTGTGTCGCTGTGTGAGCTGTGTTGGTGTGTTTGAGTTGTGTTGTGTGTGATCTGTGTTGGCATGTGTGAGTTGTGTTGGTGTGTGAGCTGTGTTGCTTTGTGTGAGCTGCGTTTCTGTGAGTGCTGTGCTGGTTTGTGTGCTGTTTTGGTGTGCGTGACCTGTGTTGTTATATGTGACCTGTGTTGGTGTTTGAGTTGTGTTGGTATGTGAGCTGTGTTGGTGTGTGAGCTGTGTTGGTGTGTGAGCTGTGTTGGTGTGTGTGTTGTGTTGGTGTGTGTGAGCTGTGTTGTTTTGTGAGCTATGTTGGTGTGTAAGCTGTGTTGGTGTGTGTGTTGTTTTCATGTGTGTGAGCTGTGATGGTGTGTGATCTGTGTTGTTGTATGTGAGCTGTTTTGGTGTGTGTGAGCTCTGATGTTGTATGTGGTCTGTGGTCTTGTGTGTGAGCTGTGTTCAGGGTGGGGGATTGTGATCATTCTGGCCCTGTATGTATGTGAGCTATTTTGGGGTGTGTGAGCAGTGTTTTGTGAGCTGTGTTGGTGTGTAAGCTGTGTTGGTGTGTGTGAGCTGTGTTGGTTTGTGAACTGTGTAGGTGTGTGAGCTATGTTGTTGTGTGAGCTGTGTTGGTGTGTGAGTTGTGCTGGTGTGTGTAGCTGTGCTGGTGTGTGTGAGCTGTGTTGGTGCGTGAGTTTTGTTGGTGCGTGAGCTCTGTTGTTGTGTGAGCTGTGTTGGTGTGTGTGAGCTGTGTTGGTTTGTGAGCTGTGTTGGTGTGTGTGAGCTGTGTTGGTGTGTGAGCTGTGTTGGTGTGTGAGTTGTGTTGATGTGTGAGCTGTGTTGGTGTGCGAGCTGTGTTGGTGTGTGAACTGTGTTGGTTTGTGAGCTGTGTTGGTGTGTAAGTTGTGTCGGTGTGTGATCTGTGTTGCTGTGTGTGAGCTGTGTTAGTCTGTGAGTTGTGTTGGTGTGTGGGCTGTGTTGGTTTGTGAGCTGTGTTGGTGTGAGAGTTGTGTTGGTGTGTGAGCTGTGTTAGTTTGTGATCTGTGTTGTTTTGTGAGCTGTGTTGGTGTATGAGCTGTGTTTATTTGTGAGCTGTGTTGGTTTGTGAGATTTGTTGGTATTGAGCTGTGTCGGTGTGTGAACTGTGTTGTTGTGTGAGCTGTGTTGGTATGTGAGCTGTGTTGACATGTGAGCTGTATTGGTGTGTGAGCTGTGTTGGTGTGTGTGAGCTGTGTTTGTGTATGAGCAGTTCTGGTGTGTGAGTGTGTTAGTTTGTGAGCTGTGTAGCTGTGTGTGTTGTGTTTGTGTGTGAGTTGTGTTGGTGTGTGAGCTGTGTTGGTGTGTGAGCTGTGTTGGTGTGAGAGTTGTGTTGGTGTGTGAGCTGTGTTAGTTTGTGAGCTGTGTTGTTTTGTGAGCTGTGTTGGTGTATGAGCTGTGTTTATTTGTGAGCTGTGTTGGTTTGTGAGGTTTGTTGGTATTGAGCTGTGTCGGTGTGTGAACTGTGTTGTTGTGTGAGCTGTGCTGGTATGTGAGCTGTGTTGACATGTGAGCTGTATTGTTGTGTGAGCTGTGTTGGTGTGTGAGTTGTGTTGGTTTGTGAGCTGTGCTGGTGTGTGTGAGCTGTGTTGGTGTGTGAGTTTTGTTGGTACGTGAGCTGTGTTGTTGTGTGAGCTGTGTTGGTGTATGTGAGCTGTGTTGGTGTGTGTGCACTGTGTTGGTGTCTATGAGCTGTTTTGGTGTGTGAGCTATGTTGGTGTGTGAGCTGTGTTGGTGTGTGAGTGTGTTAGTTTGTGAGCTAGTAGCTGTGTGTGTTGTGTTGGTGTGTGAGTTGTGTTGGTGTGTGAATGTGTTGATTTGTGAGCTGTGTTGGTGTGTGAGCTGTGTTCGTGTTTGAGTTGTGTTGGTGTGTGAGCTGTGCTTATGTGTGTGAGCTCTGTTCGTGAATGAGTTTTGTTGGTGCGTGAGCTGTGTTATTGTGTGAGCTGTGTTGGTGTGTGAGCTGTGTTGGTGTGTGAGCTGTGTTGGTGTGTGAACTGTGTTGACGTGTGAGCTCTGTTGGTGTGTGTGTTGTGTTGGTTTGTGAGCTGTGTTGGTGTGCGTGAGCTGTGTTGATGTGTGAGCTTTGTTGGTGTGTGATTTGCGTTGAAGTGTGAATTGTGTTGGTGTGTGTGTTGTGTTGGTATTTGAGCTGTGTTGGTGTGTGTGAGCTGTGTTGGTGTGTGTGTTGTGTTATTGTGTGAGCTGTGCTGGTGTGTGTGTTGTGTTGGTGTGTGAGCTGTGTTAGTGTGTGAGCTGTGTTGGTGTGTGAGCTGTTTTGATGTGTGAGCTTTGTTGGTGTGTGAGTTGTGCTGATGTGTGAATTGTGTCGGTGTGTGATCTGTGTTGCTGTGTGTGAGCTGTGTTAGTCTGTGAATTGTGTTGGTGTGTGGGCTGTGTTGGTTTGTGAGCTGTGTTGGTGTGAGAGTTGTGTTGGTGTGTGAGCTGTGTTAGTTTGTGAGCTGTGTTGTTTTGTGAGCTGTGTTGGTGTATGAGCTGTGTTTATTTGTGAGCTGTGTTGGTTTGTGAGGTTTGTTGGTATTGAGCTGTGTCGGTGTGTGAACTGTGTTGTTGTGTGAGCTGTGTTGGTATGTGAGCTGTGTTGACATGTGAGCTGTATTGGTGTGTGAGCTGTGTTGGTGTGTGTGAGCTGTGTTTGTGTATGAGCAGTTCTGGTGTGTGAGTGTGTTAGTTTGTGAGCTGTGTAGCTGTGTGTGTTGTGTTTGTGTGTGAGTTGTTTTGGTGTGTGAGCTGTGTTGCTGTGTGAGCTGTGTTGGTGTGAGAGTTGTGTTGGTGTGTGAGCTGTGTTAGTTTGTGAGCTGTGTTGTTTTGTGAGCTGTGTTGGTGTATGAGCTGTGTTTATTTGTGAGCTGTGTTGGTGTTTGAGTTGTGTTGATGTGTGAGCTGTGCTTATGTGTGTGAGCTGTGTTCGTGAATGAGTTTTGTTGGTGCGTGAGCTGTGTTATTGTGTGAGCTGTGTTGGTGTGTGAGCTGTGTTGGTGTGTGAGCTGTGTTGGTGTGTGAGCTGTGTTGATGTGTGAGCTTTGTTGGTGTGTGATTTGCGTTGAAGTGTGAATTGTGTTGGTGTGTGTGTTGTGTTGGTGTGTGAGCTGTGTTGGTGTGTGAGCTGTGTTGGTGTGTGAGCTGTGTTGGTGTATGTGAGCTGTGTTGATGTGTGAGTTGTGTTGATGTGTGAGCTGTGTTGGTGTGTGAGCTGTGTTGGTTTGTGAACTGTGTTGGTGTGTGAGCTGTGTTGGTGTGTGAGTTGTGTTGGTGTGTGAGCTGTGCTGGTGTGTGTGAGCTGTGTTGGTGTGTGAGTTTCGTTGGTATTTGAGCTGTGTTGTTGTGTTTGCTGTGTTGGTGTGTGAGTTTTGGTGGTGCGTGTGCTGTGTTATTGTGTGAGCTGTGTTGGTTTGTCAGCTTTGTTGGTGTGTGAGCTGCATTGGTGTGTGTGTTGTGTTTGTGTGTGAGTTGTGTTGGTTTGAGAGCTGTGTTGGTGTGTAAGCTGTGTTTTTGTGTGAGCTGTTTTGTGTGTGAGCTGTGATGGTATATGTGAGCTGTGTTTGTGTATGTGAGCTGTTGTGCTGTGTGTGAGCTGTGTTGGTGTGTGTGAGCTCTCATGTTGTATGTTTTCTGTGCTCGTGTTTGTGAGCTGTGTTCAGGGTGTGGCTTCGTTGTCAATCTGGACTTGTTGTGTGTATTTGAGCTATTTTGGTGTGTGTGAGCTGTGTTGGTATGTGAGCTGTGTCGCTGTGTGAGCTGTGTTGGTGTGTTTGAGTTGTGTTGTGTGTGATCTGTGTTGGCATGTGTGAGTTGTGTTGGTGTGTGAGCTGTGTTGCTTTGTGTGAGCTGCGTTTCTGTGAGTGCTGTGCTGGTTTGTGTGCTGTTTTGGTGTGCGTGACCTGTGTTGTTATATGTGACCTGTGTTGGTGTTTGAGTTGTGTTGGTATGTGAGCTGTGTTGGTGTGTGAGCTGTGTTGGTGTGTGAGCTGTGTTGGTGTGTGTGTTGTGTTGGTGTGTGTGAGCTGTGTTGTTTTGTGAGCTATGTTGGTGTGTAAGCTGTGTTGGTGTGTGTGTTGTTTTCATGTGTGTGAGCTGTGATGGTGTGTGATCTGTGTTGTTGTATGTGAGCTGTTTTGGTGTGTGTGAGCTCTGATGTTGTATGTGGTCTGTGGTCTTGTGTGTGAGCTGTGTTCAGGGTGGGGGATTGTGATCATTCTGGCCCTGTATGTATGTGAGCTATTTTGGGGTGTGTGAGCAGTGTTGTGTGAGCTGTGTTGGTGTGTAAGCTGTGTTGGTGTGTGTGAGCTGTGTTGGTTTGTGAACTGTGTAGGTGTGTGAGCTATGTTGTTGTGTGAGCTGTGTTGGTGTGTGAGTTGTGCTGGTGTGTGTAGCTGTGCTGGTGTGTGTGAGCTGTGTTGGTGCGTGAGTTTTGTTGGTGCGTGAGCTCTGTTGTTGTGTGAGCTGTGTTGGTGTGTGTGAGCTGTGTTGGTTTGTGAGCTGTGTTGGTGTGTGTGAGCTGTGTTGGTGTGTGAGCTGTGTTGGTGTGTGAGTTGTGTTGATGTGTGAGCTGTGTTGGTGTGCGAGCTGTGTTGGTGTGTGAACTGTGTTGGTTTGTGAACTGTGTTGGTGTGTAAGTTGTGTCGGTGTGTGATCTGTGTTGCTGTGTGTGAGCTGTGTTAGTCTGTGAGTTGTGTTGGTGTGTGGGCTGTGTTGGTTTGTGAGCTGTGTTGGTGTGAGAGTTGTGTTGGTGTGTGAGCTGTGTTAGTTTGTGATCTGTGTTGTTTTGTGAGCTGTGTTGGTGTATGAGCTGTGTTTATTTGTGAGCTGTGTTGGTTTGTGAGGTTTGTTGGTATTGAGCTGTGTCGGTGTGTGAACTGTGTTGTTGTGTGAGCTGTGTTGGTATGTGAGCCGTGTTGACATGTGAGCTGTATTGGTGTGTGAGCTGTGTTGGTGTGTGTGAGCTGTGTTTGTGTATGAGCAGTTCTGGTGTGTGAGTGTGTTAGTTTGTGAGCTGTGTAGCTGTGTGTGTTGTGTTTGTGTGTGAGTTGTGTTGGTGTGTGAGCTGTGTTGGTGTGTGAGCTGTGTTGGTGTGAGAGTTGTGTTGGTGTGTGAGCTGTGTTAGTTTGTGAGCTGTGTTGTTTTGTGAGCTGTGTTGGTGTATGAGCTGTGTTTATTTGTGAGCTGTGTTGGTTTGTGAGGTTTGTTGGTATTGAGCTGTGTCGGTGTGTGAACTGTGTTGTTGTGTGAGCTGTGCTGGTATGTGAGCTGTGTTGACATGTGAGCTGTATTGTTGTGTGAGCTGTGTTGGTGTGTGAGTTGTGTTGGTTTGTGAGCTGTGCTGGTGTGTGTGAGCTGTGTTGGTGTGTGAGTTTTGTTGGTACGTGAGCTGTGTTGTTGTGTGAGCTGTGTTGGTGTATGTGAGCTGTGTTGGTATGTGTGCACTGTGTTGGTGTCTATGAGCTGTTTTGGTGTGTGAGCTATGTTGGTGTGTGAGCTGTGTTGGTGTGTGAGTGTGTTAGTTTGTGAGCTAGTAGCTGTGTGTGTTGTGTTGGTGTGTGAGTTGTGTTGGTGTGTGAATGTGTTGATTTGTGAGCTGTGTTGGTGTGTGAGCTGTGTTCGTGTTTGAGTTGTGTTGGTGTGTGAGCTGTGCTTATGTGTGTGAGCTCTGTTCGTGAATGAGTTTTGTTGGTGCGTGAGCTGTGTTATTGTGTGAGCTGTGTTGGTGTGTGAGCTGTGTTGGTGTGTGAGCTGTGTTGGTGTGTGAACTGTGTTGACGTGTGAGCTCTGTTGGTGTGTGTGTTGTGTTGGTGTGTGAGCTGTGTTGGTGTGTGAGCTGTGTTGATGTGTGAGCTTTGTTGGTGTGTGATTTGCGTTGAAGTGTGAATTGTGTTGGTGTGTGTGTTGTGTTGGTATGTGAGCTGTGTTGGTGTGTGTGAGCTGTGTTGGTGTGTGTGTTGTGTTATTGTGTGAGCTGTGCTGGTGTGTGTGTTGTGTTGGTGTGTGAGCTGTGTTAGTGTGTGAGCTGTGTTGGTGTGTGAGCTGTTTTGATGTGTGAGCTTTGTTGGTGTGTGAGTTGTGCTGATGTGTGAATTGTGTCGGTGTGTGATCTGTGTTGCTGTGTGTGAGCTGTGTTAGTCTGTGAGTTGTGTTGGTGTGTGGGCTGTGTTGGTTTGTGAGCTGTGTTGGTGTGAGAGTTGTGTTGGTGTGTGAGCTGTGTTAGTTTGTGAGCTGTGTTGTTTTGTGAGCTGTGTTGGTGTATGAGCTGTGTTTATTTGTGAGCTGTGTTGGTTTGTGAGGTTTGTTGGTATTGAGCTGTGTCGGTGTGTGAACTGTGTTGTTGTGTGAGCTGTGTTGGTATGTGAGCTGTGTTGACATGTGAGCTGTATTGGTGTGTGAGCTGTGTTGGTGTGTGTGAGCTGTGTTTGTGTATGAGCAGTTCTGGTGTGTGAGTGTGTTAGTTTGTGAGCTGTGTAGCTGTGTGTGTTGTGTTTGTGTGTGAGTTGTTTTGGTGTGTGAGCTGTGTTGGTGTGTGAGCTGTGTTGGTGTGAGAGCTGTTTTTGTGTGTGAGCTATGTTGGTGTGTGAGCTGTGTTGATGTGTGAGTGTGTTAGTTTGTGAGCTGTGTAGCTGTGTGTGTTGTGTTGGTGTGTGAGTTGTGTTGTTGTGTGAGTTGTGTTGGTGTGTGAGTGTGTTGATTTGTGAGCTGTGTTGGAGTGTGAGCTGTTTTGGTGTGTGAGTTGTGTTACTGTGTGAGCTGTGTTGATGTGTGAGCTTTGTTGGTGTGTGATTTGCGTTGAAGTGTGAATTGTGTTGGTGTGTGTGTTGTGTTGGTGTGTGAGCTGTGTTGGTGTGTGTGTTGTGTTATTGTGTGAGCTGTGTTGGTGTGTGTGAGCTGTGTTGGTGTGTGTGTTGTGTTGGTGTGTGAGCTGTGTTAGTGTGTGAGCTATGTTGGTGTGTGAGTGTGTTAGTTTGTAAGCTGTGTTGGTGTGTGAGCTGTGTTAATGTGTGAGCTTTGTTGGTGTGTGAGTTGCGTTGATGTGTGAATTGTGTTGGTGTGTGTGTTGTGTTGTTGTGTGTGAGCTGCGTTGGTGTGTGCGCTGTGTTTAGTGGGCAAGCTATACTGGTGTGTGAGATATGTTGGTGTGTGAGTTGTTTTGGTATGTGAGCTGTGTTCGTGTGTGAGCTTTTTTTGTGAGTGTGTTGTGTTAGTGTGTGTGAGCTGTGATGGTGTGTGAGCTGTGTTGTTCTTTGTGAGCTGTGCTGATGTATGTGAGCTGTTTTGGTGTGTGTGAGCTGTGATGGTATGTGAGCTGTGTCGCTGTGTGAGCTGTGTTGGTGTGTTTGAGTTGTGTTGTGTGTGATCTGTGTTGGCTTGTGTGAGTTGTGTTGGTGTGTGAGCTGTGTTGGTGTGTGAGCTGTGTTGCTTTGTGTGAGCTGTGTTGGTGTGAGTGCTGTGCTGGTTTGTGTGCTGTGTTGGTGTGCGTGACCTGTTTAGTTATATGTGACCTGTGTTGGTGTTTGAGTTGTGTTGGTGTGTGAGCTGTGTTGGTGTGTGTGAGCCGTGATGATGTGTGAGTTGTGCTGTTGTATGTGAGCTGTTTTGGCGTGTGTGAGCTCTGATGTTGTATGTGGTCTGTGCTCTTGTGTTCGAGCTGTGTTCAGGGTTTGGGGGTGTGGTCAATCTGGCCCTTTGTTGATTTGTGAGCTGTGTTGGAGTGTGAGCTGTGTTGGTGTGTGAGTTGTGTTGCTGTGTGAGCTGTGTTGATGTGTGAGCTTTGTTGGAGTGTGATTTGCGTTGAAGTGTGAATTGTGTTGGTGTGTGTGTTGTGTTGGTGTGTGAGCTGTGTTGGCGTGTGTGAGCTGTGTTGGTGTGTGTGTTGTGCTATTGTGTGAGCTGTGTTGGTGTGTGTGAGCTGTGTTGGTGTGTGTGTTGTGTTGGTGTGTGAGCTGTGTTAGTGTGTGAGCTGTGTTGGTGTGTGAGTGTGTTAGTTTGTAAGCTGTGTTGGTGTGTGAGCTGTGTTGATGTGTGAGCTTTGTTGGTGTGTGAGTTGTGTTGATGTGTGAATTGTGTTGGTGTGTGTGTTGTGTTGTGTGTGAGCTGCGTTGGTGTGTGAGCTGTGTTGGTGTGTGCGCTGTGTTTAGTGGGCAAGCTATGCTGGTGTGTGAGCTATGTTGGTGTGTGAGTTGTGTTGGTATGTGAGCTGTGTTTGTGTGTGAGCTTTTTTTGTGAGTGTGTTGTGTTAGTGTGTGTGAGCTGTGATGGTGTGTGATCTGTGTTGTTCTTTGTGAGCTGTGCTGATGTATGTGAGCTGTTTTGGTGTGTGTGAGCTGTGATGGTATGTGAGCTGTGTCGCTGTGTGAGCTGTGTTGGTGTGTTTGAGTTGTGTTGTGTGTGATCTGTGTTGGCTTGTGTGAGTTGTGTTGGTGTGTGAGCTGTGTTGGTGTGTGAGCTGTGTTGCTTTGTGTGAGCTGTGTTGGTGTGAGTGCTGTGCTGGTTTGTGTGCTGTGTTGGTGTGCGTGACCTGTTTAGTTATATGTGACCTGTGTTGGTGTTTGAGTTGTGTTGGTGTGTGAGCTGTGTTGTTTTCGTGTGTGTGAGCCGTGATGGTGTGTGAGTTGTGCTGTTGTATGTGAGCTGTTTTGGTGTGTGTGAGCTCTGATGTTGTATGTGGTCTGTGCTCTTGTGTTCGAGCTGTGTTCAGGGTGGGGGGTGTGGTCAATCTGGCCCTGTGTGTATGTCAGCTATTTTGGTGCGTGTGAGCTGTGTTGTTGTGTGAGCTGTGTAAGCTGTGTTGGTATGTGTGAGCTGTGTTGGTTTGTGAACTGTGTTGGTGTGAAAGCTTTGTTGTTGGGTGAGCTGTGTTGATGTGTGAGCTGTGTTGGTTTGTGTGAGCTGTGTTGGTGTCTGTGAGCTGTTTTTGTGTGTGAGCTATATTGCTGTGTGAGCTGTGTTGGTGTGTGAGTGTGTTAATTTGTGAGCTGTGTAGCTGTGTGTGTTGTGTTGGTGTGTGAGTTGTGTTGTTGTGTGAGTTGTGTTGATTGGTGAGCTGTGTTGGTGTGTGAGCTGTGTTTATGTGTGAGATGTGTTGGTGTGTGAGCTGTGCTGGTGTGTGTGAGCTCTGTTGTTGCGTGAGTTTTGTTGGTGCGTGAGGTATGTTGTTGTGTGAGCTGTGTTGCTGTGTGAGCTGTGTTGGTGTGTGAGAGCTGTGTTGATGGGTGAGCTGTGTTGATGTGTGAGCTGTGTTGGTGTGCGAGCTGTGTTGGTTTGTGAACTGTGTTGGTGTGTGAGCTGTGTTGGTGTGTGAGCTGTGTTGGTGTGTGAGCTGTGCTGGTGTTTGTGAGCTGTGTTGGTGTGTGAGTTTCGTTGGTGCGTGAGCTGTGTTGTTGTGTGTGCTGTGTTGGTGTGTGAGCTGTGTTAGTTTGTGAGCTGTGTAGCTGTGTGTGTTGTGTTGGTGTGTGAGTTGTGTTGGTGTGTGTGTGTTGATTTCTGAGCTGTGTTGGTGTGTGAGCTGTGTTGGTGTGTGAGCTGTGCTGGTGTGTGTGAGCTGTGTTGGTGTGCGAGTTTTGTTGGTGCGTGAGCTGTGTTGTTGTGCAAGCTGTGTTAGTGTGTGAGCTGTGTTGGTGTGTGAGTGTGTTAGTTTGTGAGCTGTGTAGCTGTGTGCGTTGTGTTGGTGATTGAGTTGTGTTGGTGTGTGAGTGTGTTGATTTGTGAGCTGTGTTGGTGTGTGAGTTGTGTTCGTGTTTGAGTTGTGTTGGTGTGTGAGCTGTGCTTGTGTGTGTGAGCTGTGTTGGTGAATGAGTTTTGTTGGTGCGTGAGCTGTGTTATTGTGTGAGCTGTGTTGGTGTGTGAGCTGTGTTGGTGTGTGAGCTGTGTTGGTGTGTGAGCTGTGTTGATGTGTGAGCTGTGTTGGAGTGTGTGTTGTGTTGGTGTGTGAGCTGTGTTGGTGTGCGAGCTGTGTTGGGTTGTGAACTGTGTTGGTGTGTGAGCTGTGTTGGTGTGTGAGTTGTGTTGGTGTGTGAGCTGTGCTGGTTTGTGTGAGCTGTGTTGGTGTGTGAGTTTCATTGGTGCGTGAGCTGTGTTGTTGTGTGTGCTGTGTTGGTGTGTGAGCTGTGTTAGTTTGTGAGCTGTGTAGCTGTGTGTGTTGTGTTGGTGTGTGAGTTGTGTTGGTGTGTGTGTGTTGATTTCTGAGCTGTGTTGGTGTGTGAGCTGTGTTTGTGTGTGAGTTGTGTTGGTGTGCGAGTTTTGTTGGTGCGTGAGCTGTGTTGTTGTGCAAGCTGTGTTGGTGTGTGAGCTGTGTTGGTGTGTGTGCGCTGTGTTGGTGTCTGTGAGCTGTTTTGGTGTGTGGTCTATTTTGCTGTGTGAGCTGTGTTGGTGAGTGAGTGTGTTATTTTGTGAGCTGCGTAGCTGTGTATGTTGTGTTGGTGTGTGAGTTGTGTTGGTGTGTGAGTGTGTTGATTTGTGAGCTGTGTTGGTGTGTGTGCGCTGTGTTGGTGTCTGTGAACTGTTTTGGTGTGTGACCTATGTTGGTGTGTGAGCTGTGTTGGTGTGTGAGTGTGTTAGTTTGTGAGCTGTGTAGCTGTGTGCGTTGTGTTGGTGTGTGAGTTGTGTTGGTGTGTGAGTGTGTTGATTTGTGAGCTGTGTTGGTGTGTGAGTTATGTTCATGTTTGAGTTGTGTTGGTCTGTGAGCTGTGCTTGTGTGTGTGAGCTGTGCTGGTGAATGAGTTTTGTTGGTGCGTGAGCTGTGTTATTGTGTGAGCTGTGTTGGTGTGTGAGCTGTGTTGATGTGTGAGCTATGTTGGTGTGTGTGTGTTGATTTCTGAGCTGTGTTGGTGTGTGAGCTGTGTTTGTGTGTGAGTTGTGTTGGTGTGTGAGCTGTGCTGGTGTGTGTGAGCTGTGTTGGTGTGCGAGTTTTGTTGGTGCGTGAGCTGTGTTGTTGTGCAAGCTGTGTTAGTGTGTGAGCTGTGTTGGTGTGTGTGCGCTGTGTTGGTGTCTGTGAGCTGTTTTGGTGTGTGATCTATTTTGCTGTGTGAGCTGTGTTGGTGAGTCAGCGTTGTTGGTGTGTGAGCTGCATTAGTGTGTGAGTTGTGTTGGTGTGTGAGTGTGTTAGTTTGTGAGCTGTGTAGCTGTGTGTGTTGTGTTTGTGTGTGAGTTGTGTTGGTTTGTGAGCTGTGTTGGTGTGTTAGCTGTGTTGGTGTGTGAGCTGTGTTTGTGTGTGAGCTGTGATGGTATATGTGAGCTATGTTGGTGGATGTGAGCTGTTGTGCTGTGTGTGAGCTGTGTTGGTGTGTGCGCTGTGTTTAGTGGGCGAGCTATGCTGGTGTGTGAGCTATTTTGGTGTGTGAGTTGTGTTGGTATGTGAGCTGTGTTGGTGTGTGAGCTTTTTTTGTGAGTGTGTTGTGTTAGTGTGTGTGAGCTGTGATGGTGTGTGAGCTGTGTTGTTCTTTGTGAGCTGTGCTGATATATGTGAGCTTTTTTGGTGTGTGTGAGCTGTGATGGTGTGTGTGAGCTCTCATGTTGTATGTTTTCTGTGCTCATGTGTGTGAGCTGTGTTCAGGGTGTGGGTTCGTTGTCAATCTGGCCTTGTTGTATGTATGTGAGCTATTTTGGTGTGTGTGAGCTGTGTTGGTATGTGAGCTGTGTCGCTGTGTGAGCTATGTTGGTGGATGTGAGCTGTTGTGCTGTGTGTGAGCTGTGTTGGTATGTGCGCTGTGTTTAGTGGGCGAGCTATGCTGGTGTGTGAGCTATTTTGGTGTGTGAGTTGTGTTGGTATGTGAGCTGTGTTGGTGTGTGAGCTTTTTTTGTGTGTGTGTTGTGTTAGTGTGTGTGAGCTGTGATGGTGTGTGAGCTGTGTTGTTCTTTGTGAGCTGTGCTGATGTATGTGAGCTTTTTTGGTGTGTGTGAGCTGTGATGGTGTGTGTGAGCTCTCATGTTGTATGTTTTCTGTGCTCATGTGTGTGAGCTGTGTTCAGGGTGTGGGTTCGTTGTCAATCTGGCCTTGTTGTATGTATGTGAGCTATTTTGGTGTGTGTGAGCTGTGTTGGTATGTGAGCTGTGTGAGCTGTGTGAGCTGTGTTGGTGTGTTTGAGTTGTGTTATATGTGATCTATGTTGGCATGTGTGAGTTGTGTTGGTGTGTGAGCTGTGTTGCTTTGTGTGAGCTGTGTTGGTGTGAGTGCTGTGCTGGTTTGTGTGCTGTTTTGGTGTGCGTGACCTGTGTTGTTATATGTGACCTGTGTTGGTGTTTGAGTTGTGTTGGTGTGTGAGCTGTGTTGGTGTGTGTGTTGTGTTGGTGTGTGTGAGCTGTGTTGTTTTGTGAGCTATGTTGGTGTGTAAGCTGTGTTGGTGTGTGTGTTGTTTTCGTGTGTGTGAGCTGTGATGGTGTGTAAGCTGTGTTGTTGTACGTGAGCTGTTTTGGTGTGTGTGAGCTCTGATGTTGTATGTGGTCTGTGCTCTTGTGTGTGAGCTGTGTTCAGGGTGGGGGATTGTGATCAATCTGGCCCTGTATGTATGTGAGCTATTTTGGGGTATGTGAGTTGTGTTGTGTGAGCTGTGCTGGTGTGTAAGCTGTGTTGGTGTGTGTGAGCTGTGTTGGTTTGTGAACCGTGTTGATTTGTGAGCTTTGTTGTTGTGTGAGTTGCGTTGATGTGTGAATTGTGTTGGTATGTGTGTTGTGTTGTTGTGTGTGAGCTGCGTTGGTGTTTGTGTTGTTTTTGTGTGTGAGTTGTGTTGGTTTTTTGAGCTGTGTTGGTGTGTAAGCTGTGTTGGTGTGTGAGCTGTGTTGGTGTGTGCGCTGTGTTTAGTGGGCGAGCTATGCTGGTGCTTGAGCTATGTTGGTGTGTGAGTTGTGTTGGTATGTGAGCTGTTTGTGTGTGAGCTTTTTTTGTGAGTATGTTGTGTTAGTGTGTGTGAGCTGTGATGGTTTGTGAGCTGTGTTGTTCTTTGTGAGCTGTGCTGATGTATGTGAGCTGTTTTGGTGTGTGTGAGCTGTGATGGTATGTGAGCTGTGTCGCTGTGTGAGCTGTGTTGGTGTGTTTGAGTTGTGTTGTGTGTGATCTGTGTTGGCTTGTGTGAGTTGTGTTGGTGTGTGAGCTGTGTTGGTGTGTGAGCTGTGTTGCTTTGTGTGAGCTATGTTGGTGTGAGTGCTGTGCTGGTTTGTGTGCTGTGTTGGTGTGCGTGACCTGTTTAGTTATATGTGACCTGTGTTGGTGCTTGAGTTGTGTTGGTATGTTAGCTGTGTTGGTGTGTGTGTTGTTTTCGTGTGCGTGAGCTTTGATGGTGTGTGAGTTGTGCTGTTGTATATGAGCTGTTTTGGAGTGTGTGAGCTCTAATGTTGTATGTGGTCTGTGCTCTTGTGTTCGAGCTGTGCTCAGGGTGGGGGGTGTGGTCAATCTGGCCCTGTGTGTATGTCAGCTATTTTGGTGTGTGTGAGCTGTGTTGTTGTGTGAGCTGTGTTGGTGTGTAAGCTGTGTTGTTGTGTGTGAGCTGTGTTGGTTTGTGAACTGTGTTGGTGTGAAAGCTTTGTTGTTAGGTGAGCTGTTTTGACGTGTGATCTGTGTTGGTGTGTGTGAGCTGTGTTGGTGTGTGAGCTGTGTTGATGTGTGAATTATGTTGATGTGTGAGCTGATTTGGTGTGCGAACTGTGTTGGTTTTTGAACTGTGTTGGTTTGTGAGCTGTGTTGGTGTGTGAGTTATGTTGGTGTGTGAGCTGTGTTGGTTTGTGAGCTGTGTTGATATGTGAGTTGTGTTGGTGTGTGAGCTGTGTTGGTGTGTGAGCTTTGTTGTTGTGTGTGAGCTGTGTTTGTGTATGAGCAGTTCTGGTGTGTGAGTGTGTTAGTTTGTGAGCTGTGTAGCTGTGTGTGTTGTGTTTGTGTGTGAGTTGTGTTGGTGTGTGAGTTGTATTGGTGTGTGAGCTGTGTTGGTGTGTGTGAGCTGTGTTGGTTTGTGTGAGCTGACTTGGTGTGTGAGCTTTGTTGGTGTGTGAGCTGTGTTGGTGTGTGAGTTGTGTTGGTGTGTGAGCTGTGTTGGTTTGTGAGCTGTGTTGGTGTGTGAGTTGTGTTTGTGTGTGAGCTGTGTTAGTTTGTGAGCTGTGTTGTTTTGTGAGCTGTGTTGGTGTGTGAGGTTTGTTGGTATTGAGCTGTGTTGGTGTGTGAACTGTGTTGTTGTGTGAGCTGTGTTGGTATGTGAGCTGTGCTGGTGTGTGTGAGCTGTGTTGGTGTGTGATCTGTGTTGGCATGTGTGAGTTGTGTTGGTGTGTGAGCTGTGTTGCTGTGTGTGAGCTGTGTTGGTGTGTGTGCTGTGTTGGAGTGTGTGATGTGTTGGTGTGTGAACTGTGTTGGCATGTGAGCTGTGTTGGTGTGTGTGAGTTGTTTTCGTGTGTGTGAGCTTTGATGGTGTGTGAGTTGTGCTGTTGTATATGAGCTGTTTTGGTGTGTGTGAGCTCTAATGTTGTATGTGGTCTGTGCTCTTGTGTTCGAGCTGTGTTCAGGGTGGGGGGTGTGGTCAATCTGGCCCTGTGTGTATGTCAGCTATTTTGGTGTGTGTGAGCTGTGTTGTTGTGTGAGCTGTGTTGGTGTGTAAGCTGTGTTGTTGTGTGTGAGCTGTGTTGGTTTGTGAAGTGTGTTGGTGTGAAAGCTTTGTTGTTAGGTGAGCTGTTTTGACGTGTGAGCTGTGTTGGTGTGTGTGAGCTGTGTTGGTGTGTGAGTTATGTTGATGTGTGAGCTGTGTTGGTTTGTGAGCTGTGTTGATATGTGAGTTGTGTTGGTGTGTGAGCTGTGTTGGTGTGTGAGCTTTGTTGTTGTGTGTGAGCTGTGTTGGTGTGTGTGAGCTGTGTTGGTGTGTGTGAGCTGTGTTGGTGTGTATGAGCTGAGTTGGTGTGTGAGCTGTGTTGGTGTGTGAGTTGTGCTGATGTGTGAATTGTGTCGGTGTGTGATCTGTGTTGCTGTGTGTGAGCTGTGTTAGTCTGTGAGTTGTGTTGGTGTGTGAGCTGTGTTGGTTTGTGAGCTGTGTTGGTGTGAGAGTTGTGTTGGTGTGTGAGCTGTGTTAGTTTGTGAGCTGTGTTGGTGTGTAAGCTGTGTTGTTGTGTGTGAGCTGTGTTGGTTTGTGAACTGTGTTGGTGTGAAAGCTTTGTTGTTAGGTGAGCTGTTTTGACGTGTGAGCTGTGTTGGTGTGTGTGAGCTGTGTTGGTGTGTGAGCTGTGTTGATGTGTGAGTTATGTTGATGTGTGAGCTGATTTGGTGTGCGAACTGTGTTGGTTTTTGAACTGTGTTGGTTTGTGAGCTGTGTTGGTGTGTGAGTTATGTTGGTGTGTGAGCTGTGTTGGTTTGTGAGCTGTGTTGATATGTGAGTTGTGTTGGTGTGTGAGCTGTGTTGGTGTGTGAGCTTTGTTGTTGTGTGTGAGCTGTGTTGGTGTGTGTGAGCTGTGTTGGTGTGTGTGAGCTGTGTTGGTGTGTATGAGCTGAGTTGGTGTGTGAGCTGTGTTGGTGTGTGAGTTGTGCTGATGTGTGAATTGTGTCGGTGTGTGATCTGTGTTGCTGTGTGTGAGCTGTGTTGGTTTGTGAGCTGTGTTGGTGTGAGAGTTGTGTTGGTGTGTGAGCTGTGTTAGTTTGTGAGCTGTGTTGTTTTGTGAGCTGTGTTGGTGTATGAGCTGTGTTTATTTGTGAGCTGTGTTGGTTTGTGAGGTTTGTTGGTATTGAGCTGTGTCGGTGTGTGAACTGTGTTGTTGTGTGAGCTGTGTTGGTATGTGAGCTGTGTTGACATGTGAGCTGTATTGGTGTGTGAGCTGTGTTTGTGTATGAGCAGTTCTGGTGTGTGAGTGTGTTAGTTTGTGAGCTGTGTAGCTGTGTGTGTTGTGTTTGTGTGTGAGTTGTGTTGGTGTGTGAGTTGTATTGGTGTGTGAGCTGTGTTGGTGTGTGTGAGCTGTGTTGGTTTGTGTGAGCTGACTTGGTGTGTGAGCTGTGTTGGTGTGTGAGCTGTGTTGGTGTGTGAGTTGTGTTGGTGTGTGAGCTGTGTTGGTTTGTGAGCTGTGTTGGTGTGTGAGTTGTGTTTGTGTGTGAGCTGTGTTAGTTTGTGAACTGTGTTGTTTTGTGAGCTGTGTTGGTGTGTGAGGTTTGTTGGTATTGAGCTGCGTTGGTGTGTGAACTGTGTTGTTGTGTGAGCTGTGTTTGTATGTGAGCTGTGCTGGTGTGTGTGAGCTGTGTTGGTGTGTGATCTGTGTTGGCATGTGTGAGTTGTGTTGGTGTGTGAGCTGTGTTGCTGTGTGTGAGCTGTGTTGGTGTGTGAGCTGTGTTGGAGTGTGTGATGTGTTGGTGTGTGAACTGTGTTGGCATGTGAGCTGTGTTGGTGTGTGTGAGTTGTTTTGGTGTGTGAGCTATGTTGGTGTGTGAACAGTGTTGCTGTGTGAGTTGTGATGGAGTGTGTGTGCTGTGTTGGTGTATGTGAGCTGTGTTGCTGTGTGAGCTATGTTGGTGTGTGAGCTGTGTTGGTGTGTGAGCTGTGTTGGTTTGTGAGCTGTGAGCTGTGTGTGTTGTGTTGGTGTGTGAGTTGTGTTGGTGTGTGAGTGTGTTGATTTGTGAGCTGTGTTGTTGTTTGTTCTGTGTTGGTGTGTGAGCTGTGTTGGTGTGTGTGAGCTGTGTTGGTGTGTGAGTGTGTTAGTTTGTGAGCTGTGTAGCTGTCTGTGTTGTGTTGATGTGTGTTGTGTTGGTGTGTGTGTGTGTTGATTTGTGAGCTGTGTTGGTGTGTGAGCTGTGTTGGTGTGTGAGTTGTGTTGGTTTGTGAGCTGTGCTGATGTGTGTGAGCTTCATTGGTGTGTGAGTTTTGTTGGTGCGTGAGCTGTGTTGTTGTGTGAGCTGTGTTGGTGTATGTGAGCTGTGTTGGTGTGTGTGCGCTGTGTTGGTGTCTGTGAGCTGTTTTGGTGTGTGACCTATGTTGGTGTGTGAGCTGTGTTGGTGTGTGAGTGTGTTAGTTTGTGAGCTGTGTAGCTGTGTGCGTTGTGTTGGTGATTGAGTTGTGTTGGTGTGTGAGTGTGTTGATTTGTGAGCTGTGTTGGTGTGTGAGTTGTGTTCGTGTTTGAGTTGTGTTGGTGTGTGAGCTGTGCTTGTGTGTGTGAGCTGTGTTGGTGAATGAGTTTTGTTGGTGCGTGAGCTGTGTTATTGTGTGAGCTGTGTTGGTGTGTGAGCTGTGTTGGTGTGTGAGCTGTGTTGGTGTGTGAGCTGTGTTGATGTGTGAGCTGTGTTGGAGTGTGTGTTGTGTTGGTGTGTGAGCTGTGTTGGTGTGCGAGCTGTGTTGGGTTGTGAACTGTGTTGGTGTGTGAGCTGTGTTGGTGTGTGAGTTGTGTTGGTGTGTGAGCTGTGCTGGTGTGTGTGAGCTGTGTTGGTGTGTGAGTTTCATTGGTGCGTGAGCTGTGTTGTTGTGTGTGCTGTGTTGGTGTGTGAGCTGTGTTAGTTTGTGAGCTGTGTAGCTGTGTGTGTTGTGTTGGTGTGTGAGTTGTGTTGGTGTGTGTGTGTTGATTTCTGAGCAGTGTTGGTGTGTGAGCTGTGTTTGTGTGTGAGTTGTGTTGGCGTGCGAGTTTTGTTGGTGCGTGAGCTGTGTTGTTGTGCAAGCTGTGTTGGTGTGTGTGCGCTGTGTTGGTGTCTGTGAGCTGTTTTGGTGTGTGACCTATGTTGGTGTGTGAGCTGTGTTGGTGTGTGCGTGTGTTAGTTTGTGAGCTGTGTAGCTGTGTGCGTTGTGTTGGTGTGTGAGTTGTGTTGGTGTGTGAGTGTGTTGATTTGTGAGCTGTGTTGGTGTGTGAGTTATGTTCGTGTTTGAGTTGTGTTGGTGTGTGAGCTGTGCTTGTGTGTGTGAGCTGTGCTGGTGAATGAGTTTTGTTGGTGCGTGAGCTGTGTTATTGTGTGAGCTGTGTTGGTGTGTGAGCTGTGTTGGTGTGTGAGCTGTGTTGGTGTGTGAGCTGTGTTGATGTGTGAGCTATGTTGGTGTGTGTGTGTTGATTTCTGAGCTGTGTTGGTGTGTGAGCTGTGTTTGTGTGTGAGTTATGTTGGTGTGTGAGCTGTGCTGGTGTGTGTGAGCTGTGTTGGTGTGCGAGTTTTGTTGGTGCGTGAGCTGTGTTGTTGTGCAAGCTGTGTTAGTGTGTGAGCTGTGTTGGTGTGTGTGCGCTGTGTTGGTGTCTGTGAGCTGTTTTGGTGTGTGATCTATTTTGCTGTGTGAGCTGTGTTGGTGAGTCAGCGTTGTTGGTGTGTGAGCTGCATTAGTGTGTGAGTTGTGTTGGTGTGTGAGTGTGTTAGTTTGTGAGCTGTGTAGCTGTGTGTGTTGTGTTTGTGTGTGAGTTGTGTTGGTTTGTGAGCTGTGTTGGTGTGTAAGCTGTGTTGGTGTGTGAGCTGTGTTTGTGTGTGAGCTGTGATGGTATATGTGAGCTATGTTGGTGGATGTGAGCTGTTGTGCTGTGTGTGAGCTGTGTTGGTGTGTGCGCTGTGTTTAGTGGGCGAGCTATGCTGGTGTGTGAGCTATTTTGGTGTGTGAGTTGTGTTGGTATGTGAGCTGTGTTGGTGTGTGAGCTTTTTTTGTGTGTGTGTTGTGTTAGTGTGTGTGAGCTGTGATGGTGTGTGAGCTGTGTTGTTCTTTGTGAGCTGTGCTGATATATGTGAGCTTTTTTGGTGTGTGTGAGCTGTGATGGTGTGTGTGAGCTCTCATGTTGTATGTTTTCTGTGCTCATGTGTGTGAGCTGTGTTCAGGGTGTGGGTTCGTTGTCAATCTGGCCTTGTTGTATGTATGTGAGCTATTTTGGTGTGTGTGAGCTGTGTTGGTATGTGAGCTGTGTCGCTGTGTGAGCTATGTTGGTGGATGTGAGCTGTTGTGCTGTGTGTGAGCTGTGTTGGTATGTGCGCTGTGTTTAGTGGGCGAGCTATGCTGGTGTGTGAGCTATTTTGGTGTGTGAGTTGTGTTGGTATGTGAGCTGTGTTGGTGTGTGAGCTTTTTTTGTGTGTGTGTTGTGTTAGTGTGTGTGAGCTGTGATGGTGTGTGAGCTGTGTTGTTCTTTGTGAGCTGTGCTGATGTATGTGAGCTTTTTTGGTGTGTGTGAGCTGTGATGGTGTGTGTGAGCTCTCATGTTGTATGTTTTCTGTGCTCATGTGTGTGAGCTGTGTTCAGGGTGTGGGTTCGTTGTCAATCTGGCCTTGTTGTATGTATGTGAGCTATTTTGGTGTGTGTGAGCTGTGTTGGTATGTGAGCTGTGTCGCTGTGTGAGCTGTGTTGGTGTGTTTGAGTTGTGTTATGTGTGATCTATGTTGGCATGTGTGAGTTGTGTTGGTGTGTGAGCTGTGTTGCTTTGTGTGAGCTGTGTTGGTGTGAGTGCTGTGCTGGTTTGTGTGCTGTTTTGGTGTGCGTGACCTGTGTTGTTATATGTGACCTGTGTTGGTGTTTGAGTTGTGTTGGTGTGTGAGCTGTGTTGGTGTGTGTGTTGTGTTGGTGTGTGTGAGCTGTGTTGTTTTGTGAGCTATGTTGGTGTGTAAGCTGTGTTGGTGTGTGTGTTGTTTTCGTGTGTGTGAGCTGTGATGGTGTGTAAGCTGTGTTGTTGTACGTGAGCTGTTTTGGTGTGTGTGAGCTCTGATGTTGTATGTGGTCTGTGCTCTTGTGTGTGAGCTGTGTTCAGGGTGGGGGATTGTGATCAATCTGGCCCTGTATGTATGTGAGCTATTTTGGGGTGTGTGAGTTGTGTTGTGTGAGCTGTGCTGGTGTGTAAGCTGTGTTGGTGTGTGTGAGCTGTGTTGGTTTGTGAACCGTGTTGATTTGTGAGCTTTGTTGTTGTGTGAGTTGCGTTGATGTGTGAATTGTGTTGGTGTGTGTGTTGTGTTGTTGTGTGTGAGCTGCGTTGGTGTTTGTGTTGTTTTTGTGTGTGAGTTGTGTTGGTTTTTTGAGCTGTGTTGGTGTGTAAGCTGTGTTGGTGTGTGAGCTGTGTTGGTGTGTGCGCTGTGTTTAGTGGGCGAGCTATGCTGGTGCTTGAGCTATGTTGGTGTGTGAGTTGTGTTGGTATGTGAGCTCTGTTTGTGTGTGAGCTTTTTTTGTGAGTATGTTGTGTTAGTGTGTGTGAGCTGTGATGGTTTGTGAGCTGTGTTGTTCTTTGTGAGCTGTGCTGATGTATGTGAGCTGTTTTGGTGTGTGTGAGCTGTGATGGTATGTGAGCTGTGTCGCTGTGTGAGCTGTGTTGGTGTGTTTGAGTTGTGTTGTGTGTGATCTGTGTTGGCTTGTGTGAGTTGTGTTGGTGTGTGAGCTGTGTTGGTGTGTGAGTTGTGTTCGTGTTTGAGTTGTGTTGGTGTGTGAGCTGTGCTTGTGTGTGTGAGCTGTGTTGGTGAATGAGTTTTGTTGGTGCGTGAGCTGTGTTATTGTGTGAGCTGTGTTGGTGTGTGAGCTGTGTTGGTGTGTGAGCTGTGTTGGTGTGTGAATGTGTTAGTTTGTGAGCTGTGTAGCTGTCTGTGTTGTGTTGATGTGTGTTGTGTTGGTGTGTGTGTGTGTTGATTTGTGAGCTGTGTTGGTGTGTGAGCTGTGTTGGTGTGTGAGTTGTGTTGGTTTGTGAGCTGTGCTGATGTGTGTGAGCTTCATTGGTGTGTGAGTTTTGTTGGTGCGTGAGCTGTGTTGTTGTGTGAGCTGTGTTGGTGTATGTGAGCTGTGTTGGTGTGTGTGCGCTGTGTTGGTGTCTGTGAGCTGTTTTGGTGTGTGACCTATGTTGGTGTGTGAGCTGTGTTGGTGTGTGAGTGTGTTAGTTTGTGAGCTGTGTAGCTGTGTGCGTTGTGTTGGTGTGTGAGTTGTGTTGTTGTGTGAGTGTGTTGATTTGTGAGCTGTGTTGGTGTGTGAGCTGTGTTGGTTTGTGTGAGTTGTGTTGGTGTGTGAACTGTGCTGATGTGTGTGAGCTGTGTTGGTGTGGGAGTTTTGTTGGTGCATGAGCTGTGTTGTTGTGTGAGCTGTGCTGGTGTGTGAGCTGTGTTGGTATATGTGAGCTGTGTTGCTGTGTGAGCTATGTTGGTGTGTGAGCTGTGTTGGTGTGTGAGTGTGTTGGTTTGTGAGCTGTGTAGCTGTGTGTGTTGTGTTTGTGTGTGAGTTGTGTTGGTTTGTGAGCTGCATTGGTGTGTGAGTTTTGTTGGTGCGTAAGCTGTGTTGTTGTGTGAGCTTTGTTGGTGTATGTGAGCTGTGTTGGTGTGTGTGCGCTGTGTTGGTGTCTGTGAGCTGTTTTGGTGTGTGACCTATGTTGGTGTGTGAGCTGTGTTGGTGTGTGAGTGTGTTAGTTTGTGAGCTGTGTAGCTGTGTGCGTTGTGTTGGTGTGTGAGTTGTGTTGGTGTGTGAGTGTGTTGATTTGTGAGCTGTGTTGGTGTGTGAGTTGTGTTCGTGTTTGAGTTGTGTTGGTGTGTGAGCTGTGCTTGTGTGTGTGAGCTGTGTTGGTGAATGAGTTTTGTTGGTGCGTGAGCTGTGTTATTGTGTGAGCTGTGTTGGTGTGTGAGCTGTGTTGGTGTGTGAGCTGTGTTGATGTGTGAGCTGTGTTGATGTGTGAGCTGTGTTGGTGTGTGAGTTTCATTGGTGCGTGAGCTGTGTTGTTGTGTGTGCTGTGTTGGTGTGTGAGCTGTGTTAGTTTGTGAGCTGTGTAGCTGTGTGTGTTGTGTTGGTGTGTGAGTTGTGTTGGTGTGTGTGTGTTGATTTCTGAGCTGTGTTGGTGTGTGAGCTGTGTTTGTGTGTGAGTTGTGTTGGTGTGTGAGCTGTGCTGGTGTGTGTGAGCTGTGTTGGTGTGCGAGTTTTGTTGGTGCGTGAGCTGTGTTGTTGTGCAAGCTGTGTTGGTGTGTGAGCTGTGTTGGTGTGTGTGCGCTGTGTTGGTGTCTGTGAGCTGTTTTGCTGTGTGGTCTATTTTGCTGTGTGAGCTGTGTTGGTGAGTGAGTGTGTTATTTTGTGAGCTGCGTAGCTGTGTATGTTGTGTTGGTGTGTGAGTTGTGTTGGTGTGTGAGCTGTGTTGGTGTGTGAGTTGTGTTGGTGTGTGAGCTGTGTTGGTGTGTGAGTTGTGTTGGTGTGTGAGCTGTGTTGGTGTGTGTGCTGTGTTGGTTTGTGTGCTGTGTTGGTTTGTGAGCTGTGTTGGTGTGTGAGCTGTGTTGGTGTGTGAGCTGTGTTGTTATGTGAGCTGTGTTGGTGTGTGAGCTGTGTTGGTGTGTTTGAGTTGTGTTGGTGTGTGATCTGTGTTAGCATGTGTGAGTTGTGTTGGTGTGTGAGCTGTGTTGGTGTGTGAGCTGTGTTGCTGTGTTTGAGCTGTGTTGGTGTGTGTGCTGTGTTGGTGTGTGAGCTGTGTTGTTGTGTGTGCTGTGTTGGTGTGTGAGCTGTGTTGGTGTGTGAGTTGTGTTGGTGTGTGAGCTGTGTTGGTGTGTGAGCTGTGTTGGTGTGTGTGCTGTGTTGGTTTGTGTGCTGTGTTGGTGTGTGAGCTGTGTTGGTGTGTGAGCTGTGTTGGTGTGTGTGCTGTGTTGGTGTGTGTTGAGCCATGTTGGTTTGTGAGTTGTGCTGTTGTGTGTGAGCTGTGTTGGTTTGTGAGCTGAATTGGTGTGTGAGCTGTGTTGGCATGTGAGCTGTGTTGGTGTTTGTGAGTTGTGCTGGTGTGTGAGCTATGTTGGTGTGTGAACTGTGTTGCTGTGTGAGCTGTGATGGTGTGTGTGAGCTGTGTTGGTGTGTGAGCTGTGCTGGTTTGTGTGCTGTGTTGGTGTGCATGACCTGTGTTGTTATATGTGACCTGTGTTGGTGTTTGAGTTGTGTTGGTGTGTGAGCTGTGTTGGTGTGTGTGTTGTGTTGGTGTGAGTGAGCTGTGTTGGTGTTTGAGCTGTGTTGTTGTATGTGAGCTGTTTTGCTGTGTGTGTGCTGTGTTGGTGTATGTGAGCTGTGTTGTTGTATGTGAGCTGTTTTGGTGTCTTGAGCTCTGATGTTGTACGTGGTCTGTGCTCTTGTGCGTGAGCTGCGTTGGTATGTGAGCTGTGTTTATTTGTGAGCTGTGTTGGTTTGTGAGCTGTGTTGGTGTGTGAGGTTTGTTGGTATTGAACTGTGTTGGTGTGTGAACTGTGTTGGTGTGTGAGCTGTGTTTGTATGTGAGCTGTGTTGACGTGTGAGCTGTGTTGGTGTGTGAGCTGTTTTGCCTTGTGAACTGTGTTGGTGTGAGAGCTGTTTTGGTGTGCGTGACCTGTGTTTGTGTGTGTGAGCTGTGTTGGTGTGTGAGCTCTGCTGGTGTGTGTGTTGTGTTGGTGTGTGAACAGTGTTGGCATGTGAGCTGTGTTGGTGTGTGTGAGTTGTGTTGGTGTGTGAGCTATGTTGGTGTGTGAACTGTGTTGGTGTGTGAACTGTGTTGGCATGTGGGCTGTGATGGTGTGTGTGAGCTGTGTTGTTTTATGTGTGTTGTGAGTGTGTGTGAGCTGTGTTGGTGTATGTGAGCTGTATTGATGTGTGAGCTTTGTTGGTGCGCGGGCAGTGCTGGTGTGTGAGCTCTGTTGTTGTGTGAATTGTGTTGGCGTGTGTGCTGTGTTGGTGTGTGAGCTGTGTTGGTGTGTGAGCTGTGCTGGTGTGTGTTAACTGTGTTGCTGTGTGTGAGCTGTGTTGGTGTGTGAGCTGTGTTGGTGTGTGAGCTCTGTTGTTGTGTGCGTTGTGTTGATGTGTGAATTGTGTCGGTGTGTGAGCTTTGTTGGTGTGTGAGTTGTGTTCATGTGTGAGATGTGTTGGTTTGTGCATTGTGTTGGTCTGTGTGCTGTTTTGGTGTGTGAGCTGCGTTGGTGTGTGAGCTGTGTTTGGTTTTGAGCTGTGTTGGTGTGTGTGCTGTGTTGGTGTGTGAGCTGTGATGGTATATGTGAGCTGTGCTGATGCATGTGAGCTGTTTTGGTGTGTGTGAGCTGTGATGGTATGTGTGAGCTCTCATGTTGTATATGGTCTGTGCTCGTGTGTGTGTGTGTGTGCTGTGTTCAGGGTGGGAGGTGGTTGTTAATCTGGACTTGTTGTGTGTATGTGATTTATTTTGGTGTGTGTGAGCTGTGTTGGTTTGTGAGCTGTGTTGGTGTGTGAGCTGTGTTGCTGTGTGAGCTGTGTTGGTGTGATTGAGTTGTGTTGTGTGTGATCTGTGTTGGCATGTGTGAGTATTGTTTGTGTGTGAGCTGTGTTGGTGTGTGAGCTGTGTTTTGTGTGAGCTGTGTTTGTGTGTGTGCTGTGCTGATTTGTGTGCTGTGTTGGTATGCGTGACCCGTGTTGTTATATGTGACCTGTGTTGGTGTTTGAGTTGTGTTGGTGTGTGAGTTGTGTTGGTATGTGTGCTGTTTTGGTGTGCGTGACCTGTGTTGGTGTTTGTGAGCCGTGTTGGCGTGTGAGTTGTTTTGGTGTGTGTGACCTTTGTTGGTGTGTGTGAGCCGTGTTGTTGTGTGAGTTGTGCTGGTGTGTGTGAGCTGTGATGGAGTGTGAGCTGTGTTGGTGTGTGAGCTGTGTTGGTGTGTGTGAGCTGTGTTGATGTGTGTGTTGTGTTGGTGTGTGTGAGCAGTGATGGTGTGTGAGCTGTGTTGTTGTATGTGAGCTGTTTTGGTGTGTGTGAGCTCTGATGTTGTATGTGGTATGTGCTCGTGTGTGTGAGCTGTGTTCAGGGTGGGAGATGTTGGTCAATCTGCCCTTGTTGTGAGTACATGAGCTATTTTGGTATGTGTGAGTTGTGTTGGTCAGTGTGAACTGTGTTGGGGTGGGAGTTGTGTTGGTGTGTGTGAGTTGTATTGGTGAGTGATCAGTGTTGGCATGTGTGAGCTGTGTTGGTGTGGGAGCTGTGTTGGTGTGTGAGCTGTGTTGGTGAGTGTGAGCCATGTTGGTGTGTGAGTTGTGTTGGTGTGTGTGAGCTGTGATAGTGTGTGAGCTGTGTTGGTGTGTGAACTGTGTTGGTGTGTGAACTGTGTTGGCATGTGAGCTGTGCTGATGTATGTGAGCTGTTTTGGTGTGTGTGAGCTCTGACGTTGTATGTGGTCTGTGCTCGTGTGTGTGAGCTGTGTTCAGGGTGGGGGGTGGTGGTCAATCTGCCCTTGTTGTGTGTATATGAGCTATTTTGGTGTGTGTGATTTGTGTTGGTGTGAGCTGTGTTTTTATGTGAGCAGTGTTGGTGTGTGGCTGTGTTGCTGTGTGAGCTGTGTTGGTGTGTGTGAGTTGTGTTGGTGTGTGATCTGTGTTGGCATGTGTGAGTTGTGTTGGTGTGTGTGCTGTGTTGGTGTGTGAACTATGTTGGCATGTGAGCTGTGTTGGTGTCTGTGAGTTGTGTTGGTTTGTGAGCTATGTTGGTGTGTGAACTGTGTTGCTGTGTGAGCTGTGATGGTGTGTGTGAGCTGTGTTGGTGTATGTAAGTTGTGATGCTGTGTGTGAGCTGTGTTGGTGTATGTGAGCTGTGTTGCTGTGTGAGCTTTGTTGGTGTGCGAGCGGTGCTGGTGTGTGAGCTCTGTTGGTGTGTGAGTTGTTTTGGCAAGTGAGCTGTGTTGGTATGTGAGCTGTATTGGTGTGTGTGATCTGTGTTGGTTTGTGAGCTGTGTTGGTGTGTGAGCTCTGTTGTTGTGTGAGTTGTGTTGATGTGTGAATTGTGTCGGTGTGTGAGCTGTGTTGGTGTGTGAGTTGTGTTCGTGCATGAGCTGTGTTCTTTTGTAAGTTGTGTTGGTGTGTGAGTTTTGTTGGTTTGTGAGATGTGTTGATGTGTGAGCTGTGTTGGTTTGTGAGCTGCATTGGTGTGTGAACTGTGTTTGTTTTTGAGCTGTGTTGGTGTGTGAGGTGTGTTGGTATTGACCTGTGTTGGTGTGTGAGCTGTGTTGGTATGTGAGCTGTGTTGACATGTGAGCTGTGTTGGTGTGTGAGCTGTGTTGGTGTGTGTGATCTGTGTTGTTGTGTGTGAGCTGTGTTGGTGTTTGAGCTGTTTTGGTAGCTGTGTGTGTTGTGTTGGTGTGTGAGTTGGGTTGGTATGTGAGCTGTGTTGGTGTGTGTAGGCTGTGTTTGTGTGTGAGCTGTGCTGGTGTGTGAGCTCTGTTGGTGTGTGAGCTGTGTTGGTGTGTAGGCTGTGTTGATGTGTGAGCTGTGTTGGTATGTGAGCTGTGTTGGTGTGTGTAGGATGTGTTGGTGTGTGTAGGCTGTGTTGGTGTGTGAGTTGTATTGTTGTGTGAGCTGTGTTGGTTTGTGAGCTGTGTTGGTGTGTGAGCTGAGTTGCTGTGTGTGAGCTTTGTTGTTGTGTGAGCTGTATTGGTGTGTGTGAGCTGTGTTCATGCATGTGTGCTGTGTTGATGTACTTGAGTTGTGGAGGTATGTGTAAGTTGTGTTGGTGTGTCAGTTGTGTTAATGTTGCACTCCTTTCACTCTGAGGTGCTTGCTCTAATTGTAAGCGAGAGCAGCTGTTACTAATTTGGGAAAGTTTAGGCCATTATTTTTAAGTATATATAAAATCGATTTCTGCCTGTAGGTGGAAAGGAAAATGGAATCTGTGCTAAAAGAAAAACAAAAATACCGGGCAAAACTCAGCAGGTCTGGCAGCATCTGTGGAGGGGAGCATTGTGTTCCTCTCCACAGATGCTGTCAGACCTGCTGAGTTTTGCCAGATATTTTTGTTTTTGTTTTGGATTTCCAGCATCCGCAGTGTTTTGCTTTTATCTTAGAATCTGTACCAATGTGCTCTGGGTTTTATGAATTAATGCATTTTTAAAAAATGCTAACTTCAGCTTCCTTCTTTAATTATGAATGAGGATCGAGTTCTAAAATGGTAGCCGGGAATTAATATCGAGCTGTGATGGTTGGATGCTGAATGAGGGATTGTTTTTCTATCTTCTGACAAAGTACTGGTTTCTGCAACCTCTATTGCAAAATGGTGAAGCCTGATGCAAATTCTCAAGCTTTGATTATCCACTGATTTTTTTTTGAAGTCTAAACCGTATGAGCAGTGGAAAAATGAGGCTGAAATATTGACTCATAGAAACATAGAAACATAAAAATTAGGAGCAGGAGTAGGCCATTCGGTCCATTCATTATGATCATGGCTGATCATCCAACTCAATAGCCTGATCCCACTTTCTCCCCATATTTTTTGATCCCTTTCCCCCCAAGAGCTATATCTAACTCCTTTTTGAAAACATACAATATTTTGGTCTCAACTATTTTCTGTGGTAGCGAATTCCACAGGCTCACCACTCTCTGGGTGAAGAAATTTCTCTTCATCTCAGTCCTAAATGGTCTACCCTGTATCCTCAGACTGTGACCCCTGGTTCTGGACTCCCCCCCATCGGGAACATCCTTCCTGCATCTGCCCTGTCTAGTCCTGTTAGATGTTTATAGGTTTCTATGAGATCCCCCCTCATTCTTCTGAACTCCAGCGAATATAATCCTAACCGACTCAATCTCTCCTCATGTGTCAGTCCCGCCATCCCAGGAATCAGTCTGGTAAACCTTCGCTGCACTCCCTCGATAGCAAGTACATCCTTCCTCAGATAAGGAGACCAAAACTGCACACAATATTCCATGTGTGGTCTCACCAAGGCTCTGTACAATTGCAGCAAGACATCCTTGTTCCTGTACTCGAATCCTCTCGCTATGAAGGCCAACATACCATTTGCCTTCTTTACCGCCTGCTGCACCTGCATGCTTACCTTCAGTGACTGGTGTACAAGGACACCCAGGTCTCGTTTTACATTCCCCTCTCTCAATTTATACCCATTCAGATAATAATCTGCCTTCCTGTTTGGCTACCAAAATGAATAACCTCACATTTATCCGCATTATACTGCATCTGCCATGCATTTGCCCACTCACTCAGCTTGTCCAAATCACACTGAAGCATCTCTGCATCCTCCTCACAGCTCATCCTCCCACCCAGCTTTATGTCATAAGCAAATTTGGAGATATTACATTTAGCTCTCTCATCTAAATCATTAATATATATTGTGAATAACTGGGGGGGTCCCAGCACTGATCCCTGCGGTACCCTACTAATCACTGCCTGCCATTTGGAAAAAGACCCGTTTATTCCTACTCTTTGTTTCCTGTCTGCCAACCAGTTTTCTATCCATCTCAATACAGTACCTCCAATCCCATGCACTTTAATTTTACACACTAATCTCTTATGTGGGACTTTGTGAAAAGCCTTCTGAAAGTCCAAATAAACCACATCCACTGGCTCCCCCTCATCAACTCTACTAGTTACATTCTTGAAAAATTCTAGTAGATTTATCAAGCATGATTTCCCTTTCATAAATCCATGCTGACTGATTCTGCCACTGTTTTCCATGTGCTCAGCTATTAAATCTTTTATAATGGACTCTAGAATTTTCCCCACTACCGACGTCAAGCTGACTGGTCTATAATTCCCTGTTTTCTCTCTGCCTCCTTTTTAAATAGTGGGGTTACATTGGCCACCCTCCAATCTGTAGGAACTGTTCCATGCTCTATAGAATCTCAGAAGATGACCACCAATGCATCCACTATTTCTAGGGCCACTTCCTTATATGCTCTAAGATGTAGATTATCAGGCCCCGGGGATTTATCGGCCTTCAATCCCATCAATTTCCCCAACACCATTTCCCTACTAATACTGATTTCTTTCAGTTCCTCCCTCTCACTAAACCCTGTGTTCCTCAACATTTCTGGTATGTTATTAGTGTCCTCCTTTGTGAAGACAGAACCAAAGTATGTATTTAGTTGGTCAGCCATTTCTTTGCTCCCCATTATAAATTCCCCTGTTTCTGACCGTAAGGGACCTACATTTGTCTTCGCCAATCTTTTTCTCTTCACATACCTACTGAAACTTTTATAGTCAGTTTTTATGTTCCATGCAAGCTTACTCTCGTACTCTATTTTCCCCTTCTTAATCAATCCCTTGGTCCTCCTTTGCTGAATTCTAAACTGCTCCCAATCCTCAGGTGTGTTTTTTTTTCTGGCCAATTTGTATGCCTCTTCCTTCGATCTAATACTACCTCTAATTTCCTTTCTGAGCCATGGTTTGGTGATCTTTCCTATTTTACTTTTGTGCCAGACAGGAATAAACAATTGTTGCAGTTCACCCATGCGCTCTTTAAATGTTTGCCATTGCCTATCCACCATCATCCCTTTAAGTAACGATTCCAAATCCATCATAGCCAAAGCGCGCTTCGTACAATCGTAGTTTCCTTTATTAAAATTCAGGACCCAAGTCTCAGAATCAACTACCTCACTCTCCACCTTGATGAAAAATTCTATCATATTATGTTCGCTCATCCCCAAGGGCCTTGCACAACTGGATTGCTAATTATTCCTTTCTCATTGCACAATACCCAGTCGAGGATGGCCTCGTTATCCCTGAGGAAGCTTTAGCTTTGTCATTAGCAGGAAAATAGTAAGATTAGAAGTGTAATAAATTTGGTGTACTGGATAGGTTTCTTGTTAGAAACAATAAACTTTATTTACAGAGCTCCTGATGAGGTTGCATGCTTGAACCAAGACCAAGGCTGGAAAGCTCTGCCCCTGATTACCTGCACTTAGGGCTGATTCATCTGTACAGCCACATGATCCCAAAACAGTATGAAAGTCTTTACTTACAATCACTACGGTCCTCCCCCTTTAATTTTGTTTTACCTCCATTATTTACAAGAATATCTTAAACCAAAACATATACAATTCATGTAGTTATAGATTAAGTCTTTGAGGTGGCTTCCTGATTCGGGTAGAGCGACATAACTCCACAACTTGAGATTCTTCCACCGGATCGACTTGACCAAGAACTGCAGCATCATGGACATCCTTAGACAATGACAGTTCAGAATTATTTACTTCAACAGAGACATCAGGTATGTCTATTCTTTGTCAATCTGGCACCTCAGGAATCAAAGGTTTGACTTCAATTTCAGGTGGAGTAACTGGTTATTGGAGTGCCTCTCTACTTCTGAGATGTTCCACGTGTTTCATAACAATCTTGTTTTCCATTTCCACTTGGTATGACAAAGGTCCTGTTTCAGAGACGATTGTACCAGGAACCCACCTAGGTCCAGTTCCCAGATTTTGCACGAAAACTCTCTCCCAGAGTAAATTTTCAATCTTTACTGTGAACATCGTGATTCATTTTCTGATTACTCTGGTTTTTCTCCACCTTCCCCTCTAAGTTAGGGAATACTAGACTCAATCTTGTGTGAAGGCAACGTTTCATTAGTAATTCAGATGGTGTTGAACCTGTAGTTGCTTGAGGAGTCGTGTGATCGTTGAAAAGAAATCTTGAAATTCATGTTTCTAATGTTCCCTCGGATAATTTCTTCATGCCTGTTTAAAGGTTTATACTGCTCTTTCTGCTAACCCATTGGATGAGGGATGTTACGGTGCTGTTCTGACATGTTTAATCCTATTTGGGTTCATGAGTCTCTGGAATTCAGTACTAGTGAAAGCAGTACCATTTTCTGACACAATGACTTCTGGTAGGCCATGTACACTAAAACATTGGTGCAGCTTTGCAATAGTTATACACGATGTAGGTGATCTCACTTCATACACATCCATCCACTTAGAATGTATGTTAATGATCAATGGTACCTAATAATGGACCTACCTAGTCTATGTATAGTCTAACCCAGAGTCGACCAGCCCACTCCCACGGATGCAGTGGAGCCGAAATGTGCAACTTCTGCTGGTGCTGACACTGGAGACAGTGTTTAACCATTTTTTCTATATCACTGTCTATACCTGGCTACCAGATATAACTTTTGTGAACATCTTCATTTTCGAAATGCCTGGATGTGCACTGTGAAGCTCTGTCAATAGTGGTTCTCTACCTTGCGAAGGTACAATGACTCTTGCTCCCCAAACAAGATACCATCTTGGCAACTTAATTCAGGCTTATGAACATAGAATGGTTTTAATTCATCAGAGATTTTGGCATTTGACTATCGTTACAATAACTGTTCCTGGACTTTTGATAAAATTGGATCCTGGTTTGTCCAATTCTTTATCTGTCTTGCGCAGACTGGTGAGGAATCCAGGAATTTCAGCACAAATACAGCTTCTTGAGGTACTGGAGGATGTGTAATGCTATCTGGCAAAGGAAGACGACAGGCATTTGCTATATGCACACCCGGACGTTGCATATAAGTGTATTCATATGCCGACAAAATCAAAGCCCATCTTTGAATTCTGGCAGAGGTTATCGGTGGAATTGCTTTATCTTCACTAAATAAACCTTAAAACCTCTTCGAGGTTGGCCCATGTTCTGCTTCCTGTGATCAGGATGTCATCCAGATACACTATAACTCAGGGAAGTCATTGTGGTAAGCTTTCCATGATTTTTTGGAAAATCACACAGGCAGATTACAGACCAAAGGATAGGTGTGTATATTGGTACAGGCCCTTGTGTGTGTCTATGGTGACATGCCCTCTGGATGTGTTGTCCAGCTTGAGCTGTTAATATGCATGGCTCATGTCCAGTTTCGTGTAGCATCTTCCTCCTGCAAGTTTAGCATACAGATCTTCAATCCTTGGGATTGGATAGTTGTCTAATTTAGCAGCCTTGTTTATAGTTAATTTGTAATCTCTGCAGGTGCGAATAGTTTGATCTGGTTTCATCACAGAGACTATGGGTGCTACCCAATCTTAAAACTGGAGACTGGCTGGATTATTCCTAACTTCTCTAAGCGGCACAATTCTGCATCAACCTTCTCTTTCAGGGTGTAAGGCACAGGACTGGCCTTAAAGAGCTGAATCTAAGTATCTTTTTGCTTGTAGGCTTTTTAATCTTTCCCAACTCATCTCGGAATACAGTGTCATTTTTTTTAACAACTCAGGAATTCCTCCTGTTCAGGCTTGAAAAATTTCTGTCCAGTTTAGTTTGATTTCTGACAACCAATCACGGCCCAGAAGGCAAGGTCCTTCACCTGTTACAACAATTATTGACAGTGGGGCTGTCTGTTGCCTGTAGGATACAGGCACAGAGGCAATGCCTTTCACCTGTATTGCCTCTCCAAGTGTACGTCTTCAGCTGAGCTGTGGTTTGCTTCATATTCAGTGGTTGGGTACCTTCACTGAGGTACTTAAAGTTGTGTTTTTCCATCACGTGGTCGATGCTCCAGCATCAACCTCCATGACTGGAGGCTTCCCATTTATTTGAAGGGTAATGATGATTGGTTCACTCTAGAGTTGAACTTGAATCTTTGCATGATCACCAGTGGCTTAGGCTGAAAATGTGTCTTCACGAGGTCTACCATCTTATTAAAGGATCTGGAGTTTGGCGTTATCGGGGCCTATGGGTTAGGCTATATGTCTTGCTCCCACAGACACTTAGAAGAATTGATTTCTGTTTCTCCTCCACCGTTATTTAATTCACCACAAAATAGAAACCTAGGCACTCTACGTATTGACTCCAGTCTTCCATGGATGAGTCATATAGGTCAATTCTGCTGAACAATGATATGACTGGTGAGTATACTTTTCATTCTTCCCTTAAAAATCAGAATACTCACATACACGGAGCGAGCTGCAGCACCAGAGCTATTCCATCCTTGTCGCCAGTTGTAATAAACTTGGAATGCTGGACAGGTTTCTTGTTAGAAAAAGTAAATTTTATTTACAGAGCTCCTGATGAAGCTACATGCTTGTACCAAGACCAAGGCTAGAAAACTCCGCCCCTAAGATTACCCACACTGAGGGTTGATTCATCTGCACATGATCCCTAAAACAATAATAAAGGTTTCACTTACAATCGCTACAAGAAGTCAAGTATTTTCAGAGCTGGGTGAGGGATTAACTCTTCTATTACAATTTATACAAACATACATACAAACATATGAATTAGGAGCAGGAGTAGGCCACTCTGCCCTCGAGCCTACTTTGACATTCAATAAGATCATGATTGATCTGATCATGACCTTAACTCCACATCCCCATCTAGAACAAAGAGCAAAGAAAAGTACAGCACAGGAACAGGCCCTTCGGCCCTCCAAGCCTGCGCCGATAATATTGCCTGTCAAACTAAAACATTTTGCACTTCCGGGGTCTGTATCCCTCTACTCTCATCCTATTCACGTATTTGTCAACTGCCTCTTAAACACCACTATTGTACCTGCTTCCACCACCTCCTCTGGCAGTGAATTCCAGACACTCACCACCCTCTGCGTAAAAACCTTGCCCCACACATCTCCTCCAAAGTTTTATCCTCTCACCTTAAATCTATTTCCCCTAGTAATTGACTCTTCCACCCTGGGATAAAGCTTCTGACTATCTACTCTGTCCATGCCGCTCATAATTTTGTAAACTTCTATCAAGTCGCCCCTCAATCTCAGTCGCTCTGGTGAGAACAATCTGAATTTCTCCAATCTCTCCTCATAGCTAATAACCTCCAGACCAGGCAGCATCCTGGTAAACCTCCTCTGCACCCTCTCCAATGCCTCCATATCCTTCTGGTAATGTGGTGACCAGAATTGCACACAATATTCCAAGTGTGGCTGAACCAAGGTTCTATACAGCTGCAGCATGACTTCCCAGCTTTTATACTCAATACCCCTGCCAATGAAGGCAAGCATGCCATATGCCTTCCTGACTACCTTATCCACCTGCGTTGCCACTTTCAGTGACCTGTGGACCTGTACACCCAGATCCCTCTGCCCGTCGATGCACTTAAGTGTTCTGTCATTTACTGTATAATTCCTACCCATATTAGACCTTCCAAAATGCATTACCTCGCATTTGTCCGGATTAAACTCCATCTGCCATTTCTCTGCCCAAGTCTCCAACCGATCTATATCCCGTTGTATCCTTTGACAATCCTCTTCACTATCTGCAACTCCTCCAACCTTAGTGTCGTCTGCAAACTTACTAATTAGCTCAGTTACATTTTCCTCCAAATCATATACGTATACTACAAACATCAAAGGTCCCAGCACTGATCCCTGCAAAGTCACAGCTCTCCATTCAGAAAAGCACTCTTCCACTGCTACCCTCTGTCTTCTATGACCAAGCCAATTCTGTATCCATTTTGCCAGCTCACCTCTGATCCCATGCGACTTTACCTTCGGTACCAGTCTGCCATGAGGGACCTTGTCAAAGGCCTTACTGAAATCCATGTATATAACATCCACTGCCCTTCCATAGTCAATCATCTTTGTCACTTCCTCAAAAAACTCGATCGAGTTAGTGAGACATGACCTCCCCTTCACAAAACCATGCTACCTCTCATTAATATGCCCATTTGCTTCCAAATGGTAGTAAATCCTGTCACGAAGAATCTTCTTCAATAATTTCCCTACCACTGACGTAAGGCTCACTGGCCTGTAATTTCCTGGATTATCCCTGCTACCCTTCTTAAACAATGGAACAACATTGGTCATTCTCCAGTCTTCTGGGACCTCACCCGTAGCCAGTGAGGAAACAAAGATTTCTGTCAAGGCCCCAGCAATCTCCTCCCTTGCCTCCCTCAGTACTCTGGGGTAGATCCCATCTGGCTCTGGGGACTTATCCACCTTAATATTCTTCAAGATGCCTAACACCTCTTTTTTGATCTCAACATGATCCAAGCTATCTACACACTCTTCCCTAGACAAATCTACCTCTAAGTCCTTCTCTTTGGTGAATACTGATGAAAAGTACTTATTTAGTATCTCTCCCATTTCTTCTGGCTCCACACACAGATTCCCACCTCTGTCCCTGAGTGGGCCTACCCTTTCCCTGGCTACCCTCTTGCTTTTTACATATGTATAAAAGGCCTTGGTATTTTACTTAATCCTGATTGCCAATGACTTTTCATGACCCCTTTTAGCCCTCCTGACTCCTTGCTTAAGTTTCTTCATACTTTCTTTATATTCTCCACAGACTTCATCTGTTCCCAGCCTTCTAGCCCTTACGAATGCTTCTTTTTTCTTTTTGACTAATCTCACAATATCCTTCATTATCCAAGGTTGCTGAAACTTGCCATGCTTATCCTTCATCCTAGCAGGAACATGCCAGCCCTGAATTCTTATTAACTGACATTTGAAAGCCCCCCACACGTCAGTTGTTGATTTGCCCTCAAACATCCGCCTCCAGTCTCGATTCCTCAGTTCCTGTCTAATATTGTTATAATTAGCTTTCCCCCAACTAAGTACCTTAACCTGAGGACTCCTATTATCCTTATCCACCAGTACCTTGAAACTTACTGAATTATGGTCACTTTTCCCGAAATGCTCCCCTACTGAAACTTCGACCACATGGACGGGTCCATTCCCTAATACCAGGTCCAGTATTGCCCCTTCCCTAGTTGGACTATCTACATATTGTCTCAGGAAGCCCTCCTGGATGCACCTTACAAATTCTGCACCATCCAAACCCCTAGCACTAAGTGATTCCCAGTTAACATAGGGAAAGTTAAAATCACCCACCACAGTTACTTTTACTTTTACATCTTTCTAAAATCTGCCCACATAACTGTTCCTCAATCTCCCACCAGCAATTGGAAGGCCTATAGTAAACCCCCAACATTGTGACTGCACCCTTCCTATTCTGGAGCTCTACCCATATTGCCTCGCTGCATGAACCCACCGAGGTGTCCTCCTGTCGTACAGCTGTGATATTCTCTTTAACTAGCAGTGCAACTCCCCCACCTCTTCTACATCCCTCTCTATCCTGCCTGTATCATCTAAATCCTGGAATGTTTTATCTGCCAATCATGTCCATCCTTCAACCAAGTCTCTGTAATAGCAATAACATCATAGTCCCAAGTACTAGTCCAAGTTCTAAGCTCATCTGCCTTGCCTGTTATACTTCTCGCATTGAAACAAATGCATTTCAGACCCCCAGTCCCACTGTGTTCAGAAATTTTTTCTCCCTGCCTGCTTTTCCTCTTAATCCTACTGGCCTTATTCACTGGTTCCCAGTCATTTATTCCACCTGCTGACCTATTGCTCTGGTTCCCATCCCCCGTCATACTAGTTTAAACTCTCCCGAGTGACACTAGCAAACCTCGCAGTCAGGATATTGGTGACCCTCCAGGTTAGATGCAACCCATTATCTACCCCGATAACCTTTCACCCCTTTTCTTATCAACGCTCTGCCTTAAAAATATGAAAAGACTCTGCTTCCACTGCCTTTGGAGGAAGAGAATTTCAAAGACCCTTTGAGAGAAAAAAATTCTCCTCATCTCTGTCTTAAATGGATGATCCCTTATTTTTAAACAGTAGCCCCTAGTTCTAAATTCTCCCACAAGAGGAAACATCCTCTCCACATCCATCCTTCAAGACCCTGCAGGATCTTATGTTTCAATGAAGTGCCTCTTACTTTTCTAAAGTCCAGCGGATACAAGCATAGCCTGTCCAAACTTTCCTCATAACACAACCCACCCACTCCAGGTATTAGACGAGTGAACCTTCTCTAAACTGCTTGCAACACATCTACATCTTTCTTTAAATAAGGTGACCAATACTGTACACAGTACTTCAGATGTGGTCTCACCAATGCCCTGTATAAATGAAGGATTACCTCTCTATTTTTGTATTCAATTCCCCTTGCAATAAATGATAACATTTTATTAGCTTTCCTAATTACTTGCTGTATCTGTATACTAACCTTTTGCGATTCATGTACTAGGATACCCTGATCCCTCTGCATTTCAGAGTTCTGTAATTTGTCACCATTTAGATAATGGGCTTCTTTTTTATTCTTCCTGCCAAAATGGACAATGTCACATTTTCCCACATTATGCTCCATTTGACAGATCTTCATCCACTCACTTAACCTATCTGTATCCCTTTGTAGCCTCCTTACCTCCTCTTCACAACTTTCCTTTCTACCTATCTTTGCGTTGTGAGCAAATTTAGCAACCGTACCTTTAGTCCCTTCATCCAAATCATTTATCCAAGTTGTAAAGAGTTGAGGTCCCAGCACTGATCCCTGTGGCACACCACTTGTAACTTCTTGCCAAACAGAAAGTTACCCATTTATGCCTATTCCCTGTTCCTTATTAGCTAGCCAATCTTCTATCCATGCCGATATGTTATCCCTTACACCATGGCCAGGACTTTCCCGTCAGCGATTTGGGGGCGGGGCCTGCTTGCCTACGGGAAAATGATGCAGGATGACGTTGGGAGGAACCCTTTAAATTTTCAGGAAGGTGGGCAGACAGCGAAATCAGCTGTCCGCCTGCTGACCTGTCAATGGCCAATTAAAGGCCCTGCCTGTCTAACCTCAAGGCTGGTGAGCAGGCCAGTGGGCTTCTGAAAAAACATGAAACCTCATCCACTGGTGGGATGAGGTTTCACGTTCCTTTTTAAAAACTTTAATAAATGTAATGTGATATTTATTAACATGTCCCATCTCGTGTGACATTGTCACATGAAGGGGGCACATTAATAATATTTTTATTTCTCTATTTTTTAACTTTTGTACACTGTCAGTAATCTCTCTGAGACAGGACTTTGCCTCAGGGAGCAGTGTGCACTTTGACAGCTGGGGATTCCCCCCCACCCCCACCCACGCCTCTCCTCCCCCACCTCCCCCCCCCCCCCACCCACCGCCACACAGGAAGCGCATAGCGTTTCCTGTCGGGCAGGCCGCTGGGCGGGCCTTAATTGACCCACACACTCAAAATGGAGGTGGGCCCCGTTTCAGTGGCTGGGGTTGGCTGTCCACCCGCAGCCAAGCCGGTGGGGCCTGCCCGCCCACCAAGGGCAAAATTCTGCCTCATGAACTTTTATTTTCTGCAATAATCTTTGATGTGGCACCTTAACAAATGCCTTTTGGAAATCTAAGTACAGTACATCCACTGGTTCTCCTTTATCCACAGCATGGCTAGAATTTTCCAGTGGTTGGGCGGGCTCGGTAGGCGGGCCTGGGAGTGGTCAGGAAGCCAAATGCCGCCTGCAATCAGACTCCAACTGTGATTTCATGCTGACTGGCCAATAAATGACCAGCCAGCATGAAATGCGCGTGGCTGCTCTGCTCGGGATGGGGGTGGGAGGAGCGCGAGCGTCGAGGTTTACATATGCGTGTGGGCATGTGCAGTAAAAGCTCCCAGAGGCACAGAGCTGCCTCAGGGAGATGAAGATTTTTAAAATTAAAAATTAAAAACTTAAGCAATGTTAAAAAAGCATGTCCCCTCATGCGACTCTGCCACATGACAGGGACATATTATGAATGAAATTTAAAAATGTTTCTTTAATTTTTATTTGCTGTTGGAAACCTCAGCCGGCCTGTGGATGAGGTTTCCTAAAAGATCCAGTAGCCGCTTGGCCTTTTTGCCTGCCCATCAACCATAAGGTTGTATGAGCAGTGCAAAATTAAATTTAATTATTACTTTAATGGCCTTAATAGGCCTGTTAACTGTTGGTGGCCGCGCTGCCTACAGCTGCGAGTGCGCAATGATGACGCCGGGACGCTTGCCTGACGTCATTGCGCGTCATTTTATGTTCGTTCAGGTCGGGTGCGAGCCTGCCCAACAAGAGCAATATTCTGCCCCATATGTTACTTCTTCAAAGAATTACAATAAATTGCTTAAATATTATTTCTCTCTCACAAAGCAATGTTGACCCTGCCTGATTACTTTGAATTTAACTAAGTGGCTTGCTATAATAATAGCTTCTAACATTTTCTGTATGACATACGTTAAGCTAACTGGCCTGTAGTTTCCTGTTTTGTCTCTCCCCTTTTTCGAATAAAGGAGTTATACCAGCTATTTTCCAATCTAATCGAACCTTCTCCAAAGCCATGGAATTCATGGATAGGATTTACAAGAAAGATAATCTGTTGGAAGCCTATGGAGCATGGTCAACTGACAGTCAGTCTATGGAAGAGTATGTTATGGACTTTGATAGGTTGTATGAGAGATTGACAAAGTTTGGCCTAGAGATCCAGAAGTCTGTTTTTGCATTCACATTACTGGATTGTGCACAGATTTCATCAACTTCTGGTACTGACTGGGGTTCAATTTCATGGAAAAGACTTTCTTAGACCAAATGGATGCTGTCCAAAAAACAAAAACTTCTAAGAAAATAGTCGTTTTCAGCTACTTTCAAATCAAATACAGGCAACTCTGATGCAAAGAATGGAGGACTGCATAGTTGCTGAAATTCATTGCCTGAATGTGAGACACAGGCATCAGTACAGAGACTGAGTTGCTGATAGGTGGTCTGAAGATGGTTGCACTTTTAGCCAATTTGAGAATCAAGACAAAAAGTGGGCCTGAGGTGGTAACCATAGGCGCTTGACCTCTGGAAATGCTCCAGGAATAATTAACACACGTTATCATTGTGATTCCAAATCCCACTGCTCAATGAATTGCCAAAGAGCAAAAATCGAGTAATGAGGTAACACGTGAAACAGACTATTCCAACGCTGAGAATGATGATGATAACTGGCCTGAAGGAATTGTATTGGTTACTGGAAGCTTGAATCCAGTGATCTCTATTGAGATCTATGGTGATAAGTATTGGAAAGTGATTGCACCTGTACAGTATGTGGGGTGAACTGGCTCAATTGCTACTTGAAATCTCTTGATAAAGAAGATCGGTGTAAGGTTAAAGAGTATGAAAGCTCCACCTGCTTTAGATTTGGGGATGACAACACACTAAAGTCTTTCAAAAGAGTGGTCATTCCATGAAAGACAGCTGGGATAAGTCTGTTCATTAGTCCTAATGTGGTCTCCAGTGAGATAGTTTAATTGTTGAGCAAGTCCTCAATGAAAAAAGCACAAATGAAACTAGACATGGAAAATGACAAAGCATTTGTATAGAGGAAAGCTGTTGATTTACATTTCACTTGATCAGGGCATTACTACATACCATTGAGGAAACCAGATATTTCTCATCGAAAAGTTCAGGCAGTATTGTTGACCTGAGAGGATAAGAGGTTCATTGGCAAGAAAAGAATTATTTGGAAATTACATAGACAATTCACACACCTTTCATCACAGAAATTAAAAACTCTGCTGCGGGATGCTGGAGCAGTCGATAGGGAACGTGGAACTCTTATTGAGCAGGTTACAATTCTATGTGCCATTTGTATTAAATACCAGTGAACACCAACATGTCCTGTTGTAAGTCTTCCACTGGCCAGAGAATTTAATGACATAGTTGCAATTGACCTAAAGGTATGGTACAAGGATCAAAGTTTTTTTTGTTACACCTTGTGGATATGATGACTAGATTTAGCCTATCTACGATGATAAGTGGCAAAGACAAACAGACCATTGTAGACAAGGTCATGTAAAAATGGGTTGATGCTGGACTAGGGACTCCAATGAAATTTTTCATGGATAATGGAGGAGAATTCACAAATGATGAATTACGGAACATGTGTGAGAATTTGAATATTGTAGGTATGAGTATTACGACTAAGAGCCCATTAGCAATGGTTTGTGTGAGAGGAATCATGCAGTAATTGAAGAGATGTTGAGTAAGATACTGGCCGACCAACCAGCTTGCAAGTTGCAAATGACACTGGCATGGGCAATACATGCTAAAAATTCTTTGAAAATGGTTGGGGGGTATAGCTCATACTAATTAGTATCTGGAAGGAATCCAAGTTGCCTTCGGTTCTGTTTGATGCTCCCTCTGCCCTAGAAGGAACTACCATTAGCTCAATTTTCTCTGCTCACTTGAATGCATTACATGCAGGCAGGAAAGCTTTTATCAAGGTTGAAGTTTTGGAAAGAATTCAGAGAGCATGCGACATTGCATAAGACTGCCTGAGGTAGACTTTATTTCTGGTGATCTGGTTTATTACAAGAGAGAGGGACAAAGGGAATGGAAAGGTCTGGGGAAAGTTAAAGGACGTGAGGAGAAAGCAGTGATTATCCAACCTGGGAATCAAACAATAAAAGCCTCATGGGTCATCGGAATGAATTATAAATTTTCAGGTATTGACAATGTGGTAGAGGGTGATGTAGCACCACGTGCATTGTCTGGTTTCATTCCTCTTTTTGTGACTTTGTAGCAGCTTGATACACCTGAGTGACTTGCTAGGCCATTTCAGAGGGCATTCAGCCACATTGCTATGGGTCTGGAGTCACATGTAGGCCAGACTAAGTTTCCTTCCCTAAAGGACACTAGTGAACCAGATGGATTTTTACAACAATAGACAATAGTTTCATGGTCATCATTAGAGTTTTAATTCGGGATTTTATTGAATTAAAATTCCACCATCAGCCATGGCAAGATTTGAACCCAGGTCCCCAGAGTATTAAGAACAAAGAACAAAGAAAAGTACAGCAGAGGAACAGGCTCTTCGGCCCTCCAAGCCTGCGCCGATCATATTGCCCGTCAACTAAAACATTTTGCACTTCCGGGGTCCGTATCCCTCTATTCCCATCCTATTCATGTATTTGTCAAGCTGCCTCTTAAACACCACTATCGTACCTGCTTCCACCACCTCCTCTGGCAGCGAATTCCAGACACTCACTACCCTCTGCGTAAAAAACTTGCCCCGCACATCTCCTCTATAGTTTTCTCTTCTCATCTTAAATCTATGTCCCTTCATAATTGATTCTTCCACCCTGGGAAAAAACTTCTGACTATCTATTCTGTCTATGCCACTCATAATTTTGTAAACTTCTATCAAGTCGCCCCTCAATCTCCGTTGCTCTAGTAAGAACAATCCGAGTTTCTCCAACCTCTCCGCATAGCTAATAACCGCCAGACCATGCAGCATCCTGGTGAACTTCCTCTGCAACCTCTCTAACGCCTCCATATCCTTCTGGATTGCATTTTATGGAGGTGGGGATGGACTGCTTGACGCTCTCTCCACCGAAGGAAAGTCATCCAGAAGACAACATGACCAGAACAAGCCCACCTCAGTGCCATAACATCCTGGGGGCAGGCTAAATTGGTTGAACATGGGACTTCTGCCCTCAATGAGGGGAAGTCTTGTCCTCAGGAGCAGCTGGCCAATCAGATTGTAGGGCACCCCCAAATAAGGTGCCCCCCTAACACCCACCCCTTCCCACCATTTTTCATCTAGGCATTAAAAACAGCCTGCCCACTCCAGCCGTATTTTGGAATGGGCAGCGTATTATTCAGGTCAATAGGCTTGCGAGCATGCCTAAGTGACCTTTAATTATTTATTTACATATGGCGTGCTGCTCTGATTTTGTCGTTTGCCGACCTAGTGGTGGTCAGTTTGATGGTGGGTTAGTCACCCAACCTTTCTTACCTGCGCGCCCCCCCCACCCCCCTGACTGAAAATACACCTGGCATGGACGCTTAATATCCCAAGATGAGCTTTCAACCTCATATTCATTGCATCACTAAGGCTGCCTATTTCCACCTCCAAAACATTGCCTGACTTCACCCATCTCAGCTTATCTGCTGCTGAAACCCCACTTCATGCCTTTGTTGTCTCTCCTGGCTGGTCTTCCACATTCTATGCTCTGTACACTTGAGGTCATCAAAAAATCTGCTGCCCATGTCTTAACTCACAGCAAGTCCATTCTCCTATTAGCCATCTGCCTGATGACCTCCACTGGCCCCTAGTCAAGCAATGTCTTGATTTTAAAGTTCTCATCCTTGCTTTCAAGACCATCCATGGCCTCATCCCGACTCATTTCTGTAATCTTCTCCAGCTCATTAACGCTCCAAGATATCTGCACTCCTTTAATTCTGGCCTCCTGTGCATCCCCAATTTTAATTTCTCAACCACCGTTGGCTGTGCCTTCAGTTGCCTATACCCAAGTTCTGAAATATCCTCTTACACCTCCCTACACCTCTCTTTCTTTCTTTAAGACACTCCTTAAAACTTAACCCTTTGACCAAGCTTTAGGTCATCTGACTTAATATTGCTTTACATGGCTCGGTGTCATATTTTGTCATAATGCTCCTGTGAAGCACCTTGGAACATTATGTTAAAGGCACAATATAAGTTGTTGTTGTAAACATTAAATTAGTAATCACTTAAATGTATTTTCTATTACACCAGGTACCTCTAGATTACTAGTCCAGCAACAATACCACTACACTATCACATCCCCTTTAATTCTCTGCATGATATCAAGAAATGGCTGAAGGCACTGGATATTGCAAAGGCTATGGGTCCTGACAAAAGACTTGTGCTCCAGAACTTACCATGCCCCTGGCCGCATTGTTACAGTACAGTTACAACACTGGCATTTACCCAGTTATGTGGAAAATTACCCAGGTATGTCCTATACACAAAAACAGGACAAATCCAACCCAGCCAATTACTGCCCCATCAGCCTACTCTCCATCATCAGCAAAGTGATGGAAGGGGTCATCAACATCGTCATCAGGTGGCACTTGCTTACCAATAATCTGCTCACTGACGCCCAGTTTGGGTTCTGCCAGGGCCACTCAGCTCCTGACCTCATTACACCTTGGTTCAAACATGAACAGAAGAGCTGAACTCCCAAGGTGAAGTGAGAGTGACTGCCCTTGATATTAAGACAGCATTTGACCAAATGTGGCATCAAGGAGCCCTGGCAAAACTGGAGTCAATGGGAATATGGGGAAAGCTCTCTGCTGGTTGGAGTCATACCTAGCACAAAGGAAGATGGTTGTGGTTGTTGGAGGTCAGTCATCTCAGTCCCAGGACATCACTGCAGGAGTTCCTCAGGGTAGTGTCCTCGGCCCAACCATCTTCAGCTGCTTCATCAATGACCTTCCGTCCATCATTAAGTCTGAGGTGGGGATGTTTGCTGATAATTGAACAATGTTCAGCACCATTCACGACTCCTCAGATACTGAAGCAGTCCGTGCCAAGTACAGCAAGACCTGGACAATATCCAGACTTGGGCTGACAAGTGGCAAGTAACAATCACACCACACAAGTGTCAGGCAATGACCATCTCCAACAAAAGAGATTTCAACCATAGCCCTTTGATGTTCAATGGCATTACCATCACTGAATCCCCCACTATCAACATCCTGAGGGTTACCATTGACCAGAAACTGAACTGGACTAAGCATATAAATACAATGGCTACAAGAGCAGGCCAGAGGCTGGGAATCGTGCGACGAGTAACTCACCTCCTGACTCCCCAAAGCCTGTCCACCATCCACAAGGCACAAGTGAGGAGAGTGATGGAATACTCCCTACTTGCTTGGATGAGTGCCGCTCCAACAACACTCAAGAAGCTTAACATTATCCAGGGCAAAGCAGCCTGCTTGAATGGCACCCCATTCACAAACATTCACTCCCTCCATCACCCGACACACAGTAGCAGCAGTGTGTACCATCTACAAGATGGACTGCAGGAATTCACCAAGGCTCCTTAGACAGCACCTTCCAAACCCATGACCACTACCATCTAGAAGGACAAGGGCAGCAGATAGATGGGAACATCACCACCTGGAAGTTCCCCTCCAAGTCACTCACCATCCTGACTTGCAAATATATCACCGTTCCTTCACTGTCGCCGGGTCAAAATCCTGGATCTCCCTCCCTAACAGCACTGTGCGTGTACCTAAACCACAGGGACTGCAGCGGTTCAAGAAGGCAGCTCACCACCACCTTCTCAAGGGCAACTAGGGATGGGCAATAAATGCTGGCCCAGCCAGAGAAGCCTACATCCCATGAATGGATATTTTAAAAATCATATATTTTGCAGATTAGGGCCTGAGAGAGACAAGACATGATAGATCAGGAGTTAGATGTTGTTCGTGATGAACAGAATTGGGTTATTTTATCTGGAGGCCAGCTGCCCAAATTGGCTTCCTGAGTATTGTAGCCTCCAGAAGGATCGAATAACTGGAGCGATGCAACAATAGTGGGATGGGCAGAGAAATCTACTGGAAAAGATAAGAATTGGTTGAACATCCAGGATGAAGGACAGGCAGTGAAATCTATGGACTGGGAGAATGGTGTACGAGAATGGAAAATAAGAAAGCATAACTCAATTAACAGTAATGGCTCAGGTGATGAATCCTGGGTAAGGAAGGATTCACGTACAGTGGAAAGGGTCTCAGATAGGGTATACAGGGGATCTAGTAATAGCAGCCCAAAAGACTTCAACAGAGCAGAGCTCACGGTCCAACTAGATGACAAAGCAGAATGGTAAATGCAGAAAATAGTAGAAGCAGACGTCCCCAAGATTGAAAGGTTTTCATAAGGGCCAACAAACTAGGGGATAAAGCTGTACAGGAAGCTAAACAGAAAGAGTTAAACAGTTGGGGGGAATTTGGTGTATATTCAGAGGCCTCAGGGACCAGCCAGCATTAGCACATAGATGGGTCTGCACAGAAAAGGTCTTAGCGGATGGAACTTGTAAGGCCAAGGCTTGGGTAGTGGCCAGGGATTTTGAAGAATGCTTAGGAGGTAAAGAGGTCAGAGCAGGAAAGATAATTTTGAATTTTTTTTTTGGCCCCTTTGGCCATGTTTTCTTTGGAATGCAAGTCAATAGACAAAAAAGCTGTATTTCTGCAGTTGAATCACCTTCAAAGGGAAGTGTTTCTCCAATCTGGCCCCAGATGTAGAAGGAAGACTTTGGAAGTTAAATAAGTATGTCTATGGTTTGAACAGTACTTCCAGAGTCCAGTTCTTTTCATTTAGATCAGTTTTGTTAAAGTTGGGTGTCTCCCACTGAAGGCAGGTCCTGCCGTGTTTTATTGGTGACATGGTGAGAAACTCACGTGCATCTTTATGATGCATGTTGATGACTGTTGATAGGTGGCACTAGCGAGTTTCAAAACAATGTTATTGACAGGATTAGAACAGAATTTAAGGCTGGGAGTCAGGCTTCTGGGGCCTTTAAATGTATTAGGTTAGAAATAAGGTAGCATGGGTCTGATATGTTACTTTACATCAACAATCTTACTTAAAAAGTGTTGACTCTATCACAGTCAATTATGCCAGGTCTTTACAAAAAGATGCAAATGCTTCCCGAGCTTTGCAGCTGTAAAATCTAATTGGACAATTGAACTGGCTGGGCCAGATGCAAGTTTTAATGTCTTAGAACTGAGCACTGTAATGAAATCCCCAAAGGTTGAGGACATTTTACAGGCAGACAAAACATTAAAAAAATTAAAGACGAAGAAATGTGTTCTGAAATTACCATCTTTGGATGACCTTAAGAATGTAAATTTTTTTATTTTTAGTGATGCCTTTCATGAAAACCTTTGAGATGAGTTTTTGAGCACTGCCAGTTTTATAATATTTCTTATGGGAGAAAGAGGGAAATGTTATCCCTTGGCTTGGCAAGCTAAGAAAATAAGGAGAATAGTAAAAAATACCCTTGCTGCTGAAACTCTTGTACTTGTCCAGGCAGTTGACTTCATATTCCTTTTACCAAAAATATTAAGAAGAATTCTTTATCAGGGAGATTCCAAAGAAATTGTACCAATAGAATGTTGCATAGATAATCATTTCCTTTGGGACAGTGTGCACTCTACAAAATTGTGAATGAGAAGAGATTAAGAATTGATATCGTCAGTATAAGACAAATGTTGGGGCAAAAGGAAACCTCAAAACTTATATGTGTAGATACAAGCCATCAATTGTCTGATTGTTTTACCAAAAGGAACACTTCCAGTGAGAAGCTATTGGGAATCTTAGAAAAAGGTCAACTCACGATGTGAGTCTTGTGAGTGTACGACTTATTTCTCTTTCTTCAGTGTTTTTTAAATTTTGTCTGCAAACATGCACTTGGTTTTTTTTAAGAATGGAATCTATTAATATTGCAATCCTGACACAATGAAGTGCATGCTTTAGTTGAAAGTAAGAGCAGCTGTTACTAGTTGGGGAAAGGTTAGGGCATTATTCTAAAGTATATATAAGAACTGTTTTCCAGCTGTTGGGTTGGGGGAAGGAAAAGGACATTATTCTAAAGTATATACAAGAACCGGTTTCTAGCTGTTGGGGGGTAGGGGGGGAAAGGAAAACGGAGTCTGTATCTATGTTCTCCGGGTTTTGTGAATAATCCTATGATAACATAAGACTAGGCCCAGCCTTCTCTTTACTCAGTGAATGAGCATTGAGTTATAAAAAGTTGCTTGTTTTAAAAATTCTTTCACAGGATGCGGGTGTCACTGGTAAGGAAGAATCTGTTGCCCATCCCTAATTGCCCTTGAATGAAACATTTCGGAGGACAGTTAAGATTCAAGAACATTGCTGTGGACCAGACCAGGTAAGCGTAAGGATGGCAGATTTCCTTCCCCAGTGAACCAGGAGGGTATTTATGACAATCAATAATAGTTTCATGGTCACAACTATTGAAGCTAGCTTTACATTCCAAGCTATCTTTTTATTAGTAGAATTTAAATTCCCCCACTGCTATGATGAGATTTGAACCCTTGTCCCTACAGCATTAGGCTGGCCCTCTGGATTATTAATTATATTACCATTACACCCTGTTGGTGTGTTTGAGCTGTGTTTGAGAAGTTGAGTGCACATTGCGATGTGTTGGTTTTGTGGAAGTTCCTGAGATGCTGAGTTTGACTTTTTTGGGATACCATATTGCTGAGAGGAATGGAGTAATTTTATCCAAGATTGAATAAGGCATAAGAAATATTGGATTATTATAAAAGATGTGAATCAGTGTGACAAAGTCCCAGAGTTGTGAGGAATACTTGCTTCAAGTTAAAAAGGATTTCCGATAGGATTTCACATTCAGGATTTTTCAGTCTCAAAGCTTGAATTTATTCACGTTTTGTCTCTTTTGATCTGAACTTTTAAAAGTATTGTTGTTTAAATATTACCCACTATTAATTACCCTAGCCATGAGTGACTCTATGGGATGGATTTAATGCCCTCCCTTGAGGTGGATTTGGGGTCAGGTGGGGCATTTAATTGAGTGAGAGTGTGCGCCAAGTGGGGACTGTCTTCATGCCTCTGCCCCGATTAATTCTGGGGCAGTAAGGCTTGTGCCAGCCTTTCCACCCTGTCCCTTAGTCCTTGTTTGTCCCTCTCTGTCTCTCCCCCTCTCTCTCCCTGTCTGTCTCTTTCTCACTGCGTCTCTCTGTCTGCCCGTCTCTCTCTTTCTCCTCTGCTGTCTTCCTGTCGCTCATGCTTTATAAGGACAACGTGTTTTTTAAAAATACATAAAAAGACACTGAGCAAAAGATGGCTGAGAATGTAAAGTAGCTACCTTCGGAAAATTCCTATATGGAATACACTTGACTGACTAGTCCCGAGAAAATATGGAATGTCACACCTAAAAAAGTGTCAAGCCTACTTCAGATAGAGACACTTTGAAAGGAAGAGGTGAAATGCAAAAGACTGAACTTTAATCTCATGTGGTTGTGGAGACAATGGAGACAATGCCACATCTCAGCAGGTAGCCAAAACCATCTCCTGTTGAGTTATATTTCAGAATGTGGAAATGGACTCTGGACGAAGGGCGTGTTTGTTTTTCCCCTTCCAGGAATACACCGGAAGTGGGTTAAAAAGCTAGCTGCAGACCTGGTGTGTGTGCACTAGTGTTCTAGTGTGCTACTGTGCTGTAAGAGTCACAGCAGAAGAAGATCAACTAGTCACTCCTGCAGCTTTCTCTCTCTCTCTTTCTCTCTATGTTGCTGGAAGCAAGACAGCAAAGCCACAATCAAAAAGGAAATAGGATAACTTCTTCAGCCAATCAGCAGAGCCAAAAGCAGAATTTTACATCCCGTAGGGAGGCGTGTGCCTGACCCGATTGGGCGTAAAGTCACACGAGATGACATCGGGCGAGCGTCTCGACATCATTGTGCACTGACGTGATGTTTCGCTTGGTAGACACATGCAAAATTCGGAAATATGCCCACCGACAATTAAGAGGGCAATTAAGCCCATTAACAACACAACTGTCTCTGATTTTTTGTGGCCCATCCAACCTTATGGTTGGTGGATAGGTGAATCGGCCTGGTGATCTTTGCATTCTTCATCAAACCTCACCCAAGGCCAGGATGAAATCTTCATTATGAAATTAAATAAAAATAAATATCTGTGGACAACCTTTTTATTAGGTATATTTTCCGGTGCTTGATTATGATGCAAGGGTGTTTTTTGGCAGCTCCTTAAACCTTTATTTAATCATTTGAAGGTCTGCAGCTCCCTGAGGGAGCTCTCTCATGATGAAGTCATCACCCGCCCTCTTCCCACCCCCAATCCCAGCAGCGCTGAGCTTTTCAGTGCGCATTTCATGCAAGCTGACCATTAATTGGCCAGCCAGCGTGAAACCATGGTCGGGGGCTGATTGCCGTCGGTGGTCTATATCCCGACTGGTCCTGGGCCCACTGACTGCGCGCCCACCAAGGGTAAACTTCAGGCCCAAGTGTCTACAAACCAACTGCTAAACTGCCAAAGTCAGCTCTACTGGAGTCACCCAACTTAACGATGGCAACATTTTGCCATCTACGCCTCACAGATAAGCCAAAGACTGGTTCATTATGCTTTTTAAAAATCTTTTATTTGGACTCAACTTCTCATTTCTCATCTGTGTGTTTGTGTGTTGCATTTTTATTAATTTTTTTCTTGGATTTTTAGTAACTAATAAATTTTCTTTGACTCAAGAAAGCCTGGTTAAATTAGCTCCTTCTAAAACATAAATACATTTGGACTGGGAAAAGGTATCCACTGGGAGAAGGGATCCCTTTTAAATTACCTGGAAAAACTCAGCAGGTCTGGCAGCATCGGTGGAGAAGAAAAGAGTTGACGTTTCGAGTCCTCATGACCCTTCGACAGAACTTGAGTTCGAGTCCAAGGAAGAGTTGAAATATAAGCTGGTTTAAGGTGTGTGTGTGGGGGGCGGAGAGAGAGAGAGAGAGAGGTGGAGTGGGGGTGTGGTTGTAGGGACAAACAAGCAGTGATAGAAGATGATCATCAAAAGATGTCAACAACAATAATACAAAAGAACACATAGGTGTTAAAGTTAAAGTTGGTGATATTATCTAAACGAATGTGCTAATTAAGAATGGATGGTAGGGCACTCAAGGTATAGCTCTAGTGGGGGTGGGGAGAGCATAAAAGATGTAAAAAAAAAAATGTAAAAATGTTTTTGTTTTTGTTTTGGATTTCCAGCATCCGCAGATTTTTTGTTTTTATCCCTTTTAAATTAACCTTGCTGTGACCAACCGAGGGGGTTGAATAAAGAAGGGGAGCCAGCTCATTCCTCCACACCTGGAAGCATACCAAAATTGGGGTCCTGTTCAGAAAATTAACAAATTGGCGGACCTCGCCCAGGGACTGGTCGTAGCGTTGTACAAGGACACTCAAATCCCTCTGAACACCAACATTTAATTGCTCTCGTCTGGACCTGGAAAAACTTATTAATTTTGCTTTCAATTTCCACCCCTCCATCATTTTCACATGGTCCATCTCTGACACTTCCCTTCCCTTCCTTGGCCTCTCTGTTTCAATTTCTGGTGATAGACTGTCCACCAATATCCATTACAAGCCTACCAACTCCCAAAGGTGCCTCGACTACAGCTCCTCACACCCTGCTTCCTGTAAGGACTCCATCCCATTCTCTCAGTTCCTTCGCCTCTGTCGCATCTGTTTGGATGATGCCACTTTCCAAAACAGTTCCTCTGACATGTCTTCCTTCTTCCTCAACCAAGGTTTTCCACCCATGGTGGCTGACAGGGCCCTCAACTGTGCCAGCCCATCTCCCGCACATCTGCCCTCGCATCTTCCTCTCCCTCCCAGAAACATGATAGGGTCCCCCTTGTCCTCAATTATCACCCCACCAGCCTCCACATTCAAAGGATCATCCTCCACCATTTCTGCCAACTCCAGCATGATGCCACCACCAAACACATCTTCCTTTCACCACCAAACCCCCCCCCCCCCACACCCGGTGGCATTCTGCAGGGATCGTTCCCTCTGGGACACCCTAGTCCATTCCTCCATCATCACCTACACCTCAACCCCCTCCCACGGCACCTTCCCATGCAACCGCAGAAGGTGCAACACCTGCCCCTTTACTTCCCCTCTCCTCACCGTCCAAGGGCCCAAAACTCCTTTCAAGTGAAGCAGCATTTCACTTGCACTTCCCTCAATTTAGCCTACTGCATTCGTTGCTCCCAATGCGGTTTCCTCTACATTGGAGAGACCAAACGCAGACTGGGTGACCGCTTTGCAGAACACCTTCGGTCTCTCCGCAAGCATGACCCAGACCTCCCTGTCGCTTGTCATTTCAACACTACTCCCTGCTCTCATGCCCACATGTCCATCCTTGGCCTGTTGCATTGTTCCAGTGAAGCTCAATGCAAACTGGAGGAACAGCACCTCATCTTCCGACTAGGCACTTTATAGCCTTCCGGACTGAATATTGAGTTCAACAATTTTAGATCATGAACTCTCTCCTCCATCCCCACCCCCTTTCCGATCCCCCCCTTTTTTTCCAACAATTTATATAGATTTTTCTTTTCCCACCTATTTCCATTATTTTTAAATGTATTGTTTTATCTCTACCTTTTAGCCTATTTCGATCCCTTCACCCCACTCCACCCCCACTAGGGTTACCTATACCTTGCTTATCCTGCTTTCTACCCTTAATTAGCACATTCCTTAGACAACATCACCACCTTCAACACTTCTTTGTCCTTTTGTCTGTGACACCTTTTGGTTATCTCCTCCTATCACTGGCCCTCTATCCAGCTCTAAAGCACCCCCCCCCCCCACTTAAACCAGCTTATATTTCACCTCTTTTCTATTTTTCCTTAGTTCTGTTGAAGAGTCATACGGACTCGAAGATCCTTTGCATCTCCGCAGATGCTGTCAGAGCTGCTGAGTTTTTCCAGGTATTTTTATTTTTGTTTTGGATTTCCAGCATCCGCGGATTTTTGCTTTTAACAATAAATAGTTATTCACCACTTAAAAAAAACATTTTTTCTATTCTTCCTACCAAAATGAATAAGCTCTCATTTCCCCACACTAAACTCAATCTGCTGCATTCTCGCCCACTCACTTCATCTATCTATATCCTTTAACAGGCCCTTTGTGCCCTTTTTATAACTTACTTTTCCACCAAACGTGCATACATTACACTCACTACTTCAGGATCACCCAAAGCGCTTTCCAATTAATTATTTCTGAAATGTTGCAATGTAGTAAAAAAGGCAAGCAATTTGTGCACAGCAAGCTCCCACAAACATCATTGTGATTATGATCAGGTAATCTGTTTTCAGTGACGTTGGTTGGTGGATAAATATTGTCCAGAACAGCAGGGGAGATCTCCCCCACTCTTCTTCAAAATAGCACCAGGGGATATTTTACATCCACCCAAGAGGACAGACAGGGCCTTGGTTTAACATATCATCCAAAAAGATGGCATCTCTGACAATGCAGCACTCTTTCAGTACCCCACTGGGTGTACCCAGTCTAGATTATGTGCTCAAGTCCTAGAGTGGGACTTGAACCCATGATCTGCTGATAATGAATGGAATGTGCCCATTATCAAATAATCTGGCACTTGCATGTTACAAAGGAATGGGCTGATGCTGACCTCAGCACGCTGGCACTGTCGCAGGCCTCCCTCTCCTTTCGTGTGGTTTATAACAAGCTCAGTGTTGATGAGGATCAATGATGGTTGAATTGCATCTGAACTTTAGAATAACTTAGCAGCTTTTTATCAGAGACGTTTAGTACACTCAACAAATGTTACAAATTTAAACAACTGAGGAAAAAAAGCCAAGCAGTCACAGCATTTAATTGGAGATTTTGCCTCGGCGGGATCTGATTTGACACAAGATAAATTACGTGTTCAAATGATTCCTGAAGTGTTAAAATCCACAGTAATTAATGGTTTCGTGGTGGGAGAGTGCAGCTCAGCAGCAGTAAACATTCCACAGACACACATGCAAACACACACACATTCACAAACAGTCTCACACGCACACTGTTACATGCACACACACATATGCACACTCTCACTCACGCACACTCTCACTCACGTACACACATACATACAAGTGGATGAGATGCTAAACTGCAGAGGAACAAGACGTTAAGTGACTTTAATTTGCATGTCAGAGGATTTAAAAGGCTGGGTCTGGTTGTCACTGATGAACTCTGAGAGTGTTTGGAAGGTCAGTTTGCAGCCAGCTCTGAATGGAATGGTTGAGCCTCTTAGATTAACATCGTGGATAAAATATTGGCCAGAGAAATATCAGACTGAATCATTGAGTGCTGGTCCACAGTTAGCAACGACTTTAAAGTCTATAATATAATTGATTAGACCATAATTGAAGGGAACCTTTTGAGGTGGCATTTCTCAGTGTGATTTTTCATTGTAAAAGCCCCAGTTTAGATAGTGCTTCTGTCTATTCATGAGATCATCCTTCCCGATTCAAAATAGATGGCAATTATGTACTTCTGAATTATTACTTGCTTCTAAAATTGAAACAAAATCTAAACAAATATGACTTCCAACATGTTCTAGAGGGCGAAATGAAGAAGATAAGATTATGTCAATATTTAATGAGATCTTTCCCCCAAACTGAGTGGAGGAGATTCAGTCATGTCTGCAACACTCCTAATTCCTATCTGTTAATGAAGGAAGAAGCTGTATAAATCTACAAAATGGTTTAAAGACAAGTACGCTGTTGTTCCCTGTTGTTAGTCTTCAGACTGGCTTGTTTCTTTTGGTGATAAACCAATGTGGAATTAGTAAAATGTCAGCTGTAGACGGCAGTTGAAATATGTAAAACATTACATCTCGTACCATTAAAGCCAAATACTCAGGCTAAGAGCCAGCATGATGCCAATTAACATATAGTACAAGCAAACACACAACACCCTGCAGTCCCTGATTAAAGTGCATCTTCACACTGTAATTTACCTCACGCCAAACTGTGTCATTCAGCACTCATATGCAAGGCTTTCATTAACCCGAACCTAAATTACTGGGACATTTATCAGTAGCCTGTCACTGTGCGTTATCTTTACAAATGAGTCTCACTCCGGAAGAGTTGCAGCTTTTTACTGGGGCATGGTCTATTTAAAGAGGGGGTTTAAACGTCACAGTTGCTACTAGAAATTAAACAGTTAAAAAGCCTCTCAGCAATCCAAACACCTCTCTGCATTTTCCTGCCTTTTTCTATTGATTTTTAAAAGTGTAAACAGGAACTATATCTTGGACAGAAGAGGAGGAGCAATAAAATTGAAATTGTATTAATATAGCTAGATTGTAGCAACAGAGAGATCTGAGATATGAATGAACCAGACTCTGAAGATTGTGGCCCAAGAAGGCTGTTTTAAGAAAACATATATGGATCCTAGACTTACCAAGGCATAGAATACAAAACCAGGAGGTTAGGCTAAACCTTTATAAATCACCTCAGGTGGAGTATTGTGACCAGTTCTGAGCACTACATTTCAGGAAGGATGTCAAGGTGTTGGAGAGGGTGCAGAGCAGATTTACTAGAACGGTAGCAAGGATGAGGGGCTTCAGTTATGTAGACAGACTGAAGAAGCTGGGACCATCCTCCTTAGAAAGGAGAAGGCTAAGGAGGACCTTTAATAGTGTTCAAAATCATAAGGGGTTTGAGAGATAAGGAGGAATCATCTCCAATGGTAACCGGAGGACACAGACTTAAAAACAGAATGTGCTGGAAATACTCAGAATTAAGAGTAGTGCCAGTCTATTTACTGGGAGCAATATACTTTGCCTTTGAGTTATTTGTGTTACTTCAGCTGCCTGTGTAAATTCACTCCTATTATTTTTGCAGTATGGTTGTGAGGTCACTCCTGACTTGTGATCCTCACACAGTGGCCACTCTTTGAAAAATAAATCTCATGCCTGCAGTCTGTCAATAGAGCAGGAGACCAGATTTTGCCAGATCTTCTCCTCTGCTGCAAACTTCGCTTTCTCACCACAGCTGGTGATATGAGCTGGGCTGGTTCAGCATATCATAGGAACAGGAGGAGGCCATTCACCCCCTCGAGTCTGCTCTGCCATTCAGCCAGATGATGGCTGAGCTGCATCTCAAATCCATTTGCCCTCCTTCAACCCATACTCCACAATAACCTAAATGAGCAAAAGCAAAATACTGCAGAGGCTGAAAGTTTGAAATAAAAACACAAAATAGTGGAAATACCCAGCAGGCCAGGCAGGTCTGACAAAAGGGGAATGTTTCAGATCAAATCAACTCATCTTAACCTTAAAAGCTCCAATTTTGCATCGCCTCCCACCCCACCTGCCCGCCCCGTCACCATCCACAACTTCTGAGAGTTCCAGATTTCCTCTACCCTATGTTTCCTGATTTCACTCCTAAATAGTCGGGCTCTAGTTTTGATATTTGGCTCCCTTGTTTTTGATTCTCCACGAGAGGACATCATTTCTCCGTATCTAGCTATCGAAACCTTTAAACATTTTTATGAGATCAGTTAGCTCATCCTTCTTTACGCAAGAGAATACAAACCAAGTCTTTGCAGCCTTCCCTTATAATTTAACCCACCAAGCTCCCAGTATCATCCCAGTGAATCAAACTGTCACAGTGTAGAGTCCCACTCAGCCAACAAGAAGCTGCTTGAAGGGTGGGTTTTTTTTTAAATCCCAGATCTCCAGTTGGATTCAGCAAACAGAGAGCCAGTTTTCTTTACCCAGATTGGTGTCCAATGAGCCAAAAGGGGAGGAAACGCTTGGGTCGATATCGAAACATGGGACAAAGATTTCCAGGGCTCTCGGGAAAGACAAGAGGAGGTTTGGTGTCACTGCCAATTCCAGGGCAAATGTTGCTGCAGATTTTTTTCTATTCATTTGTGGCATGTGACAATTGCTGGCAAGGCCTTTGGAAGGTGGTGGTGAGCTGCCTTCTTGAACTGCTGCAGTCCCTGTGGTGTAGGTACACCCACAGTGCTGTTAGGGAGGGAATTCCAGGATTTTTACCCAGTGACAGTGAAGGAACAGCTGATATATTTCCAAATCAAGATGGTGAATGGCTTGGAAGGGAACTTGCAGGTAATGTTGTTCCCTTGTATCTGCTGCCCTTGTCCTTCCAGGTCATAGCAGTCGTGGGTTTGGAAAGTGCTGTCGAATGAGTCTTGGTGAGTTGCTGCATTGCATTTTGAACATGGTACACACTGCTGCTACTGTGCGTTGGTGGTAGAGGGAGTGAATGTTTAAGGTGGTGGTTGGGGTGCCAATCAAAGAACCAAGCTGGCTGCTTTGTCCTGGATGGTGTCAAGCTTCTTGAGTGTTGTTGGAGCTGCGCTCATCCAGGCAAGTGGAGAGTATTCCATTACACTCCTGACTTGTGCCTTGTAGATGATGGTCAGGCTTTGTAAATGAAGTTGCTTTCAGTCTGTTTCCCAACTTTGTCACCAATACTCAAGGTTCCAACAAAATTATATTTTCTAAACATCATTAGATCTCATTGGAAGAGGAAGATTAATGTTCATTTTGATTTACATGCTGAACCCGGATGGTGCAGCTTTGAAAAGTTCCATTCTGTCCTTGTTATGTGTGTGTGTGCGCACACGTGTGCATGTGTGTGGGGGCACTGGTACAGAACAGGTGAACAAAAAAAAACAGAAGTGCAGTCTCCCAGTGCCACAAACACTTGCTGACATCCATATTATGACAGGATATTAGCAGATTTAGTAGGACAGTTAAATTGTTGGATAATGACCACCTCTGGGACTTTCTTCAGTATATTTGTTAATGTACATTTGATGTTTATATACCTGGCATTATCTTTGGAGAGTCCCAGTAAGTTGAAAGTTATCACTTTTCAGACACTTAAACACATTAGTAAATGCAAATTAACATCACTCCTTTAGATGTACACCTGCAGTTTTATCATCAGTAGTATCACCCCCAGATCCAGTCTCAGCTTCTTTGAGCTGAGCATCTCCTTGTATGATGCTGCCTATGGACTTACACAGTTCAGTGAATCTCCAAAGACATTACAATTCTATCAGAGCTGAATATATCCAGAAAAAAAGGGATGTGATTTTTCAAGCATTAAGTCATTTTTCACATTTTTAGAGCAACAGGATTGTGCAAAACACATGCAGATGACTAGGAATCCGCAAGGAATTTGAGAAATGAAACCTATCCCAGAAGGGCCTAACAATAGTCCCTGTAAATAAGAGGACCTCTTTTCATTTTCCAACAACCTCCCTCACAACATAATGTTCTCCCTCTGGAGTTGTGGTGATTGATTTCCATTGTCTGTGCTGTGAAGAAGCTGTTTTTGTTTAAGTTCATAAGAATTACAGTCAAGTCACAAGCAGGCCATTTTGACACCAGCAATCTCCTGCCAAACTACTAATAGAAACAAATTATACAGGGCACGTCCTCAAGACAAAGTGTTTGGCAGGTTGTTTTTTTATGTTTCTTTCCAAAAATGAGGCAAAGATAAAAATGGTCCTGAAATAATCATCAAACATCATCAGGATGAAAATGCCACGTGGATCTTTTGCATTGTTGCTCCTTCTCCATGTGAATGATGTGTTAAAAGAAAGCCTCTCAGCCATCAGCTGCTGCTCCAGTCACTGCCCATGTGCGCTCTACTTCCACCCCTTGAATGTCCATCCATGGCCCATATACTACTGCATCACGGCAGTCATGCTGGAGGTGGGGGTGGGAGTGGAGGTGGGGGTCGGGGTGGGAGTGGGCGTTGGGAAGTAGGGTATGGGTATTGGGGAGATGTAGTGGTAATGTCACTAGACTAGTAGTCCAGAGGCACAGGCTAACTCCCTGGGGCCATGGGTTCAAATCCCGCCACGGCAGCTGGTGCAGTTTGAATTCGAATAATAAACCTGGAATTAAAAAACTGGTCGCAGTACATAGAAATTAGGAGCAGGAGCAGGCCACTCGGCCCCTCGAGCCTGCTCCACCGTTCAATAAGATCATGGCTGATCTGACTGTAGCCTCAACCCCACATTCCCACCTATACCCGATAATCTTTCACTCTCTTGTTCATCAAGAATCTATCTGGCCCTTCCTTAAAAATATTCAAAGACTCTGCTTCCACCGCCTTTTGGAGAACAGAGTTCCAAAGACTCACGACCCTCAGAGAAAACATTTCTCCTCACCTCTGTCCTAAATGGGCGACCTCTTACTTTTAAACAGTGACCCCTAGTTCTAGCTTCTCCCACAAGAGGAAACATCCTTTCCACATCCACCCTGTCAAGACCCCTCAGGGTCTTCTATGTTTCAATCAAATCATCTCTTACTCTTCTAAACTCCAAGGGATATAAGCCTAACCTGTCCAACCTTTCCTCATAAGACAACTCGTCCATTCCTGATATTAGTCTTGGAAACCTTCTCTGAACTGCGTTTAGCGCATTTACATCCTTCCTTAAATAAGGAGACCAGTGCTGTACACAGCACTCCAGATGTGGTCTCACCAATGTACAACTGAAGCATAACCTCCCTACTTTTGTATTCAATTCCCCTCGCAATAAACGATAACATTCTATTCGCTTTCCTAATTACTTGCTGTACCTGCATACTAGCCTTTTGTGATTCGTGCACCAGGACACTCAGATCCCTCTGAATCTCAGAGCTCTGCAATCTCTCACCATTTTTATAATACGGTAAAATCATGCCTTTTGTCACTTCTTTGTCTGCGTATTCACTTACCTGCGCTTTGAACCTTGTACACCGCATCGCCCATCATGTGGGCAACGTTCGCTTATCCACGTTTCTTTCTCTGAGGAGACACCTCCGGAAGCAGATCCCTCCATTTGTCCTGACTGTGGGCATTTAATTCTCTTTTTTTTAAGCACTTTTCCGACAGGGGTGAGAAGCTGTGCCTGGAATGGTTGCAGCTGAAGTGCAGCTCAAACACAGAGATTGACCTGGAAATGTCCGAACCTCTCGGTCCAGAGCCATAATAACGGCTCTGTTCAATTTTGAAATGTTCACTGATTTTGTCTGCCAGTTTTGAGATAATTCATTTTTTTCTTAAATGAGGATTGTCTCTTTAAAATTTTCAATACACGTCATGTATTGCTCAGAGGCTCCCCCATCAGTCATATACAGGTACCTCAATTTGCTGAACTGTAATGCACAAACCAATGCTGTCCTCACTCACATTGCTGGAACCTATGTAACTGACTCCCATTGAAAAGCATGTTCATTGTTCACAATTTCGCCGTTTGCAACATCTGCCGGAAATGATGCTTCTTTTTTATTCTTCCGGCCAAAATGGACAATTTCACATTTGTCCACATCATACTCCGTTTGTCAGACCTTTGCCCACTCAATTAATCTATCTACACCCCTTTGTAGCCTTCTTGTGCCCTCTTCACATCTTACTAACCTACCTATCTTTGTCTCATCAGCAAATTTAACAACCATATCATTGGTCCCTTCATCCAAGTCATTTATATAAATTGTAAAAAGTTGAGGACCCAGCACTGATCCCTGCAGCACTTGTCACATCCTGCCAACCAGAAAAAGACCCATTTATGCCAACCCTCTGCTTCCTGTTAGCTAGCCAATCTTCTATCATGCCAACATGTTATCCCCTACATCATGAGTTTTTATCTCTTGCAATAACCTTTGATGTGGCATTTTATCAAATGCCTTCTGGAAATCTAAGTACAGTTCCCCTTTATCAAAAGCACATGGTACTTCGTCAAAGAACTCCAATAAATTGGTTAACCATGATTTCCCTTTCACAAAACCATGTTGACTCTCCCTGACTGCATTGATTTTTTCTGTGCCCTGCTATAACATCTCTAATAATAGCTTCTAACATTTTCCCTATGACAGATGTTAAACTAACTGACCTATAGTTTCCTGCCTTCTGTCCCCCTCCCTTTTTGAATAAAGGAGTTACATTTGCTATTTTCCAATCTAATTGAACCTTCCCTGAATCTAGGGAATTATGGAAAATTAAAACCAACACATCAACTATCTCACCAGCCACTTCCTTAAGATCCTCGGATGAAATCCACCAGGCCCCGGGGACTTGTCAGCCCAGAGCTTCAACAATTTGCTAAGTACCACTTCTCTGGTGTTTGTGATTTCCATCACTCCCCCAACCCGAGTTCCTCCCTCCCTTCCATTACCTGATTTACAGCTATTTCCAGAATGTTAATTGTATCCTCTATAGTGAAGACTGATACAAAATACCTGTTCAGTTCATCTGCCATCTCCTTATTTTCCATTATTCATTCCCCAGACTCACTTTCTAAAGGACTAACACTCACATGTAACTCCTTTCTTTTCTTTTTTCTTTTTTTATAGAAACTCTTACTAGTTTTCTCTCATACTCTAATTTTTCCTTCCTTATCAATCTTTTGGTCATTTTTTGTTGTTTTTTATATTCTGTCCAATCTTCTGACCTGCCACCCATCTTTGTGCAATTATATGCTTTTTCTTTAAGTTTGATACTATCTTTCAGATAATAGTGACCATGAAACCATTGTCAATTGTCAAAAAAAACCCATCTAGCTCTCTAATCTCATTTAGGGAAGAAAATCTGCCATCCTTTCCTGATTGCAAAGCAGTTGACTCTTAAATGCCCTCAGAAATGGCAAAGCCACTCAGTTGTATCAAACCTCTATGAAGCCTAAATGGGAGGGAACTGGATGGACTACCCAGTATCAACCTAGGAAGTGGAAACAACAATGGCGAATCCAGCCCTGTTGACCCTGCAAAATCCTCCTTACCAACACCTGCAGATTTGTGTCAAGATTGGGAGAGCTGTCCCACAAACTAGTCAAGCAACAGACTGACATAGTCATACTCACTGAATCATACTTTACAGATAATGTCCCAGACAACATCATCACCATTCCTGGGTATGTCCTGTCCCACCAGCAAGACAGACACACCAGGGATGGCGGCACAGTGGTATACACTCAGGAGGGAGTTCCCTGTGACTCTTCAACATCGACTCTGAGCTGAAGTCTCATGGCATCAAGTTAAACATGGGCAAAGAAATATCCTGTTGATTACCACCTACTGACCCCCCCTTCACCCCTCACACCCTCAGCTGATGAATCAGTACTGCTCGTGTTGAATAAATTGGAAGAATCACTGAAGGTGGCAAGGGCGCAGAATGTACTCTGGGCTGGGGACTTCAATGTCCATTACCAAGGGTGGCTCAGTAGCACCACTACTGACTGAGCTGGCCGAGTATTAAAGCACATAGTTGCTAGACTCGGCCTGCAGCAGTTGGCAAGAGAACCAACAAGAGAGAAAGGCAAACATACTTGATCTCGTCCTCAACAATCTACTTGTTACAGATGCCTCTGTCCATGACATCACTGGTATGAGTGAGCATCACACAGTCCTTGTGGAGACAAAGCCCCATCTTCACATTGAGGGTACCCTCCATTGTGTTCAATGGGATAGATTTCAACCCGATCTAGCACGTCAAAACTGGGCATTCATGAGGCGCTTTGGGCCATCAGCAGGAGCAGAAGTGTACTCAATTACAATCCGTAACCTCATGGCCGGCATATCCTCCACTCTAGCATTGCCACTAAGCAAGGGGATCAACCCAGGTTCAATGAAGAGTGCAGGACAGCATGCCAGGAGCAGCACTAGGCATAACTAAAAATGAGGTGCCGAACTGTTATATCTACTCCGCAGGACTACTTGCATGCCAAACAGCGAAAGCAACAAGTGATAGACAGAGCTAAGCGATCCCACAACTAACTGATCAGATCTAAGTTCTGCAGTCCTGCCACATTCAGTTGTGAATGGTGGTGGACAATTAAACAACTCACTGGAGGAGGAGACTCCACAAATATCCCCATCCTCAATGATTGGGGAGCCCAGTACATCAGTGCAAAATACAAGATTTAAGCATTTGCGACCATCTTCAGTCAGAAATGCTGAGTAGGTGATCCATCTTGGCCTCCTCCGGAGGAACCCAGAATCATTGATGCCAGCCTTCAGCAACTCAATTCACTTCATGTGATATCAAGAAACGGCTGAAGGTGCTGGATAGTGCAAAGGCTATGGGCCCTGACAACATTCTGGTGACACTGCTCCAAAACTAGACATGCCTCTAGCCAAGCTGATTCTACCCAGCTATGTGGAAAGTTGCCCAGGTATGTCCTGCCCACAAAAAGCAGGACAAATCCAACCTGGCCAATTGCTGCCCCATCAGTCTACTCTCAGTTATGAGCAAAGTAATGGAAGGCTTTGTCATCAGTGCCATTCAGTGGCACTTACTCAGCAATAACCTGCTCATTGACACTCAGTTTGGGTTCTGCCAGGGCCATGCAGCTCCTGACCTCATTACAGCCTTGGTCCAAACATGGACAAAAGAGCTGAACACCCGAGGTGAGGTGTGAGTGATTATCCGTGACATCAAGGCAGCATTTGACTGAGTGTGGCATCAAGGAGCCCTAGCAAAACTGGAGTCAATGGGAATTGGGGGAAAACTCTCTGCTGGTTGGAGTCATATCTCGCACAAAGGAAGATGGCTGTGGTTGTTGGAGATCAGTCATCTCAGCTCCAGGACATCACTACAGGAGTTCCTCAGGGTAGTGTCCTCGGCCCAACCATCTTCAGCTGCTTCATCAATGACCTTCCTTCCATCATAAGGTCAGAAGTGGGGTTGTTCGCTGATGACTGCACAATGTTCAGCACCATTCACAACACCTCAAACACCACATGGACTGCAGCGGTTCAAGGCAGCAGCTCACAACCACCTTCTCAAGGGCAACCAGGGATGGACAATAAGTGTTCGCCTCACCAGCGATGTCCAGGTCCCATGAAAGAATAAGAAAAAGTAATGTTTTCAGTTAACTGGACACATAGTCTGAAATTCTCTCCATAAATTTCTCCACTCCCTCTTTTCCTTTTAGATCCTTAATATACACATCTTAAGCCATCAAACCTCCTCAGAGCTCCTTCTTTAGCTTTATGTGGAGTTGTGTCCATTTACAGTCCAAGAAGCCATTTTCCTATGTGAAAAGTGCTATAAATATATAGGAACAGGACTAGACCATTCAGCCCCTCAAACCTGTTCTTTCATTTAATGAGATCATTATTGATCTGTATCCTAACTCCACCCACCTACCTTGTCTCCATTTCTCTTTGTACACTTACCTAGAAAAAATGTATCAGTGTAAGGGTTTAAAATTAATAATTGAGCTCCAGCATTGACTGCTCTTTGTGAGATAGAGTTGCACACTTCTATCACTGTTTATGTGAAGATTTTCCAAACTTTTCGCCTGAATGACCTGGTTCTGATTTGAAGGTGATTTCTACTGGATTTCCCCAGCAGTGGAAAAGTTTCTCTCTATCAATCCCATCAAGTCCTTTCAAAATCCTAAAATCTCAAGCAAATCACCTCGTAACCTTCTAAATCCCAGTTTATGCAATCTCTGCTCATAACTTAACCCTTGGAGTCCTGGTAACTTTCTGGTGAATCTGGGCTGCACACCTTCAAGGATAATACATCCTTTCTAAAGTGAGGCACCAGAACTGTCCACAGTGCTCCAGAATTGGTCTAACCAGGGCTTTGTATAGCTGTAGCAGAACCTTTTTGCTTTTATATTTTAGCCGCCTAGTTCATCCAACACATTGACGATGGGCCAAATAGCCTCCTTCATCATTCTATGACATCATTTAGCTTCCAATTTGCATTTCTGATCTTACTTTTGTACATGAACCACTACAATTTAATGATCTGTGCATATCAGCCCCTAAATCTCTTTGGGCTTCTGTTGTTCTTAATTGTTCCCTATTTCTCTTTCTCAGTCCCTCGAAATGATAAGCACACTTACCACAGAGGCCGTGGTAAGAGCTTGGCTGTGGAGTCTTTTACTGTGGGGAGGCTTTTGCTGTGTGGCTGCCACACGGTTCTGGCTGATCAGGAAACGTACCCGCTCTTACAGCCTGCCATGGCCCATTGGAAAGGTTTACAGCTTGATACTCAACCTCCTTGGCCACGCCACAAGCACACCTTCCTTGGCTATCAAGTCCTGGGGTGGGACTGGAACCCAGAGCTTCTGGCTCAGAGGCAGAGGCACCACCCATTGTGCCACACTTCTCCTATTTAAAAATACACAGGCAGTTAACATACTTTGTCATCTTAAATAATGCTCGCAGGGTTTGTATAGGAAGCAATGTGTTGTTGTAATGAGTTAGTACTGATGCAGGAGATTCCACAACCTCAGTTAGATGGGATGCCTTGACTCCATATCTATTGTATAAAGATAGAACAGTGGAAACCAGACTGTAAATTCATCGCGGGATCAGTAGATGCCTATGTCACCTCAGCCCCTATCTTCATTCTGTTTAATTTATGGGGATTAGTGCAGCATTCGAAACTTTTAACAATGTGTGTGTGTGTTAGAGGAGAAGGCTGGTGTCTGAAGTGATCCAAACCTGAGCGAGTATTGTCAGAGAAGAACCGGCTCGCTGAATCAAGAATCATATTACACACTTTTACTTAGGATTCTGACACTGACGGATGCTGTGTCTTGTAGATATTGGAGCAGGATTATATTATACTTCATAGCAATCATTCTAACAAATCATTTCATCAAAGGCTGTTGTAAACCATCTATCCTATTTAGTAAAGAATATATATCAATATATTTCAATCTAATATGTGCAGTGCAATAATAAAGTGCTATTTACTTAATGGAAATGAGCCCGTTCAGCTGGTTCCCCACCCCCTCACTCTGTATTCAGCTCCCAATGATTGCATTGTACAAAAGCTTTGTAATCAGCAACAATTAAACATTTGCAAAGCAAGCTTTCCGTTTGAATTAGAAACCTTGGTACGGGTGGTGTTAAATAATCGATTACAAGCAATCGGTGGGTCGGGATCTTGCAGCCTCTGCACGCGAGACCGTGCGGAACTTGTGCAGAAGTTAGCAGCTCATGTGGCGAGAGTTCTGCTCCTTTCCTTGCAACACCTCCAGCCTCGAGCAATCACTTTTCAAATCGTGGGGCCAATGGAGATGGAAGTACAAGTGCTCTGTTCAATCACCAGGGAAGTGACAGGCCTCCTCATTAGGCCTAATAAACCAGCCCAGTGTGAGCCGCATAGCTACAATCTGCCAACGAGTAGGGGTGACCCCCTGTTACAGGTGCTGCCTTGGGCAGTATTGCAGTTGCTTTACAACTAGCACATTACAGCCCTCCTCATATCATATTCAAATGCAAAGAGCATGTTTTTCATGATTTGCAGGTCAGGAACAAAAGAGGCTGTCTAATCAAAAGCGCCTGACAATTTGTTGCCTTGACATTAAAAGCGGAGAGTGATGGGACAACTCCATTTCATCACATTACTTACAGCTATTTCTTTGAATCAGAGAAGAAACATTTCTTTGTTAAGAAAATTAAAAATTCATCAGAAAGAAAGCCGTCAGAGGTCCAGGGAATGTGTTTTGTGATGGAACCAACATTTGTAAAAGTTTCAGCTCCTTAAGCAATGATTGTTATTGATCACTGTCTTATTAAGCACTACAGGAGCAGGATGGCATTGGTAGGAGAGCAGACTTCTTCCTCAGCAGGCACTTGTAAGGTTTGTTATGGTGTGACAGCGGCTCTGTGCTGCTGGTGATGTGAGTTAGAGCTCAGTACATTAAACATTGCTCATTTATATTCAACTGTGAACATTGCATAAACACTGACACTGTCTGCTTACAAATAAAACAAAATTACATCTTCAGAGAGTTCGCTGCAGTGCTGTCCCCTCACAAACATGGCAGTAGCTTTCTTATGTTTCCTTAAAGGGTCAAACAAGCAGGTTCCCAGATCCTCCACTGATTCTTACGGACACAAACACGGGAATGGGAGAGATCTTAGGAACTGGAGAAGTAGACTGCACAAAGCCCAAAGTGCTCCCCACATCCCTTAGTCTCAGCCCCACAATACTACCATGACTAGACTTCAAAAGTACTGCATTGGCTGTAAAACACTTCAGGGTGTCCTGAGGTCAGGAAATGTTGAATAGAAATATAAGTCTTTCCTTTCTTCCTGTTCAATTGGCCCTGGGTTTATTTTGCCTGTTTCAATAGCATTGGATTCTGCTGTCCTATGGGTCATTTTTGGATGAAAAGATCCTGCCTGGCTCTACTCAGTCAGACTCCTAATTTCCTCATTTTTAAATTGTATCCAGTGGGAATACAGACATTTCCCAGAGTGAACAATTTACCAGTATCAGTTTTCTAAGCTGCTTTCAGAATTTGAAAACTTCACTTAGAGAGCTCGAAATATCTGAGGAAAACGTCTCCTTAATTTCTCTTCATCAGCCGAATTGAAGTCCCTTAGGTTGGCCTCTCCTTCCTATGATCAAGTGTTTGAACCATTGAACCACAGAAAAGTTACAGTGCAGAAAGAGGCCATTCAGCCCATTGTGTCTGTGCCGGCCAAAAAGAGAAAAAGGAAACTAGCTGCTCACTTTGATCCCACTTTCCAGCACCTGGTCTGTAGCCTTGCAGGTTACAGCACTTCAGGTGCTGACCCAGCTACCTTTTAAATGAGTTAAGCATTTCAGCCAGATGCCCACCGCCCCCTGGGTGAAAAAGGTTTTCCCTCATGTCCCCTCTAATCCTTCTACCAGTCACCTTAAACCTATGCCTCCTGGTAATTGACCCGTCAGCTAGGGGACACAAATATGTCCTGTCTACCCTATCTAGGCCCCTCATAATTTTGTACACCTCAATTAGGTCACCCCTTAGCCTCCTCTGTTCTAAGGAAAATGACCCTAGCCTATCCAATCTCTCCTCAGAGCTGCACTTTTCAAGCCCTGGAAATATTCTTGTAAATCTCCTCTGTACTCTCTCCAGACCTTCCTGTAATGCAGTGACCAGAACTGTGCACACAATTCCAAAACAAAAACAGAAACAGAAATACCTGGAGAAACTCAGCAGGTCTGGCAGCATCGGCAGAGAAGAGCACAGTTGACGTTTCGAGTTCTCATGACCCTGCAACAGAACTAAGTAAAAATAGGAAAGGGGTGAAATATAAGCTGGTTTAAGGTGGGTGGGGGGGTGTGGTGGGTGGTGTTTGTTGGGACACGCAGCCAGTGATAGGTGGAGATAACCAAAAGCTGTCAGACAAAAGAACAAAGAGGTGTTGAAGGTGGTGATATTATCTAAAGGAATGTGCTAATTAAGAGTAGAAGACAGGACAGATAAGTGGCCTAGCCAGTGTGTTTTCCAGTTCCATCATTACATCCCTGCTTTTGTATTCAATACCTTGCCCAATAAAGGAAAGCATTCCATATGATTTCTTGACCACCTTGTCCATCTGTCCTGCTACCTTCACTTCCTCAACCCCTCCCAATAACTTACTGTTTATTGAGTATTCCCTTGCTTTGTTTGCCTTCCCCAGATGCATTACCTCACACTTTTCCAGTTTGAATTCCACTCGTCACTTCTCCAACCACACAATCAAACCATTGATATCATTCTGGAGTCGACAGCTATCCTATTCACTATCAACTACATGACAATTTTGTGTCATCTGTAAATTTCCCAATCAAGTCTCCCACATTTAAGTCTAAGTCATTAATATATGCAACAAACAGCAAGGGCCCAAACACTGAGCCCTATGGAACACCACTGGAAACCGTTTTCCATTTGCAAAAACATCCACAACCATTACCCTCTGTTTCCTGTCACTGAGCCAATTTTGGATCCAACTCACCACCTTCCCCTGTATCCCATGGGATCTCACTTTCCTGACCAGTCTGCCATGTAGGCCTTACTAAAATCCATGTAGACAACATCCACTGCACTACCCTCATCAATCCTCTTTGTTATGAGGATTCAGGGAAGGGTCAAATCAATAAAATTAGCAGCAAGATCACAATCTCCTAGAGACAAGATTCATAATTTTAGCAAAACAGATGATACATACCCAAAACGTTCATGAACAACACTGAACAGTGGGAAAATATCAAGACTGTCCTATCAGGCACAGTCACTAACTCCAAGTCCGTGTGAGTGAAATAAATACTGATTTGTACATGCAATGAAGAAAGTAGAACAACTTTCCCTTTAATAGGCTGGAGAAACACACAAGTATCAAGAGGAGTGAAAGATCCAGAAGAAAATACATTCACTTCCCCCTTCATGATTATCCTGATTGAGCTGCGGAATGAGCAATAGTATCATTTACTATTGGGTTTCACCAGTCCGACAATGGAAAGAAATGATTTTCTAAAATTGCCTTCTGTTTTAGGAGAACTAATTAAAAACATAAATTATAACATCTGTACAGTTGGAAGCTGATTGGTGCTGTGAATAACAAACAAATTTTCTTCCAACATTTTGATTCCTTATTATGGGTGATTTTGACGCTGTCACTATATATGTGTTGTCAGCTGGGGTTTGGATGGAATGTTGTTTTGATGTCAGTGCTGCCATTTTCAAACATCAAGCTTCAGCTTGTGCTGTGTTTTGACCTCACAGATCTCAACACAACATTAAATGGAATGAAACAGCAGCCACCAGCTCTATATAAAAGGATCATGAAATATTTACAGGCCAGTTGCTGGTTATTTCATCTGGCTGCTGGTGCAATTGTATGATTTTTTACAACACTCCTGTACTTTGCTAATGTTTGAATAATCTACAGCAAGCGGTCTGGCCAGTCTTCAGGTTCTTTCTTTGGTGATTTAAAGGCTTGTGTGGAAACAAATTGTTTTCAGATATGAGTAACCTACTAAACCTTCCTCTTCAAATTGAATATGACTACGAAAATGAAGAGAAGTCACACAGAGCAGGCCAAGCTGCTAGAAGAGGAAGGAGGAGGAGGGGGTGAAGGGCTTTCAGCAAGAGGCCACATCCACAGAGGAAATTTAAGGAGCCATTCTCGTACCTCAGCTTCAACAACAAGCAATGTTTAAGACATCTTCACCACCAAACATGTCATGACTGAATCTAACAATTGCTACAGACACAACAACAAACTCAAAGTGGTACAATTAGTGCATTGTCTGTGCCTGTCAAGGTGATCATGGCTGTTAACTTCTATTTGTCTGGCTCCTTCCAGGCTGGTGCTGGAATTATAAACAATATCTGATTGTTTTCAGCACACTGCTGTATAAGGGGGCTAGGGAGGTGTCAGTCATTGAGGCTGTCAATACACACAGACAGCTTCATCTAATTCCCTTCTGCCAGACACATGTCGTTAGAGTGAACACGACGGTTTACATGGTTTGCAGGCTTCCCCATGCTGCAGTGCCATTGACGATATGCACATTGCTATGTGTGTAACTCATGTGAACTCGGCCTGTTTCCTGAACAGAAGGGGATTCTGCTCCCTCATGTTCAGGCAGTGCAGTAGGGTGGGGTGGCGGTGGGGTAGGTGATCCTTTTTGTTAGCTTAATGAGTTTAAGGGGATCCAAGTGAATTAAGTACATAAAACTTCAATTAAATACATAAGATAAGGTTAGGCAGAGATAGAGCATGCTGATGTGTCACATCTGCAGCTTGTAGGAGTTTGTGGATCGCACTGTGATCCCGAACAAACATGTCTGCATCACCTCTGCCCCGCGAGGAACTCAGCTCAGATTTTGTTAAGCTGGAGTCTGAGGTACAGACATTGTGGGGCCTCAGGGAGAGGGAGAGTTAGTTAGCTGGACATCTTGATCTAGAAAGCAGTCCTACCCTTTAGGTTAGGAAGTGGTACAGATCTGGTTAGTAGTCAGGGTCAGACAGATGTGGTTGCAGGTCAGTTGGGTAAAAGGACATCAGATGCAGTGCAAGAGAAGACTTGGCCTTTTTCATTGACCAGCTGGTACGAGGTCCTTGCTACTTGTGTGCATGAGAATAAAGACTGAAGGATGGATAGACAAACTAAACATAGCACCATGGTACAGGAAGCCATTCAAGTGAGCGAGGCAGTGAAAAGGAATGTGATAGCAATAGGGAACAGTATAGTCTTGGGATAGATACTGATCTCTGCAGCTAAGACCAGGTGCTCCAATGGTTGTGTTACTTGCCTGGTGCCAGCTTTAAGGACATCTCTTGGCTGGAGATGAACTTGAGCAGAATTTATTGCCCCACACACATCGGGAGTGGGCTGAGAGGCGGAAACATGGAGTGGAATTAAGTCAGGGGAGGGAAGGCCAATGTTGGCCTTCCCACCCCTAGCCCTATTATGACCCCTTAAGGGCTAATTAAAGGCCACTTGATTGCCTCATTCTACTACCAATTATACTCTACCAGCAGTGCAGGTGGGGTGGTCCACACTGCTGGTAGATCCCCAGGTATCCTGCAGGCTGGGGCATATTCTCCTCTTCAGATATCCTGTGCTCCACAGAGGGGCCTCGTTGACATTGAGGGCCACTCCTGTTGAAACCACCCACCTCCCCGGCCCTCCACACCAATCACATCAACCCAACTGCTTCCTGGGCCCTGCCTGATTGGGGCCAGTGAGTTCACCCCACTTCCCTTGACTCCAGGCCTCTATCCCTGTTCCTTCTTTGGGGCTCCCTGCAGTACCAGTAGTGGCCACTGCTCCCAGTGGTGCTGCTGGGACTGATAAACTGCCAGCCTCTGATTGGCCAGCAACTCTTGGAAGTGGGATCTTCTCCTCCAAAGCTCCGGGACCCCTGATGGCCGACAACCAACTGCCTGGTTACCCTGTAATTCTGTCGGCGCTCCTAGACGCGGCTTTCCAGCTGGTGAACAGGGCCACCACCACAGACATTAAACTCAGCCCTTGGAGTGGTGGGGGTTGGGGGGGGCGGTGGTGGTGCAGTAAGTTCGGTCGACACAGGAACAAATGACATAGGGAGAACTAGAAATGCTGAGAGAGTATGAGGAGTAAGGGTCCAAATTAAAATGCAGAACGTCAAAATTAATAATTTCTGGATTACTACATGAGCCATGTGATAATTGGCATAGGGACAAACAGATTAGATATTTAAACTTGTGGCTGAAAGAGGGTGTGACAGAGTGTTCAATTAATGGGCCACTGGGGAAAGAGGGAGTTAGCATTTGGGATGGGGTCCACTTCAACCAGATTGGGACCAGCGTCCCGGTGAATCGAGTAACCAGGCTCGTAGATAAGGCTTCAAACTAATATCATGGGGGAGGGAGAATTCAGGTAAAGATAAATTTATAACGCTGAAAAGTCAAGGCTCCAGAGCAGTGATTTGGGTAAAATTAAGCAGAGTTGGAAAGGATGGAATACAAAGTTTAAGGACGGTAATACGACATCAGTAACTAAGGTCAGATCAGGGAAAAATAGCAAACAATAAAAACCACAATAAATGAGCTTTATCTGAATCCATGAAGCTTTCATTGGAAGATAGACAAATTACCGGCACAAATAGAGATAAATGGATTTGATCTAATAGATATTACAGAGAGACCAAAGTTGAGAACCAAATATCCTGCCGTTTGCGCCTTTTAGAAAAGATAGTCAAAATGGAAAAGGAGGAGGGGTGGACCTGATAATAAAGAATGAAAGATGGAAAGGAGGGAGGAAGGATTTAAGTCCAGAAAATCAGGATGTAGAATCAGTCTGGTTGGAGCTGAGACATAACATGGGACAGAAAACAATGAGTGGGTGTTGTTCCCTTAACAGTAATCATAGTTGGACAGAGTATAAATCAGGAAAATAGAGGAGCATGTAACAACGGTAATGCAATACTGCTTGGGTCGGGGGGGCTTAAATCTTCAGATAGACTGGACAAACCATATCAATGAAAGAAGCCTGCAGGTGATTGTACAAAATGCATTTGAGAAAGTTTTCTAGAACAATATATTGTGGAACCAACTCAGGAACAGGCTAGTGTTGTATAATGAAGCAGCATTAATTAGTAACCTTATAGCAACAACAAAAAACTCATATTAATATAGCATTTTAAGGTTGCTGCTCAGGAGCATTACCAAAACAAAATGTGACACTGGGCCATAAAAGGGAGTATTAGAACAGATGATAAGAGTCTTGGTCAAAGGGGTAGGTTTTAAGGAGTATCTTAAAGGAGGAAAGTGATACAGAGAGGGAGAAAGGTTGAGGGAAGAAATTCCAGAGCTTAGGTCCGAGACAGCTGAAGGCACAGCCACCATTGGTGGAGTGATTAAAACCGGGATGAATAAGAGGCTAGAATTAGAGGAGTGCAGCCAACCCAGGGGGTTGTGGGGTTAGGGGATGGTGTGGGGGGGTGGTTACAGGGATTGGGAGAGGTAAGGCCAAGGAGGATGCCAAATTTAAAATTAAAGTACTGCTTACCCGAGAGGTATGCATGCATGGGGATTATGGGTGAACAGGACTGGGTGAAAGTTAGGACCTAAACAGTAGAGTTTCAGGTGGCCTCAATTAGAATGTGGGAGATCAACTATGAGAGCAATGAAATAGTTGATTAAATAAGGAGCAAAGAAACAAATGGATGAGGGATTCAGCAGCAGATGAGCTGAGACAGGGGCGGAGTGGAGTGATGTTACGGGGCTAGAAACAGCCAGTCTTACTGATCGGAGGAATATGTAGCCAGGAGCTCATCTCAAGGTCAAATATAATACCAGGGTTGTGAACAGTCTGGCTGAGCCTCAGACAGTTGCCAGGGCAAGGGATGGAGTCAGTATCTAGGGATTGGAGTTTGTGGTGGGGCCTGATGGGGGCTTTGGTTTTCCCAATAGTTAGTTGAAGAAAATTTCTGTTTCTCTAGTATTGGATGTCAGTTTTGAGATGGTGGAGAGATCAGGAGAGGTGGTGGTGAGGTAGAGCTGGGTGTTGCCAGCATACTTGCAAAAACTGTGTTATCAGATGATGTCATTGAGGGTCAGCACACAGACAAGAAATAGGAGGGCTCCAAGGATTGATCCTTGAGGGATTGCAGAGGTAAATGTATGGAAACAGGAAGAAATGTCATTTCTGTTGATTCTCTGCCAGCGATTAGATGGATAAGAATGGAAGCGGGTGAGAGCAGTCCCACCCAGCTGGATGAGGGTGGCATCAGAGGCTGCTTTGCAGGAGCCTTAGCAAAACAAAATGTGACACTGGGCCACAAAAGGAAATATTAGAGCAGAGGACAAGAATCTTGGTCAAAGGGGTAGGTTTTAAGGAGTATCATGATATAGGGCAGAATTTTCTGCCTGTTGGACGGGCTGTGTGGGAGCATGCGCAGACCTGATCACCACCCAAGATTGGGTCCGCGTCTCCGTTTAACCTGGGTGGGCCAATTAAAGCCCGCCCAGCGTGAATCGCGGTTCCTGAGGACTGTGGGAGTGGGTGGACGGTGGTGGGACTGCAATGACTGCTGGGTTCAATGGCGACCCTGCTCCCTGTTCCAAAAAGTTGCTGCAGCCTTTCAAAAGCTGCAAATCATGGCCAGTGGAAGGGCTGCCCAGAGCGCTGCTGGTGAGCAGGCCAGACAGATGGGTAGGGCAGGGGGGCACTGTGCAACCTCGTTTTTCCGATGACTGCCCTCCTCGAGGAGACGGAAGCATGGCGGGAGGTCCTGGTACCCAGGACTGGAGGAGGAGGCCCCCTGAAAGGACTAAAGGTACCTGGGAGGTGGTGGCGGAGGTGGTGAACTCCCGCGACGTGGTGCGGAGCACCTGGATCCAGTGTCACAAGCGCTTCAATGACTTGTTGCGCTCTGGAAGGGCGAGGACAATGTTGACATTGGTCACTTAACCCAGCAGGTCGGCTTTCCCCCCTTGCTGCCTCCTCCCTCCCCAAGTCTGAGTGTAGTGACTGCTTTGAATCATTGACGGCATGTGTCCTTTGCTGGGTGGGCCAGCAGATACCGTCCATGCTGAAAAAAAACAGAATTACCTGGAAAAACTCAGCGGGTCTGGCAGCATCGGCGGAGAAGAAAAGAGTTGACGTTTTGAGTCCTCATGACCCTTTAACAGCGACCCTGTTGAAGGGTCATGAGGACTCGAAATGTCAACTCTTTTCTTCTCCGCCGATGCTGCCAGATCCGCTGAGTTTTTCCAGGTAATTTTGTTCTTGTTTTGGATTTCCAGCATCCGCAGTTTTTTTGTTTTTATCACTGTCCATGCTGAGGTCAGCCTGAGCGGTGGTGAAGAGATGGGTTCTGCACACACAGCATGTGGTACACTAAGACCCACATGACTGTTTTGGGGGCAACCTGGAGGAGCTGCACCTGGGCGCAGTGCTGGAACTCCAGGACATGTCCAAGTCAGGGTGATGACATGCTGGGAGGGGAGCTTCAAGGTGGCATTGGCACCAATCGATTTGCTGCCCTCTGCACTCCACGTGCTTGCGCCTCCTTGCTACGGAAGGTTAGGCTATGTGATGCCTAATGTGATGTAGGCAGCATGTGGCCAAGGGGGTTGGGGGTGGGGGGGTGGTATGGGGAACAGGCCTAGCATCTTTGTGTGAGTGTTCAGCAGCAGCGGGGTGAGAAGACACTGGAGCCCTGCAATGTCCCACTCTGGTTGGAGTGGGACGTCCGTGAAGAGAATCCAGGTACAAGTAACACTAATCAATGCTCGTCTCTCCTTTTCAGGAGAAGAATGCACATAATGCCACCAAGCGATTGAGGACTGGCGGAGAGCTGGCACAGTTGGCAATTCTCAGCTGCTTCAAGCAGGAGGCCCTAGATATGGAGAGGTGCCAAGTGCTCAGGTCCACTGGTGTCGGTAAGGCTGAGGTGCCTCGGGCAGGTATGTTTACCCAGCAGTGAGGTCACCATTATTCTCCCAACAGCCATGCCAGTGCTGAATGTTCAGTGGTTGACGTTTGCAACATGGCTTTACCATTGCTTATGGAAGGATGAGTGCATAATGATCCGGGGGACAGGGATGCACATTGACATTGTCTCCACGTTAACTGATCCAATGTCCTTGTCTTTCCTTTCAGGGCCGGGAGGAGGAGCAGCAGAGGCTCCCTCTCACAGCTGAGGGCCCTGAAATCTTGGACTCACCAGCGTCACACCATCTCTGCCAGGCAGGCACCAGCACAGATACTAGCACCTCGGTGGGAATTAGAACATCAGCTAGTGTCCCGAAGCACAGCAGTGCGGACACTTCACAGCCGCTGGAGGAGCTGGCAGAGACAAAGAGTGCCCATGGTGCCAGCAGTCAGAGAGCTGCAGGGGACCAGTCACATGCTCAGTATGTGGCTGATGATGTGCCTCTGGACACGTCTGTGACGCCGCAGGCACAGGGAATGCGGCCGGATGTGCGGGAACATCTGGGGGAGTTACATGAGGCTATGCTTGGCTTGGTCTCCGTGGTGGAGGAGTCTACACGGACGATTGCTGAAGCAATGAGCCACATGTCCAAGGGCCATGCGTCCTCCATAGAGAGAGTGGCAATTCTCGTGGAGAGGCTCCTCTGGGAGACCCATCAGGGCTTCCTGGGGATACGCTTGGACCAGCAAATACCTCACATCAGCATTGACCTCAGCTGGTCAGTGCCAGTGTGGGAGACAGTGTGGGCATCAAGTTTCCCAGCTCAGTGCCCGTCCATCCACGGTCATCAGGGAGGTCCGAAGTGACCTCAGCTCGGCACAGCAGCTGCCTGTCGTCTCTGCAGGCACCTCTCAGGGCGCTCCAGATGAGGGTGGCAGCTCCTCCGCTCCTCTCCCAGTGACTGTTGCATCCGGTGAGGCTGCGATGACTGGGGAGATGCCAGCTGTGGAACTGGCAGCTCCCTCCCAGGTGGGGCCAGCACAGTCTCCACAGGCCAGAGGACAACCGCCAAGGTCATCGAGGCCAACAGGACAGCAGAGTCAGCAGCTGTCTCAGATGCAACTCCCAGTGATGGGGCAGCACCAAGACGCAGCACCCAAAATCATAAACATAAGGCGCCTTAGGGAGACCAGGGGTTTATCACTGGTGCTTATGTGTTTGCCTGAGATGAGGTCTTTATGAGTTGGTGTGATGTTTAACACCTTTGTCATTTTGTTTTCTTAAGTTCCTTTTGTTATAATATTAAATTCAGACATGTCACCATGGCTGAAGGTGCCTCTTTTCTCCTGCAGATGGATGGTTACCAATAATGTTATGAATGATTTGTGGGACATTCAGCTTTATTAACATGATCCTTAGTTAATGTTTCTATCCAGGCAGATTTTGCACTCAGGTATTGAGTATGGAGCCTGCAGCCCAGGCTTGTCCTGGAGGTCCATCTGTGGTGTGCTAGCTGAAGGTTTGTTGGATTAAAGCCTCTTGGGTGTCCCTGCCTCCTTGCAGTATGCCCGGGTCAGCGTCTACCCCCTCGGTGATTCCCTGTGCATGCTCATCCTCGGACTCACTGCTGGACTCATCGTGTGCATCCGCAGCCACTGTGTCAACGTCTTCATCGTCCACTGTGTCTCCCCTTTCCAGCACAAGATTGTGGAGAGTGCCAGATGTGTACAGTCTATTGCACCCTGGACGCGGGGGAAGCCAGCAATGGCTATGAAGCCTCTGGCTCACTGTGTCTGGCTTACCTGGTCCCAGCGGAAGTGGATGAAGGTCAATGCCCACCTGAACAGAGTGTCTGTAACCTGCTTGACACAAGTGTGGACAGCTGATTGGGAGACACCGCAAAGATCACCTACCAATCCCTGGAAGGAGCCAGAGGCATAGAAGTTGAGGGCAGCTGTGACCTTCAGAGCCACTGGCATGGGGTGTCCACCCACACAGTTAGTGGAGATCTCAGGCCCAATCATCTGACAGATATAGTTGACTGTCTCACTTGAGAGACGGAGCCTCCTTCGGTACTGCACCTCAGACATATTGAGGTAGCTGCTTCACCACCTGTATACCCTGGCAGCAGGATAGTGGTGTCTTCTGTGGCCCCTTCTGCCTTAGACTACCACTTGGCCCTGCACCCCTTGTGCCTGTGCCTGTCCTACCAAAGGTGGCTCCCCTGGAGGCTGAATGTGCACTCCTGGCCTCCTCCCTTCCCCCTCAAAGGTGGTGCCTCCAGTGGAGAGCTCAACTCCCATTCCCAGGCTAAGGGAAGGCTTCCTTAAACCTGCAGGCACAAAAAAAGATTCCTCACTGCAGAGTGCTGACCTGAAGGTTGAGAGTCCAGCAGCTGTATGCGTTTTGAAGTATTGTAGATCACACAGACAAGTATCAGTAACTTTGAAAAACCAGTACCTGAGAGAGCACATTCACGACCCCACTGAGCTCTCTTATCCCCCCCGGGGATGAGGTTTATACAAATGTGTCCTACCCGCCTGCCCGTTGAGCCCATGTGCCGACACAAAAATCACACGGGCACCAAAAAGTCACCGTCAGTTGGCGCCTCAAGGGCCTTAAATGGCCCGTTAATTAATGGTGGGCACGCATTGGATATCATCGCGCGCCTGCCCAATGAAATATCGCGATGGCACGCAGTGAGGTCAGGACACTCGCCCGACATCACCACGCATCATTTTACGCATCGGTGTGCAAGTCCCGCCCTTGCACGCCAACGGGAAAATCCTGCCCATAGAAAAAGGGAGAAAGGCCAATGGCATCAGGGACTGAATATAGGTTGAAAAAGATGAGGAGGGAAAGTTTGCTAATGATTGTGACCATGATAATGTAATTTGAGACTTTGATAAGAGCCATTTCAATATTGTGATTTGGCAAAAAACAAGATTGGCGGGATTCAAACATGGAATTGCATGAAAGATGGGCATGGATTTGAGAGCTGACAACATGTTTAAGCACTTTGGAGAGGAAAGGGAAGGGATATATAATAAAAGACCCTCTTAGGAAGAGTGATCATAATATAATAGAATTTTATATTAAGCTTGGGGGTGATGTGGTTAAGTCCAAAGCCAGTGTCTTAAGTGTAAAAACTCAACAATGGATATATGAGCGGCGAGTTGGTTGAGGTAGATTTGGAAAATTCCAAAAAAAATAACCACAGACAAGAACAAATATTTAAAAGAGTAATTCAAAATTCTCAACACATATACATTCCATTGAGGATCAACCTCCACTGCAAAAGTGGTATAGCCATGGCTAACTAGAGAAGTTAAGAACAGTAGATTATAAAACAGGTCATAAGAGCTTTTACAAGTTCACAAAAACAAAGATTAGAGAAAGTAAACATGAGAATCCTTAATGGTAGAGACAGGATCAATAGGGAATAAGGAAATGACAGAAATAGTGAACAAATATTGTGTTTAAAGCAAAAAACTGCAGATGCTGGAAATCCAAAATAAAAATAAAAATACCTGGAAAAACTCAGCGGGTCTGACAGCATCTGTGGAGAGGAACACAGTTAACATTTCGAGTCCGTATGACCCTTCAACAGAACTAAGTAAAAATAGAAGAGAGGTGAAATATAAGCTGATTTAAGGGGGGGTTGGGACAAGTAGAGCTGGATAGAGGGCGAGTGATAGGTGGAGATAGCCAAAAGATGTCATAGACAAAAGGACAAAGAGGTGTTGAAGGTGGTGATATTATCTAAGAAATGTGCTAATTAAGGGTAGAAAGCAGGACAAGCAAGGTACAGATAGCCCTAGTGGGGGTGGGGTGAAGGAATCGAAATAGGCAAAAAGGTAGAGATAAAACAATGGATGGAAATACATTTAAAAATAATGGAAATAGGTGAGAAAAGAAAAATATGTATAAATTATTGGAAAAAAAGGGGGGATCGGAAAGGGGGTGGGGATGGAGGAAAGATTTCATGATCTAAAATTGTTGAACTCAATATTCAGTCCGGAAGGCTGTAAAGTGCTTAGTTGGAAGATGAGGTGCTGTTTCTCCAGTTTGCGTTGGGCTTCACTGGAACAATGCAGCAGGCCAAGGACAGACATGTGGGCATGAGAGCAGGGCGGTGTGTTGAAATGGCAAGCGACAGGGAGGTCTGGGTCATGCTTGCGGAGAGACCGAAGGTGTTCTGCGAAGTGGTCACCCAGTCTGCGTTTGGTCTCTCCAATGTAGAGAAAACTGCATTGGGAGCACCAAATGCAGTAGACTAAATTGAGGGAAGTGCAAGTGAAATGCTTCTTCACTTGAAAGGAGTGTTTGGGCCCTTGGACGGTGAGGAGAGGGGAAGTAAAGGGGCAGGTGTTGCACATTCTGTGGTTGCATGGGAAGGTGTCATGGGAGGGGGTTGAGATGTAGGGGGTTATGGAGGAGTGGACCAGGGTGTCCCGGAGGGAACAATCCCTGTGGAATGCCGCTGGGGGTGGTGAAGGGAAGATGTGTTTGGTGGTGGCATCATGCTGGAGTTGGCAGAAATGGAGGAGGATGATCCTTTGAATGCGGAGGCTGGTGGGGTGATAAGTGAGGACAAGGGGGACCCTATCATGTTTCTGGGAGGGAGAGTAAGGTGTGAGGGCGGAAGCGCGGGAGATGGGCTGGACTCGGTTGAGGGCCCTGTCAACCACCGTGGGTGGAAAACCTTGGTTAAGGAAGAAGGAAGACGTCAGAGGAACTGTTTTGGAAAGTGGCATCATCAGAACAGATGCGACGGAGGTGAAGGAACTGAGAGAATGGGATGGAGTCCTTACAGGAAGCGGGGTGTGAGGACCTGTGGTTGAGGTAACTGTGGGAGTCGGTCAGCTTGTAATGGATATTGGTGGACAGTCTATCACCAGAAATTGAAACAGAGAGGTCAAGGAAGGGGAGGGAAGTGTCAGAGATGGACCATGTGAAAATGATGGAGGGGTAGAAATTGGAAGCAAAATTAATAAGTTTTTCCAGGTCCAGACGAGAGCACGAAGCAGCACCAAAGCAATCATCAATGTACCGGAGAAAGAGTTCTCTGGTTGCATGGGAAGGTTCAAATATTGTATGTCTGTCTTCACAGTTGGATACACAAACATATACCAGGAATAGTAGAAAACAAAGGGTCAAATGAGAATGTGGAACATAAAGGATTTTTTTCCAATGTCCTTTCATGGGATGTGGGCTTCGATGACAAGGCTGGCATTTGTTGTCCATCCCTAACTGCCCTTGAACTGAGTTGCTTGCTAGGCCACTTCAGAGGGCAGTTATAAGTCAACCACATTGCTGTGGGTCTGGAGTCACATGTAGGCCAGACCAGGTAAGGACGGCAGATTTCCTTACCTGAAGGACATTAGTGAACCAGATGGGTTTTTACAATAATTGATGATATTTGTATTCCTGATTTGTTAACTGAATTTAAATTCCACCAGCTGTGCTGGTGGGATCTGAACCCATGGGGAGAATATGTAAGCTTGTTGGGTGGGTGCGCACCCGACCCACCCAACTGTAAAATGACAGGCGATGATGTCGGACGAGCACCCCCAAGGTCATTGAGCAATCGCGCGATATTTCAGTCAGCGCCAGAGTCGGTAGCGCACCCACCGACAATTAAAAGGCCACTAAAAATTAATCGAAAGAAATTTTTCACTGTCCGTCCAACCTTATGATTGGTGGGCAGGCGAAAAGGCCAAATGGCCTTTGCATTTTTTAGGAAACCTCATCCATGGGTGGGATCAGGTTTCCAACAGCAAATAAAAATAAAACTAAAATTTTAAAATGTTATTAATACTACGTCCCTGCTCATGTGACAGAGTCACATGAGGGAACATGTTATATATCATTTTAGAAATCTTTATTTTCTATTTTGAAAAGTAGCATGCACCAGCGTGAAGTTTGCGCTCGCCCTTCCCACCACCCCCCCCACCCCCCCATCCCTCATCACCACCCCCACTCCCCAACACAGGCAGTGCTGAGCACTGCACATGCGACTCATGCTGACCTTAATTGGTGTGCCAGCGTGAAATTACAGTCCGGCCCCGATTGCGGGCGGCAGTTGGCTTCCTGCCTGCCCCCGCTGAGATAAAAATCCCCCCCCCATGTCCCCAGAGCATTACCCTGGGCCTCTGAATTACTAGATTAGTGACATTGTGTTATGAAGCTATCAATGTATATAACATTTTGGAAAATATTTTTCTTTTAAAATAGAGGTTTAGTCTGTGGGTGAGTCTTAATTAGATTACAGTCAGCTAGTCTGGGTGCTTTGATATGCACTAGTTTGAGATGTAAGCAGAGAGGTAGAGTGTATTTGCATTTTTTGAATAGAGCATTCAAGAAGTGGGGTGAAAACTTGACGTCTTTCTAGCAGCTACCAAGCCATATGTTTACATCACTAATGGGTTTAATTGTTAAAAGGTAAAGTTCAAAGAGACTGGTAAGACAATGAGAATTTCAATTCAATCTGTGGTGGTAGCTATAACTTCAGTAGTTTTTGGGTGTGCAAAGCAGAGGCAATGTGAGATCAAAAGGCAGCTGCAAGATTCCAACTGGCTCCACAGTGAAAAGAGCCTCATTTTGAATTTGTAAGGTGAAAATGCTTTGTCTGATGTTTGGTTAAGTCTATGGATTGCTGTTGCCTTAATGGAGATTAGTTTGGGAATTTGTTAAGAGTTATGATAGTAGTAATTTGTAACCATGTGTATATATATTTTAACCTGTGTAAATTAATAAAATGCTTCAATTAGTTTAATGTAACACCTCAAGAACTGATGGTCTGATTCCTGAATTTAGAGTCGCATCTCAAACATAACACTTAAAATTATAGGTTATGACAGTTGTTTAAAGTTTCCCTCTGGGGTTTTTAAATAACTCAGCTTTACCAACTGCACCAGTCATAACACATTGCCACTACATTAGCATCTCCCCAAATTGGTGTTGTTAGTAAAGAAAAGGTACTGGAGAAATTATGGGTCTAAAAACTGGCAAATTCCCTGGGACGAATGAACTACATCCTAGAGTTTGAAAAGAGATAGTGCAGAGCTGCACTAGTGCTGCAGAGATAGTGGATGGATTGTGTTTGATCTTCCAGAATTCCCAAGATCCTAGAACAGTCCTTGTGGATTGGAAGGCAGTAAATGTAAACCCAGTGTTCAGGGAAGAAAAGACAGAAAACCTGACATCAGACATCAGGAAAATGCTCAGAATCTATTATTAAGGACTTGCTATCAAGGCATTTGGGACATCCCTATATGATTCTGCAGGTTAAAGCAGTTTTATACAAGGTTAATCTGACAAATCTATTTGAGTTTTGTGAGGGTAACTAAAAGGCTGGCTCAGCATGAACCGACGGGTGTTGTATATTTAGGTCCAAAAAAATGGAAATGTTGGGTATTTGGCAAGTGGGAATTCAGTGAAGAGGGGGAGGGAGGTGCTGCTTTTTGCTTCCAATACTCGTAATGGTTTGTTTAAGCTTGAGAAATAATTTTTTAAAATTCTTATCCAATGTTTTAGTGCAGGTTAACGGGCTCAAACTTTCTCGGAGTGGCACTCAGTGTCGGATTGCCAATCCATGCTCAATTTCTTACCTTAATTTTGTTTCGATCCGATCTTACCCAAGCTTCCGACTAAGGCCGGGTGAGATCCAGGCACCCAGTGTCAACGTGCAGCTGTGTCGAATGGGAGGCCCCGCTCCCTTTTTAATGGCACTAACTGCCGTAAACCAGGAAAGTTAAAGGTCCATTGAAGTTTAAAGGTCCTTGACAGGCCAGAGAGAAGATAAAATGCCTCAGGTAAGTGGAAAGGATTTGGGGAGTGGAGGGGGAGGGATGGTGTTGGAGGTGAGTGGGATGGTCAGAGGTGGGGTGAGCTCGGAGGCGGGGGGGAGGGGTGTTGGAGCTTGTGTGGGCTTGGAGGTCCAGGAAGCCGGAGGTGGAGGTGGGGTCGGAGGTCTAGTTTGGAGGCAGGGGAATTGGAGAAGGGGAGGGTGTGGTATCAGAGGTCTGGGTGTCAGAGGTCAGTGTGGTGGTTTGGAGTTAGGGGTGGGGTCAGGTGGGGTTTGGAGATCAGGGGAGGGTCGGAGGTTGGGTTGGGCTTTGGTGGTGGAGGTGGTGGTGAATGGGGTGGGGTCCCTGTGGGGGTAGATCCCTGGAAGATCGGGGGTTAGGGGTGTGGGGGTGGCTGTCCCCTAGGTCTGTACAATAGTTACCCAGAAGTTAGAAGTGGTTTTAATTCTTCTAACTGGGTAACTATTGATGTGAGAATCAGAACCATCCGAAGTTTGAGACTTAAATTGCATTTTCGAATGGTTCCCAGCACAGAGCAGTTGCCCATGAGAAGTTTGCACTTCCCAGGCAATTGTTATGTAAACTTTACCTGGGAACCAACAAAGCGGATTCTCCAGTGCATCTTGGAGCGACCCCCCCCCCACCTCGCCAATACAACACTGGGGAGCTTGGGAGTCACAACAATGTGTAAGGAATAAAAATTAGAACAAACTAAAAAAACTTGTTATAAATAATATACATAATCTAGGCTAAGATCTTTCAGAGAAGGTTGTGTGTCTGGACTGTAGTATGAGGGAGTTTGTGGACAGTTAAACTGTCCCAAGTGAACGCATCTGCACTTTGCAAGCTCAGAGACAATAAGCCACAAAGGATACGGAGATAGAGTCATTGTGATCCACATTCACACCAACAACATCGGAATGTGTAGAAGAGTTCCTAGTTGGAAGGTACCAGGGACTAGGAGCTAAATTAAAGGACAGGACCTCAATGGTTGTAGGTTATATGATTATTATTTGAGCCATTTAAATGGACAGTCTGTAGAATGCTGTGGTACAGAAGGACCTGGGTTTCCTTGTACATGACTCATCGCGTGCAGGTACAGCAAGTAATTAGGAAGGCAAACAAAATGTTGACCTTTATTGCAAGGGGAATGCAATACGGGACATTGGTGAGGCTGCACTTCAGTTTTGGTCTCCTTACTTGAGGGATATGTATGCATTACAACTAATTTAGAGATGGTTTATGAGGTTGATTCCTGGGATGAAGGGGTTGTCTTTTAAGGAAAGATTGAGCCTATACTCATTGGAGTTTAGAAGAATGAAAGGAGGACCCTGGGCCAGGCAGTCAGCAGCACCTAGATAGTTCCTAACCAGAGCCATGGCCAGGGCGCTTTGGGTAGGCCAGCTGCTCAGTGAGTAGGGGAGGAAGAAGTGTGGAAGGGCAATAGAGGTAGGGGGTTCATTAGTGAGGGGAATAGACAGGCACTTCTGCGGCCGTAGACATGACTCCAGGGTGGTATGTTGCCTCCCAGGTGCCAGGGTCAAGGATATCTTGGAACAGGCTGCAGGGTATTCTGAAGGGGAAGGGTGAGTAGCCAGAGGTCATGATCCATATTGGGACCAATGATATAGGAAGAAAGAGAAATGAGGTCCTGCAGGAAGACTTTAGGGTCTTAGGTAAGAAATTAAAAAGCAGGACTTCAAAAGGTAGTAATCTCCGGATTACTCCCAGCGCCATGCAGTAGTGAGTATAGGAACAGAAAGATAGAGCAGATGAATGTGTGGCTGGAGAGATGGTTCAGGAGGGAGGGCTTTAAAATCCTGGGGCATAGGGACATTTCCAGGGGAGGTGGGACCTGTACAAGTTGGATGGGTTACATCAGAACAGGAAGAGGACCAACATCCTCATGGCAAAGTTTACTAATGCAGTTGGGGCGGATTTAAGCTAAATTAGCAGGTGGATGGGATGCTGAAAAGATTTTCAAAGGGGAAAGAAGCCGAGATGGAATTAGAAATTAGAGCACTGGTAATTGAGTCTGGAAGGCAGAGGAAACATAGGCTGGATAAGAAAGTAGTGAAACAAAAACAGAAAACTCAGCACCTGTGGAGAGAAAACGTTTCGAGTCCGTATCATTCTTTTTCAGAGCTGAAGAAGAGTCATACGGACTTGAAACGCTCTGAAGAAGAGTCATACGGACTCAAAACATTAACTCTGTTCTTTTCCTCTCCACATATGCTGTTAGACCTGCTGAGTTTTTCCAGCATTTTCTGTTTTTGTTTCAGATTTCCAGTATCCGCAACATTTTGCTTTTAGCTAAAAGTAGTAAGTTTATCAAGGCTAAATGGAATATATTTTAATGCAAAGAGCTTGAGGAATAAGACAGATAAGCTGAGGGCGCATATAGACATGTGGGAGTATGATATCAAAGCTGTGACCGAGACTTAGCTAAAAGAAGGGCAAGATTGGCAGCTCAACATTCCTAGTTATAGGGTATTCAGACGAGATAGAGCAGGGATAGAGCTAGAGGAGTGGGGGTCGCAATATTGATCAAGGAATCAAATATAGCAGTGAGGAGGGATGATAACTTAGAAGGATCATCAAATGAGACCATATGGGTAGAAGTAAAAAACACAAAAGGGACAAACACGCTGTTGGGTGTGTACTATAGACCCCCCAAACAGTCAGGGAGAGATAGAGGATCAAATATATAATCACATTTCAGAGAAGTGTAAGAATAATAAGGCCAGTAATAGTAGGGGATTTTAACTACCCAAATATTGACTGGGATAGTTTTAGTGTGCAAAGTAGGGAGGGAGCAAAATTCTTAAGTTGCATCCAGGAGAACATTTTTAGCCAGTATATAGAAAGCCCAACAAGGGAGGGGGCAATTCTGTCCTAATATTTGGAATTGAGCCTGGGCAGGTGGAAGGTGTACCAGTAGGGGAGCATTTTGGAGATAGTGACCATAACTCAGTTAGATTGAGGAAAGTTATGGAAAAGGATAGGGTTGGCCTGGGAATAAAAGTTCTAAACTGGGGAAAGACTAACTTTACTAAAATGAGATACGATTTGGCCCAAGTGGACTGGGAGCAGCTACTTGCAGATAAAACTGTGTCAGAGTAGGGCGAGGTATTCAAGTAGGAAATAGCGAGAGTACAGGGCATATATGTTCCTGTAAAGACAAAGGGGGGACTAAGTCTGAAGAACCCTGGATGTCAAGGGACATAAAGGTTAATATTAAGAAAAAAAAAGAAGCTTATGGCAGATACCAAGAGCTCAATACAGCAGAGTCTCTAGAGGAGTATAAAAAGTGCAGTGGGGAACTTAAAAAGGAAATTGGGAAAGCTAAGAGTGCATGAGAAAGCATTGGTGGGTAGAATAAAGGGAAACATAAAGGGTTTTTAGAAAATATATAAAGAGCAAGAGAACTAGGGAAAGAGTAGGGCTAATTAGGGACCATGGAGGTAATCAGTATATGGATCCGGAAGACATGAGAACAGCCCTCAATGAATACTTTGCGTCGGCCTTCACAATGGGAAAAGATGATACATATATAGACATCAGGGTGGAGGACTGTGAAATATTAGAGGAAATTAACATAGAGAGAGGGGAGGTACGAGTGTGTTTAGCAGCCTTAAAAGTGGATAAATCCACAGGCCTGGCTGAAATGTATCCCAGGCTGCTGAGGGAGGCAAGGGAAGAGATATCAGGGGCCCTGGTAGTAATTTTAAAATCCTCTCTGGCCACAGGTGAGGTGCCAGAGGACTGGAGGACTGCTAAGATTGTCCCATTATTAAAAAAGGGAGTAAGTGGTAGACCAGGGAATTACAGGTTAGTTAGTCTAACTTCAGTAGTGGGGAAATTACTAGAAAGAACTTTGAGGGACATAATATATCTTCACTTGGAGAGACACAGATTAACCAGGGATAGTCAGCATGGACTTAAGCGAAGGTTGTGAGGAGATAACCAGGTGTGTTGATGAGGGTAATGCATTTGATGTGGTCTACATGGACTTTAGCAAGGCTTTTGATAAAGTCCCTCAAGGTAGACTGGTCAAGAAGGTAAGAGCCCATGGGTTCCAATGCAAAGTGGCATGTTGGATCCAAAATTGGCTGAGAGGCAGGAAGCAGAGGGTGATGGTAGAGGGATGTTTCTGTGACTGGAAGTCTGTTTCCAGTGGGGTTCCACAGGGCTCGGTGCTAGGACCCTTGCTGTTTGTGGTGTACATAAATGATTTGGATTTAAATGTAGGGGGTATGATCAAAAAGTTTGTGGATGACACGAAAATTGATAGGGTGGTAAATAGTGAGGAGGATAGTCGTAAACTGCAGGAGGATATCAATGGACTGGTCAGGTGGGCAGAACAGTGGCAAATGGAATTCAACATGGAAATTGTGAGGTAATGCACTTGGGGAGAGCTAACAAGACAAGGGATTACACTATGAATGGTAGGACCCTGGGAAGTATTGAAGATCAGAGAATTCTTAATGTGCATATCCACAGATCCCTGAAGGTAGCAGGCAGATAGGTAAGGTGGTTAAGACGGCATATGGGATACTTGCCTTTATTAGCAGGGGCATAGAATACAAGAGCAGGGAGGTTATGCTGGAACTGTATAAAATGCTGGTTAGGCCACAACTAGAGCACTGCGTGCAGTTCTGGTCATCGTATTATAGGAAGGATGTGGTTGCACTGAAGAGGGTGCAGGGGAGATTTACCAGGATGCTGCCTGGACTGGAGGGTCTGAGCTATGAGGAAAGATTGGATAAGCTGGGGTTATTTTCCTTACAGCAGAGAAGATTGAGAGGGGACCTGATAGATAATGTTATGAGGGACATAGGGTAGGGTGGATAGGAAGGTATTGTTTCCATTAGTAGAGGTGTCAATAAACAGGAGGCATAGATTTAAAGGTAAGAGGTAGAAGGGTAAGAGGGGAGTTGAGGAGAAATTTCTTCATCCAGAGGGTGATGGGAGTCTGGAACTCACTGCCTGAAAGGGTGGTTGAGTCAGAAACTCTCGTAACATTTAAGTAGTATTTAGATATTCGCTTGCGTTGCCATAGCCTCCGGGGCTATGGGCCAAACACTGGAAAATGGGATTAGTGTGATCAGACCTTTGTTGACCGGTGTGGACATGATGGGTCAAATGGCCTCCTTCTAGGAGTCTGTGAAACATATAAGATTCTGAGGGGGCTTGACAGGGTAGATGCTGAGAGAATGGTTCCTCTTGTGGGGGAATCTAGAACTAAGAGGCACCGTTTAAAAATACGGGACTCCCATTTAAGATGAAGAAGAGTAGGAATTTCTTCTCAGAGTCATCAGTCTGAGGAGTTTTCTTCCCCAGTGAACAATGGAGGTTGGCTCACTGGATATATCCTAAGCTGAGCGAGACAGATTGACAAGGGAGTCAAGGGTTATGGCAGGGGCAGAGAGGAAAGCAGAGTTAAGGTCACAGTCAAATCAGCCATGAATAGTGGGTCAGACTCAAGGGGCCGAATGGCCCACTCCTGCTCCTATTTATTCTGATCGTATGATCTTATTCATAAACTAGGAAAGCCTTTAAGACTGTTGTGCAAATTGTGTGTAAATCCCCGGTAGCAAGTGTGAAGTGGTAGATTGTCTGAATGCCGAGATTAGGTAAACATGCAGCAAAGGTGGAGTGGTTTGATAGAGGACTTATCCTTCATGCAGAGTGGAACAAGAAAGTTAGAACATGTCAGAATGATAGTGAATTTCTTGAGTGGGTACGGGTTAGTTTTATGAAACAATAACCCAAATCTTTTGGTCTCTAGATTGTCAGACACCAGATGTACAACAGGAGAAGAGTGTTGGGATCCTGCAGAAGTCCTGATGTGCTGACCTACTTGGGAATTCCCCAGGAAGTTTGAACATCCAACGGGCAATCCCCCTGCATCCCCCCACCCCCCCACCCCCCCAATTTCCCCATTGGGAGCTCCGCAAAAGTCTCTGACTCTGAGTTAGAGTCAGAGACTTTGGACAGTTCCAACTTACATACCTGAATAGTTACCCAGGAAATGTTATAGACAGAAAAATCCTAGTCTAACTTCTGGGTAACTCCAGAACTGACCCCCCCACCGAATCACTCACACTGATCCCCCAACTACCTCCCTGCCCCCCTGACTACTCTCAAACTGTGGCAACTGCTCGATGACATCCCCTGACCACCTGACTACCCCCAAACCCAACTATCACCGTACCTACCTACCACCTCACTCACATACTTACCCACTTACCTCACCCACCTACCCACACTACCACCCAACCCATTCACTCATTCATCCACTCGCCCACGACTGTATGTTTGTATAAAGACCCTGATTTGCAGCACTAACGTTCAAACTGGATCTTTAAGCTTACCATCCTGCAGCTAATGCCATAAAAAGGGGATGTGTTCTGCCTTTCCTCCTACTCTGCTGCACTTTGACAGAGTTCCCCGATGAACGTTGTGCTCTGCATTTCTGGAAAAGCCAGGCTCGGAAGACCCAGCAAGAAATGCAGAGCAGTGTTGATTGGGGAAAAGTTCAATCCGACGATGACTGCTGCTCTTTGGAAAACCTGGGCCATTGTCCCAGAACAACAGGGGAGCATTAGATTTAGTAATGAGTAATGAACCAGATTTAGATAATGTTTATTCACCATTAAACTGTTAATATAATAGTGATCATTATATGACCAAGTTCATCATAGGTGTTTGAAAGGGGGAGACGGAAAATAGCCACTAAGATCCTAGAGTCAAGTAAAGCTGATTTCAATTGGATGGGACGGAGATTGTCTAACAGCAGTTTGGACAAATCTGTTAGTGGGCAAAATGAGACCAGATCAGTAGGAAGTGTTCAAAAAGAATTCGACGTGGTGCAGAACTGGTTTATCGCCCAAGAAGCCAAATCTCTACTTACCAAAAAAAGCCATCAGCAACTAAAGACATATGAGATTGCAGAAAACTAAAAGGTAAAGGTGTACAGAAATGCAAAGAAAAGAAAGAACAGCATAGGGTAACAAAACAGGTAATTAGGTAAGGCTATGAAAGGAAATATGATTAAAAAAGGGATATCTAAAGACAAAAACAATTTCACTTTTCTTTTAAGAACAAGGTGGTCGTCAAGGCTAACATGAAGCCTGTGAAAATTAATAACAGTGATATTGTCAGTGATAGTAAGGAAATGGTGGACTTGTTAAATCAGTATTTCCAGTAGACGAATAGATCAGTAAACCAAACATCTCAAGGCGGGGAGAGAGGAAAAAGAAAATTACAGACTGGTTATCCTAACATTAGTCAGCGGAAAAGGCTTAGAACCCATTGATAAGGACACAATAACTGGACACTTGGAAAATCACAACAATGATCAGGCAGAATCAACACTGTTTTATGAAAGAAAAATTATGTTTGACCAATCAATTAGAGTTTTTTGAGGGTGTAACTAGCAAGTTAGATAAAGAGGAATTAGTGGGTGTAGTATATTTGGGTTTTCAGAAGGCATTTGATAAAGTGCCACAAAAGTGTTTGCTACACAATATTAGCACTTAAGGGATTAAGGTAAGATGGATAGAGATAAAAGCAAAAAACTGCAGATGCTGGAAATCCAAAACAAAAACAAAAACAAAAATAAATATAAATATAAATAAAAATAAATATAAATATAAAAATAAATATAAATAAATATAAATATGGATAGAGAATTAACTAACCAACAGAAAATAAAGCGTGAAAATATCCACTTTTGTAGGAAGAACGACAAAGTGGATTATTTTTCAAAAGTGAGACTGAGTAAATATGTTGGTGTCCTTGAACATAAATCACTGAATGTTAGCATGCAGGTGTTGCAAGTAGCTAGGAAGGCAAGAGAATTGCAAGACGATTGGAATATGTGAATAAGGAAATCTTGCTGCATTTACACAGGGCTTTGGTGGGACCACCTTGGAGTTCAGTGTACAGTTGTGGTCTCCTTATCTAATGAAGGATATATTTGCTGTGGGTGAGGAGGTGCTGTGGGCGAGGAGGTGCTGTGGGTGAGGAGGGTCATGGGTGAGGAGGTGCTGTGGGTGAGGAGGGTCATGGGTGAGGAGGTGCTGTGGGTGAGGAGGTGCTGTGGGCGAGGCTGCACTGTGGGCGAGGAGGTGCTGTGGGCAAGGAGGTGCTGTGGGTGAGGAGGTGCTGTGGGGGAGGAGGTGCTGTGGGGGAGGAGGTGCTGTGGGTGAGGAGGGTCATGGGGGAGGAGGTGCTGTGGGTGAGGAGGCGCTGTGGATGAGGAGGGTCATGGGGGAGGAGGTGCTGTGGGTGAGGAGCCGCTGTGGGTGAGGAGGGTCGTGGGCGAGGAGGTGCTGTGGATGAGGAGGTGCTGTGGGTGAGGCTGCGCTGTGGGTGAGGAGGTGCTGTGGGCAAGGAGGTGCTGTGGGTGAAGAGGCGCTGTGGGTGAGGAGAGTTGTGGGTGAGGAGGTGCTGTGGGTGAGGAGGTGCTGTGGATGAGGAGGGTTGTGGGTGAGGAGGTGCTGTGGGTGAGGAGATGCTGTGGGTGAGGAGGTGCTGTGGGTGAGGAGGTGCTGTGGGTGAGGAGGTGCTGTGGGCGAGGAGATGCTGTGGGTGAGGAGGTGCTGTGGGTGAGGAGGTGCTGTGGGCGAGGAGGTGCTGTGGGGGAGGAGGGTCATGGGCGAGGAGGTGCTGTGGGCGAGGAGGTGCTGTGGGCGAGGAGGTGCTGTGGGTGAGGAGGTGCTGTGGGCGAGGAGGTGCTGTGGGTGAGGAGGTGCTGTGGGCGAGGAGGTGCTGTGGGCGAGGAGGTGCTGTGGTGAGGAGGGTCGTGAGCGAGGAGGTGCTGTGGGGGAGGAGGTGCTGTGGGGGAGGAGGTGCTGTGGGCGAGGAGGTGCTGTGGGTGAGGAGGTGCTGTGGGCGAGGCTGCGCTGTGGGTGAGGAGATGCTCCGGGCGAGGAGGTGCTGTGGTTGAGGAGGTGCTGTGGGTGAGGGTGCGCTGTGGGCGAGGAGGTGCTGTGGGTGAGGAGGTGCTGTGGGTGAGGCTGCGCTGTGGGCGAGGAGGTGCTGTGGGTGAGGAGGTGCTGTGGGTGAGGAGGTGCTGTGGGCGATGAGGTGCTGTGGGCGAGGAGGCTCTGTGGGCGAGGAGATGCTGTGGGTGAGGAGGTGCTGATGGCGAGGAGGTGCTGTGGGCGAGGAGGTGCTGTGGGTGAGGAGGTGCTGCGGGCGAGGAGGTGCTGTGGGCGAGGAGGCTCTGTGGGCGAGGAGGTGCTGTGGGTGAGGAGGTGCTGTGGGTGAGGAGGTGCTGTGGGCGAGGAGGTGCTGTGGGCGAGGAGGTGCTGTGGGCGAGGAGGTGCTGTGGTGAGGAGGGTCGTGGGCGAGGAGGTGCTGTGGGTGAGGAGGTTCTGTGGGCGAGGAGGTGCTGTGGGTGAGGAGGTGCTGTGGGCGAGGCTGCGCTGTGGGTGAGGAGATGCTCCGGGCGAGGAGTTGCTGTGGTTGAGGAGGTGCTGTGAGTGAGGCTGCGCTGTGGGCGAGGAGGTGCTGTGGGTGAGGAGGTGCTGTGTGCGAGGAGGTGCTGTGGGTGAGGAGATGCTGTGGGTGAGGAGGTGCTGTGGGTGAGGAGGTGCTGTGGGTGAGGAGGTGCTGTGGGTGAGGAGGTGCTGTGGGCGAGGAGGAGCTGTGGGTGAGGCTGCGCTGTGGGCGAGGAGGTGCTGTGGGTGAGGAGGTGCTGTGGGTGAGGAGGTGCTGTGTGTGAGGAGGTGCTGTGGGTGAGGAGCTGCTGTGTGCGAGGAGGTGCTGTGGGCGAGGAGGTGCTGTGCATGAGACTGCGCTGTGGGTGAGGAGGTGCTGTGGGCGAGGAGGTGCTGTGGGTGAGGAGGGTTGTGGGTGAGGAGGCGCTGTGGGTGAGGAGGGTTGTGGGTGAGGACGCGCTGTGGGTGAGGAAGTGCTGTGGGTGAGGAAGGTCATGGGTGAGCAGGTGCTGTGCGCGAGGAGGGTCGTGGATGAGAAGGGTCGTGGGCGAGGAGGTGCTGTGGACAAGGAGGTGCTGTGGGCGAGGAGGTGCTGTGGACAAGGAGGTGCTGTGGGTGAGGAGGTGTTGTGAGTGAGGAGGTGCTGTGTGCGAGGAGGTGCTGTGGGGGAGGAGGGTCATGGGCAAGGAGGTGCTGTGGGCGAGGAGTTGCTGTGGGTGAGGAGGTGCTGTGGGTGAGGAGGCGCTGTGGGTGAGGAGGTGCTGTGGGGGAGGAGGTGCTGTGGGTGAGGAGGTGCTATGGGTGAGGAGGTGCTGTGGGTGAGGAAGTGCTGTGAGTGAGGACGGTTGTGGGTGAGGAGGTGCTGTGGGTGAGGAAGTGCTGTGGGCGAGGAGATGCTGTGGGCGAGGAGGTGCTGTGGGCGAGGAGGTGCTGTGGGTGTGGAGGCGCTGTGGGTGAGGAGGTGCTGTGGGCGAGGCTGCGCTGTGGCTGAGGCTGCGCTGTTGGTGAGGAGGGTTGTGGGTGAGGAGGCGCTGTGGGTGAGGAGGTGCTGTGGGTGAGGAAGGTCATGGGTGAGGATGGTCGTGGGCGAGGAGGTGCTGTGGGCGAGGAGGTGCTGTGGCGGAGGAGGGTTGTGGGCGAGGAGGTGCTGTGCGTGAGGAGGTGTGTGGGTGAGGAGGTGCTGTGGACGAGGAGGTGCTTTGGGTGATGCTGCGCTGTGGATGAGGAGGTGCTGATGGCGAGGAGGTGCTGTGGGCGAGGAGGTGCTGTGGGCGAGGAGGTGCTGTGTGTGAGGAGGTGCTGTGTGTGAGGAGGTGCTGTGGTTGAGGAGGTGCTGTGGACGAGGTGGTGCTGTGGGTGAGGAGGTGCTGTGGGTGAGGAGGTGCTGTGTGCGAGGAGATGCTGTGGGTGAGGAGGTGCTGTGGGTGAGGAGGTGCTGTGGGCGAGGAGATGCTGTGGGCGAGGAGGTGCTGTGGGCGAGGAGGTGCTGTGGGTGAGGAGGTGCTGTGGATGAGGAGGGTTGTGGGTGAGGAGGTGCTGTGGGTGAGGAGGTGCTGTGGGTGAGGAGTGTTGTGGGTGAGGAGGTGCTGTGGGTGAGGAGGTGCTGTGGGTGAGGAGGGTTTGTTGGTGAGGAGGTGCTGTGGGTGAGGAGGTGCTGTGGGCGAGGAGGTGCTGTGGGTGAGAATGTTCTGTGGGTGAGGAGGATTGTGGGTGAGGAGGTGCTGTGTGTGAAGAGGTGCTGTGGGTGAGGAGGTGCTGTGGGTGAGGAGGTGCTGTGGGTGAGGAGTGTTGTGGGTGAGGAGGTGCTGTGGGTGAGGAGGGTTGTGGGTGAGGAGGTGCTGTGGGTGAGGAGGTGCTGTGGGTGAGGCTGCGCTGTGGGCGAGGAGGTGCTGTGGGTGAGGAGGTGCTGTGGATGAGGAGGGTTGTGGGTGAGGAGGTGCTGTGGGTGAGGAGGGTTGTGGGTGAGGAGGTGCTGTGGGTGAGGAAGTGCTGTGGGTGAGGCTGCGCTGTGGGTGAGGAGATGCTCTGGGCAAGGAGGTGCTGTGGGTGAGGAGGTGCTGTGGGTGAGGCTGCGCTGTGGGCGAGGAGGTGCTGTGGGTGAGGAGGTGCTGTGGGTGAGGAGGTGCTGTGGACGAGGAAGTGCTGTGGGCGAGGAGATGCTGTGAGTGAGGAGGTGCTGTGGGCGAGGAGGTGCTGTGGGCGAGGAGGTGCTGTGGGCGAGGAGATGCTGTGGGCGAGGAGGTGCTGTGGGCGAGGAGGTGCTGTGGGTGAGGAGGAACTGTGGGTGAGGAGGTGCTGTGGGTGAGGAGGTGCTGTGGGTAAGGAGGTGCTGTGGGCGAGGAGGTGCTGTGGGCGAGGAGGTGCTGTGGGTGAGGAGGTGCTGTGGGTGAGGAGGTGCCGTGGGTGAGGAGGTGCTGTGGACGAGGAGATGCTGTGGGCGAGGAGGTGCTGTGGGTGAGGAGGTGCTGTGGGTGAGGAGGTGCTGTGGGAGACCAGGCGTCCCAGCCAGAAGTCCATTGGTTTGCAGCAGGACCGGAAGTTCCCAGCGGCGGCTGAAAATCCCACCCAAAAGCTGGATACTGGGAAACAATGGTATTCCTTCAATGACATGTTTATCATGACTCTGGTCTGGAACTGGCACACACGAACATGCATGCGCACACATTGGGCAGGCCTACAGTGAGGGTCAAGTTGCCACTGGGAACATTAGAGAGCTCACCAATGTTCCAGCACCTGGGCCACCCTGCAGGAGCTTTGCCGTACTCAGCTGAGCGGATACCAAGATTAATGATAGTATGCTGCATCCTGCAAAACCTCTCCATGAGGGACCGTCCCTTACCTCCATCTAACAGGCGAGAAGTGCAGAAGGCTGAAGAGGAGGCAGATAAGTAGTAGGAAGTGCAACAGGAAATGGAAGGGAAGCTATGATGTAGACAGATCCTCACTACCCAGTTTTTGTTAATCTGTTAATTCATGAGTAGCGCCCACATCCCATGAAAGAATAAAGAAAAAAAGTCCAGTAATGGTGTTTTTAGTAAGAGGCTCCCAGTAGACCCCACAATCATGAAACTCTATGCGGCTATGGTTGAGAGTGCTATCCTTTTTGAATGTTTTAGTACTGGTACTGTTGTCTTAGGAAAGCAGATTTCTAAAGGGTACAGGGATTATTGGACCAAGCTGGAAGGGTATTTGATGAATAGATCTTGACGAAATCTGTTCTCGAAGAATTTTAATGAAACATATGAGTGTCATGAACAATGAGAATCTCTCTGTGTCTCAGTAACACTGTTGGATGCGTTCAGGGAAGGCTACAATCTCTCAGATGCAGGACAAATCGGTTCCTGAACTCAATTTTGCCCCATTATAAGAACTTTTAACAGGAGTTTGATGTATGATGAAGATATCCACTCATAGTGGCTGGTTATTTTAATGCACTGGAATAGTTTTTAATATATATTTAATCAAAATTATATTTGTGAGATAGAGTTTTTTCCTTTTATTCTTATTAATTTTTTGCATGTGTATATTTTTTTAAATTTAACAAGCAATTGTACCCAAAACCAATGTCTATATGGACATTAAATTGAAATGCAATGAATCTGCCAAGGAGAGGCCACTAGCAGGAACAGCTGCACATGTGGCTGAGGGTTTGCCCTTCTAGTTGGAGGGACCTTCCTCCCTGACCTTTCCAAAAACTTCAATCATTTTCACTCATCCGAGGGCATCTCCATTTTGAGGCACTCTCACGGTCTTTGACTTGCCTCAGCAGCATTTCTGTCTCCCGGTGGGATGCCAAGAATCTAGAGCTGCCATCCCTTTGATAGGGCCGAGGGCCGACAGCATCTGGAGGCCACCTGCTTTCCTTAATAGGTTGGCGAGCTCACAGGCAGGCATTTAGGAGAAAATAGCTCCTTTCAGTTAGGCTCCTGGGAAGTGTGGGCACAGGATGCCCATTTTTTTCTTTACTCTTTCACAGGATGTAGGCATCACTGGCAAGGCCAGTGTTCATCTCTAATTGCCCATAAACTGAATGGCTTGCTAGGCCATTTCAGAGGACAGTTAAGAGTCAACCACATTGCTGTGTATCTGGGATCATATATTGGCCAGATCAGGTAAGGATGGCAGATTTCCTTCCCTGAAAGGACATTAGTGAACCAGATGGGTTTTGATGATGCGATGATAGTTGTCTCATTGCTGAAACTAGCTTTATATTCAAGATTTATTCCATTAGCTGCCATGGTGGGATTTGAGCCAATGTTCCCTGATCATTAGCCTGGGCCTCTGGATTACTGGTCCAGTGATATTGCCTTATTTTAGACTGTTGAATCTAATGTGTGGGTGTAAAATCGACATTCCACCCGATCCTGAGAGAGTCCATCCCGCCTTGAAAATTAGACTCACTGGGCTGAATTTTCCCGGTCCCAGGGTGGTGGGCTTGGAGGTGGAGAAGTCAGTAAACTAACAGGGGTCTATGTAGGGAAGGCTCTCTGGCACATTCCCACTGCTGAGGAGTTTTACAAACATATGAACAAGGAGCAGGAGTAGGTCATTCGGCCTCTCGAGCTTGCTCTGTCATTTAATAAGATCATCGCTGATCTGATAGTAACCTCAAATCTCCACCCGCCTACCCCTGAACCTATCACCCCCTTGCTTACCAGGAATCTATCAACCTCTGCCTTAGAAATATTCAAAGGCTGCTTTATCACCTTCTCTGGAAGACAGTTCCAAAGACTCACGACACTCAGAAAAAGTTTTGCCTCATCTGCATTTTAAATGGGTGACCCCTTATTTTTAAACAGTGACCCCTGGATCTAGATTCTCCCACAAGAGGAAACATCCTCTCCACATCCACCCTGTCAAGACCCCTCAGGATCTTTTATGTTTCAATCAAGTCGTCTCTTACTCTTCTAAACTTCAGTGGATACAAGCCTAGTCTGCCCAACCTTTCCTCATAAGACAACCCACCTATTCCAGCTATTAGTCTGGTAAACCTTCTCTGAACTACTTCCAATGCATTTACATCCTTCCTTAAATAAGGTGACCAATATTGTAACAGTATTCCAGATTTGGTCTCACTAGTTCTCTGTATAACTGAAGCATATCCTCCCTACTTTGGAATTCAATCCCCCTCACAATACGATAACATTCTATTAGCTTTCCTAATTTTTTGCTGTACCTGCATACTAGCCTTATGTGATTCATGCACTAGGACACCCAGATCCCGCCGCATCTCAGAGCTCTGCAATCTCTCACCATTTAGATAATATGCCTTTTATTCTTTCTGCCAAAATGGGCAATTTCACATTTTCTCACATTGTCAGATCTTTGCTCACTCACTTAACCTATCTATATCTGTTTGTAGCCTCCTTATGTCCTCTTCACAAGTTACTTTCCTACCTATCTTTGTATCACAGCAAATTTGGCATCCATCCCATCCATCCAAGTCATTTATATAAATTGTAAACAGTTGAGGTCCCAGCTCCAATCCCTGTGGCACAACACTTGTTACATCTTGCCAACCTGAAAAAGACCCATTTATGCCTGCTTCCTGTTAACTAGCCAATCTTCTATCCATGCCAATATGTTACCCCCTACACCATGAGCTTTTAAATTCTGCAATAACTTTTGATGTGGCACTTTATCAAATGCCTTCTGGAAACCTAAGTACAGCACATCCACTGGTTCCCTTTTATGCACAGTACATGCTACTTCCTCAGAACTCTAATGAGTTGGTTAAACATGATTTTCCTTTCATAAAATCATGTTGACTGTGCCTGATTACCTTGAAATTATCCCTGCCATAGATTCCTTAATAATAGTTTCTAACATTTGCCCTTCCCAGGGAAGGGCAGGAATACGGATACATCACCCTCACCCCAGGGAAGCTGCCTCAATTAACCCGGGGGCCTTGACACATGTCAGCGAGCGTGAAAAATGGCCCCTAATTGGGGTCTTAGATTGGCTGCTCTTGGCTGCAATCCACATTCCTGCCCTTCCCTGGGAAAACTCCTCAGTGGTGGGAATGTGCCAGACAGCCTTTCCTACATAGATCCCCGCTAGTTTTCTGGCTTCTCCATCTCCACGCCCACTACCCCATGGCCGGGAAAATTCATCCCAGTGAGTGTAATTTTCACCTAATTTTCAAGGTGGAACTCACACAGGATCAGGCAGAATATCAGTTTTACACCCACACATTAGATTCAACAGAGACTAAAATAAGGCCAGTGTTACACACCAACCTGACAGGCAGCTTAGGTTAGAGTGACTCCCGCTGGGAGAACATTACGATTGGTAATGGTATTGGATGAAAAGCAGAAACAAGGCAATATTAACCTCACAAAATATTTATATCTATAGCTAATACTGCTTTTTGAAGAAGAAGTTTAAATAAGAATAATCATGCCTTAATTATATTAATGCTGTTCTAGCTCATCACTGAAATCTAACAGTTATGGTTGAAGGAAAAACGATCGAAATGAATCTTTAATTCTAAATGATGAGCAGCAAAAATATTAATTTTGTTCTGTTGCAATTCAGGAAGTTAGTTCCATTAAATGGTGTGAAATATAATTGAATAAACTGAGAATAATCTTTCCTTAATCTGTTTTATTCATTCAGTCAATATTTTATCAGTATTTCATCAGAACTTTGTTATATTGCAGCAGATCAATTTTAAAAGTAAGATAAATTTCAAATCAGCACTCTCCATTTCTGAAGCTAGTGCTCTACATTCGCTCCAGTCTGTACGAGCCTGTGTTAGGAAGTAAAGTTTTTGACCCTTAAACTGTGATGTTACGGCGATCAGGGTCTACAGAAGACCTGCTCCTGATAAAAGGCAGTCCCATTCATGCCCACCAGCTACATGTTCAACACTCTGGAATTATTTGAATTCTTGACATAGGAATGGAGGAGAATACAAGGCTCCATAATCACTGAGCTGGTCCTAGAAACCAAACTCTGCAAATGTCTGTCAGATTCCCCTTAAATGTCCCCTCACTTTCGGCCTACACCCCTCCCCAGACATTGCGCTCTGAGCATTCACACCAACTCTTTGTAAAGGGTTCAATTTTAAACCGTCTGCGTATCCCCCCTCATAACCTTGAGTCTATCTCCACATGTCCTGTCCTTTGCTTTGAGTCTCTGACTGGCAGTGTAACAGAGGGAGAGAGGGAGGGGCAGTATGTGAGTTATACGATATTGAGAGCTCTGTATCCAAAAATGGGGTTATAAATTCAAGAGATAATTTAAAAGGCACAGTAACTATAAGAAATTGTTTTGCCATCAGCATCCTTCCATCTATGAAAGATGGACACGCAGTAAACAATCCATTTCAGGTGGGATGTCTTCCTATGGCACACTTTTGCTGATGGCAAGGCCAATCCTTGAGAGTCGGGTTCTGCCACAAGTGCCGCACTTGTGACTGCCATGTGACATTGTGGGTTGTTTTCAGCATTGGCATCTGCCAGTCAGCCACCAATCATCAGGGTAGTGCACACCAGCCCAGAGGAGGTATCACTGTTTCTTTCTGTCATCAGCTAATGACTCCCAGATGCGATAATAGATTTAGGGCCTTCGTGTAGCACTTGCAAACATCCTTGAAGTGAAGCTTTGTGAGTCCCACTGTCCGTCTTACTCCGGCTACCTCACTAAACAGAAAGTCCTTGGTTAGGAGACTGTCTACCATCCTGCGGACGTGCCCGAACCCAATGAAGCCACCTCTGTTTGAGCGCTAACAAAGTAAGGAGCGGTCTTTGAGAAGAGTGCCACACATTCATGGTGTTGTTCTGCCAGGGTATACCCTGAATGCATCATAGACAGTGAAGATGGAAATTGTTGAGCTTCTTTTCCTGAGAGCTGTAAGTCACCCCTGTTTCTCATCACTCCTGTTGTGCAGGGTTACAGAGAGAAGGTGGGGGGAATGGCACTAGGTGAGTTGCTTATTCAGAGAGCCTGGTGCAGACACGATGGGCTGAATGTTCTCCTTCTGCATTGTAACAATTCTGCGATTCATAACCATGCAACAAGATGCTGAGGAGACAGGCCTTCATCTTAGTCTTGTTGTTAATCCACATGCGTTTCGTGAGCCGATCAAAAGCAGCGGCTGATTTTATTCATTGTTTTTAATCAGGATTGACTCCCACCCAGTCAACCAGACTAAAAGGCAAGGGAATAGGTCAGTTGAGGAAATGAGTTATAAGGGATAAGAGTTGGGCTGCTAAGTAATGAGCCGTAGCTTCCGAGCTCCCCATTGTCAGATTGGGGGATCCGTCCCCCACTGCTCGGAACTCGATAGGTCAGGGTTTGTGTGGCAATTGCCCAGAAGCACAAACTTCCTCTGGGCAATTGCCCTGCTCTGGGAACCACCCGAAAATGCAATTTAAATCGCAAACTTTGGATGGTTTTGATAGGGTTACATCAACACCTGCTCAGTAAAAAAGAATTAAAAGCTCTAACTTCTGGGTAATTATTGTAAGGACCCAGACTGACTCCCCATGGGACTCCCCCCACCCGCACGGGACTCCAGCCCCCTATCCCCGCAACCCGACCCAATCTGCCCATCCCCCAGGCCCAATGACCCAGCCCTACCTTGTGAAACGACCCAAACACAACCCCCCCCCACCAACCCTCAGAGGCCCGATCCGACCCAATGCCCCCACCACCCCCCCCAAACACTAACCGTGCCCACCACCGTCCCCCCCCCCCCACCCCCGTGGTGCAACCACCCCGCCATGACACTCCTCTACTCAACCTTACCCCTCCACCCCCTCACACCCCAGACCTCTGACACGCCCCACATCGGCCTCAAGGTCCGGCCACCCACCTCCTCTACACCACCCCCCGAGGTCTGACACCCCCACCACCTCTTGAGATCTGAACCCCCGCATCCTACCAACCTCCAAGCTCCTCCCACCGACCTCCTTTCACCCCAAATCCTATCCACTTCCCTTTTCCAAGGCCTATCAATTTCAACCGGACCTTTAACTTACTTGGTTTATGGCAGCTGGTGTTGTTAAAAAAATAGGGCATGTCCTCCTTCACTTTGATGGAGCTGGACTGCGATTCTGGGTCTCAAGGATAGCTTCACTGTCTGGTCTTGCCTGGTCCGAGTCAGAAGATAGGACAAGAGAGGCATGGAAGATAATCCATGCAGGGTAATTGGGCACGGAGTGGCAACCTGATGTTGAATGCTTCTCCAAGGAAGTTATGGCCCAATATCTATCACTGCCTTATTCATTCCTGTGAGTAAACACAACACATGAATGAATACATTTCACTTGCTCCAAGGTCCAGTCAGGGTGTCTCATTGACTCCTAGGTGCTCGGCCTATCTCAGACTGTTACAGACACCTTGTCAAACTCCACTGAAGTGTTTGCTGTGCTCAGTGAGTTGCATGTTTGGATTGGAGTCAGAATGTTTTGGGTTCAAGTCCCACTGTACAACCTGAGTGCAAAGTCTAGGTTGATGCTCCAATTCAGTACTGAGGGAGTCCTGTACTGTCGAACAGCAGCAGTTTGTATTTATATATTGCTGTGAATGTAATAAAATGCCCCAAAGTGCTTCATAGGAGCAAAGCAAAGTACGAGATCCAATCACAGAAGGCGATCTTGGGTTGGATGACCAAAAGCTTGGTCAAAGAGGTAGGTTCGAAGAAGTGTCTTAAAGGAAGATAGTGAGGAATGGAGACAGAGAGGTGTTGGGGAGGGAGAGCAGGGGCTATTCTGGAGCTTGAAGCCTAACGGTAACTGAGAGCACTGTCATTTGAATGAAGATGTTAATCAAAGGACTTGGGCGGAATCGTCCCAGATTTGCTCTAAGTGTGGTAGCGGGTGGGTAAAAAGTCAATTACATTGGCGGCTTTTCACACCATGTCATCCCAAACCCTTGGCATTAATTACTTATTCCCGGGAAACATGCTGTTTCCATGGCATGGTGGGCTCTCATTCGCCTGCCACACCATCACCTCACTGCTTCTTCACACCAGGCACCATACTGAAAGTGCAGCCATGTGCTTACCTCAGTGCTTCCACCCCACAACCGCTACACAGAAGACAGGATAGCCCTGAAAGTCAAAAAGACTGCAGCCCCCAGGTTTAGTGAACCGTCCCTTGAGTGCCTTTTAGACGCCATGGAGGCCAGCCATGATGTCCTCTACCTCTGCTCTGGCTACAGGAGGGGAAGCAACATTACCACCCCGGCTTGATAGGCGATGGCAGTGGTGATCAGTGCCAACGTTGCATTGAAGAGGTTGACCATCCAATGCAGATAGAGGACAAATGACCTCATCCATGCTGCCATGACAATCTCATCACTCTAATCTCACACTCTCAAGCCCACCACACATTCACTGGCTTCTCACTCACTGCCAGCTCAAGGGACATCACCACCCAATCTCACACACCCTCACATCTCCATCTGGCCTCATCTCCTCTGGAGACTGCCTCCTCAGCCCTAACCATCTTGAGGCTACTTGCACAGATCAACATGTGTCCCTACACTCATCCTGGGATACCCACCTTCCCCAGTATAGCCCTCACCCTGCAGCCTCTTCCCTTGCCTGATGCCACTTCTCCCCCTTCCCCAAGCAAGCCCTAGCCTTGCAGTATACAAAGTCACCCCAGCCTAATGACTGGTCTGGTCAGTGAGCCTCCCTAACAGTGATGTGGTGCTGCCTGTGAAGCCTGGCGCTGATGACTGCGAGTGCTGCCTGAAGCAAGGTGGGAAAACAAGGCTCAAAGTCCTGAGTGTAGTGCAGCCCACCAGGTGCATGTCGCTTATGAGCTGTTGTCAAACACATTAGCATGAGTGGATGATCCAGTATGGGGGTGATGAGTCCGGCGGGCTGGCCTTACAATGATACGCAAATGTATTACAGTGAGGCTCCCGACATCTGATGGCAGGAAACGGCAGGCTGAGAGGACAATTGCAAACTGGTTTCACGATGTCATGAAACTGATTTTTGGCCTTCTCGCCATATTGTCCACTCATGCCACTGAACTCGCCCGATGCCAGCAGGCATGATGATTCTACCCCTTGTCTGCTCTCTCCATAAAAGATCCCATGGGACTGTTTTGAAGAAGAGCAGGAGATTTCTCCCTGCTCACTATTTAACCCTTAACCAAAATCACTGAAGATGATTAGCTGGTCATTATCGCATTAATTATTATTGGAGCTGGTGCTGTACTACTGTCCGCTACATTACAACAAATAGCCACACTTCCAAGAATGGTACTTAATTGGCTGTAAAGCACTTTGGGATGTTCTGCGGTTATGGAGATTGCTACATAAATGCAAGCCTTTTTAAATCATATCACATCGCCTCTATCGTCTCATCTACTCTGCTAGTTCTTCAAAGAATTGAAAAAGTTGATTAATGTGACCCTCCTTTTAGAAATCCAAGCTAAATTTTTAAATAATATTTTCCATCTCTAGATGTTTTGTCATGAGATCTTTTAGCAATGATTCTGCTAACTTTCCTACCACTGACAATAAGCTAACTGCCCTGCAGTTCCTTGAATTAGATTTACCTCCCTTTTTGAAGATAGGAATCACATTAGCTGTTCTCCAGTTCACTGGCAATATATAATGATCATATTCAAAAAGGATTAAATCATACACCAATTCAGAAATGTTTCAATTAAAAAGAACCTTACTGACAAAAACCTATGAATAAACTTGTTAAATTCTCCAGGGAATAATTTGCAGTCGCTGCCTCCTCCTTTAACCCAGCCAGTGATAAAGCGTGGAGTCTCAAGCTGTCTTTCAGCAGATACCCTGTGTGAGATGGGCTGCCGACTCTCCTCTCAAAGTGTTGCCAATTCTGATGCCGATTTAGCAGCACATAAAATATAGCAAATTGGCTTTAATGTCTTGAAATGACAAACACCGATTCAGCTAATTACTGACCGAAATCCCATCAACTTGTTCCATGATTGCTGAAAGTTGCCCTTGGACCAAGTCTCACTCGTGTCCAGGGTCCTGGCATTCTCACTGTTTTTTCTGTCCTGGAAATTATTCACATCATCAACTGAAAGTTGAAATATTACCAATGCATTATGACACATTAGGAGGCAATATTAATATATTTTTTGAAGAACCTTGTGGTTTGTACTCTCTCTCTAATGAAGCTATTTGCATTTTATTACATTCCTACATTTGCCTGAAGGGACGCTGGGACACATACTGCACTCTGCAGTATTGCTTCATGACAGGAACACGCCATTTCTCAAACTGCACCAGTCAAATCCACCTCCTGTACCAATACATTACAAATCACGGGACCGGAGACCTATCGGATATAAGGAAACTTTCAGAAGGAGCCTTCCAGAAATAATGTAAATGTTCAATGAGTTTCAGGCCCAGCGTATAAAACAAGAAGAGACAGGGGCAAAAAGGGGTCAAACTAAATGCAGCAGAAATTACTGGTTATCGCTTCAGAAAAATAATCAGAGTACTGTTCCAAGTGAAGTCAGCTCTCTCTCTTTAACACTAATGTTGGGAATTGCAACTTTACTCTTAAAGAGCTTTATTGTCCAAGCATTTTCCAATGATATTAAGCTTGTTTACTAGTTTCAGATTATAAGATAATGTAGTCATCCAATCAGGCAGTGGACTAGTGATCATAAGCAGCACCGATTGTGTAATGCAGAGAGGAGAACCCCTATCACAGAGCAGGACAACTGAGGGAACACACCAACTCCACAAATTCCCTGTTGGATGAAGGCTTCAAGATGTTGGGACTAGTGAACTCATAACCAGAAAGCATCTCCTGGGGAAATGGGTGGGAGGAAATTTGAAAAGAATGTGTCAGAAAAGACCACTTGTTTAGCCCACCTTTTACAATCCTAGCTATAAGGGAATAATGAGGATAAACAGTCATTCCCAAACCCAAAGGGCATGTATGAGAACTGCTTGATCTGAGAACACTTCCCATGCAAGCTCGGCTATGCTATTGGGCAGCTGACTGATAGATTTTGAGATACACATGTACCAGCAGAGGGAGTCTAGAAGGAGAATAAACGGGTCTATGGGACGAATTTTTCCCTAGTCGGGTGGGTGCGTGCCCATCCCAAATGAGCATAAAATGATGTACAATGACATCAGGTGAGCATCCGGACATCATCGCGTACACACCTGATATTTCGCTCAGCGGGCGTGCATGGGTGTTGGCAGTGCGCCCACCGACAATTAAACAACAATCAATTAATTGATTGGAATTTTTGGCTGTCTGCCCAACCATTTGGTTTACGGGCGAAAAACAAAGCAGCCTTAGCATTTTTGGTGAAACCTCATCCAAGGGTGGGATGATGTTTCGACCAGTGATTTAAAAAAAAACTTAGCACTCCTACTTAACATGTCCCTGCTCATGTGAAAATGCCACATGAGGGGACATGTTTTCACTAAAAATTAAGATATTGTTAAAAATCTTCAGCTCCCTGAGGCAGCTTTGCGCCCTCAGGCAGCTTTTACTGTGTGCACCCCGTGCCAATGCATGATTTTCAAAGCTCGCGATCCTCCCTCCCCCTCCACTCTGGCAGTGTTGAGCATTGCAGTGCTCGTTTCACGCTGGCTGGCCGTTAATTGGCCAGCCAGGGTGAAATCGTGGTCGGGGCCCGATTGCGGGTGGCGATCAGCTTCATGTCCACTCTCGGGCCCACCCGCTGAGGGCAAAATTCTGCCCCATATTTTTGACAGCACATGCTGCAGCTTCTTACTGAATATTATTTCACAATGGTGATGAAGAAAGTGAAAAATAGGAAACACACACACACATATATATATATCTATATAGAGTTTCCTTCCCCAACAGATTTCCCCTCTTCTTAAAAAGTAAATAGCCATTAAGTTTTTATAACCACAAAAAAGTAATTACAATGTATATTTTTAATTCAATAAATTCACCTTATCCCCCCTTAAAGAAAAACACATCTATAGATATGTCTATACAAAAGGAATATTCCTTTTTTGTGTTCTTAAAGAAAAAGACCCCTCTTTGAGGATCTCAAGTAACTTTTTGGAGTTCCCTCCTCTTTAGGTGAAGCAGTTAGACAATTGGTAGCTGTTATCAATCCATCTGATTTTGGCAATCTCCTTATTCTCAAACATCTGTTTTAAGCTTGCAATCTCTTTTCGTAGAGTGAACATTCTATAAAACATTTAATGGCCACCATTCCTGAGTACCCTTTTCCACTTAAAATTCCTGATATAAAGAATGCCATATCTACCACCTCAACAAGGGCAAGAGTCTCCGCTGCATACGTACTTTTTACAACTCTTCATATTTTTAAGGTTCTCAAACCAAAAGCAACATTTACCTTTCTCTCCCAAGAGAAATATTATAAATCCTCCCGCACTGGAAAATCCTTCACATAGATTTGCATAAGAAGCATCACTAAACACAATCAGTTTCATTTTGCTAGGATCACCCAAAGATGGAAATTTCAAAACATACTGCTTCAGTTTTAATTTCGTCAATGTTTTGTTTGTCTGAATGAGTTTCTCAACCTTAGGGGCATTCCATAAGACCATAAGACATAGAAGCAAAAGTAGGCCATTCAACCCATCGAGTGTGCTCCACCATTCGATGAGATCATGGTTGATCTGACAATCCTCAACTCCACTATCCTGCCTTTTCCCTATAACACTTGATTCCCTTAATGATTAAAAATCTATCTCAGCCTTGAATATATTTAACGACCCAGCCTCTACAGCCCTCTGAGGTAAAGAATTCCACAGATTCACTACCTTCGGAAGAAATTCCTCCTCATTTCTGTCTTAAATGGGCAAGCCCTTACTCTGGGATTATGCCCTCTGGTCCTAGAGTCTCCCACAAGGGGAAACAACCTCTCAGCATCTCCCCTGTCAAGCCCCCGAAGAATTTTATATGTTTCAATAAGGCTGCCTCTCATTCTTCTAAACTCCAATGAGTACAGACCCAACCTACTCAACCTCTCCTCATAAGAAAATTCCTCCATACCTGGGGTCAACCTGGTGAACCTTCTCTGGACTGCCTCCAATCCAGTAAATCTTTCCTTAGATAAGGGAACCGAAACTGTTCACAGTATTCTAGGCGTGTTCTAACTAATGCCTTGTATAGTTTTAGCAAGACTTCCCTATTTTTATACTCCATTCCCCTTGAAATAAAGGCCAACATTCCATTTGCCTTCCCTATTACCTGCTGAACTCTCACGTTAGCTTTTTGGGATTCATGCACAACGACTCCCAAATCCCTCTGTGCTGCAGCCTTCTACAGTCTCTCTCCCTGTAAATAATATTCAGCTCCTCTATTCTTCCTGCCAAAGTGCATAACCTCACATTTTCCCACATTATATTCCATCTGCCAAGCTTTTGCCACTCATTTAACCTGACTACATCCCTCTATAGATTCCTTGTGTAATCCTCACCACTTGCCCTCCCATCTATTTTTGTCATCTGCAAACTTGGAGATAGTACATTAACTTCCCTCATCTAACTCATTAATACATATTGTAAACAATTGTGGTCCCAGCACTGATCCCTGTGGCACTCCACTAGTTGCAGGTTGCCATTCTGAAAATGGCACACCTTATCCTAACTCTGTCCTGTCTTCTATTAGTCAATCAATCTTCTATCCATGCTAACATACCATCCCTAACACCATGTGCTCTTACTGTATTAAGTAGCCTTATTTGCAGTATCTTATTAAATGCCTTTTGGAAGTCCAAATATATGACATCTACTGGTTCCCCTTTATCTATCCTGCTTGTTACCTCCTCAAAGAATTCTAATAAATTTTTTAGGCATGATTTCCCCTTCATGAAGCCATGTGACTCTGCTTAATTATATTATGCATTTCTAAATGATCTACTATTATACATCCTTTATAATAGACTAACATTTTCCCAATGACAGATGTTAAGCTAACTGGCCTATAGTTACCTGTTTATTGTCTGCCTCCCTTTCTGAATAAAAGTATTGTATTTGCAGTTTTCAACCTTCTGGGTCTTTTCCAGAATCTAAAGATTCTTGGAAGGTTACTACCAGTGCATCCACTATTTGTGTAGCTACTTCCTTTAATATTCTAGGATGCAACCCATCAGGTCTACAGGATTTATCAGCCTTTAGCCCCACTAGTTTCCCTAGTATTTTTTCTCTAGTGATAGTTATTGTATTTATTTCCTCCGCTCCTTTTGCCCCTTGATTATTTCATTTTTTGGAATGTTACAAGTGTCTTCTACCGTGAAGACTGATGCCAAGTATTTAATCAACTCCCCTGCCGTTTGGTTCCCCGTTATTATTTCTCCAGCCTCATTCTCTAAGGGGCCTATGTTCACCTGAGTCTCTCTCTTCTTTTTCATATATTTAAAGAAGCTCTTATTGTCCATTTTTATGTTACTTGCTAGTTTACCCCCAAAGTTTATTTTCTCCCTCTATTATTTTTTTGTCATCTTTTGTTGGTTTTTAAAACTTTCCCAGTCCTCTGGCTTACCATTAATCTTTGCCACATTGTATGTTTTTTCTTTCAATTTGATACTATCCTTAACTTTACTTATCCTACGCCAGTTTTCCCGTGGTTCAGGTAGTAATCCCAGGATTATTACATTGGAGGTTCTACTTTTTAATTTAGCTTCTAACTGTTCAAATTCTTTCAGCAGAACCTCCTTTCTACTCCTATTAATGTTTTTGATACCAATGTGGACGATGACAATTGGATCCCTCCCCTCCCACTCCAAGTTCCTCTCCAGCCTGAGGAGATGTCCTTAACACTGGCACCGAGCAGGCAACACAGCCTTTGGGACTCACGATCATGGCTGTAGAGAACAGTATCTATCCCCCTCATTATATTTTCCCCATGCACTACTATGTTCCTATTTCCTTCCCCCCACTTGAATGCCTCCCTGTATCACGGTGCTGTGGTCAGTTTGGTCATCCCCCTTGCAGTCCCTGCTCTCATCCACACAGCTTGCATGAACCTTGTAACTGTTGGACAGTTGCAGGGGCCAAGGATCCTCGAATGCAACTCCCGGGACCCCATACTTGCTTCACCTGCAGTCACACCCTCCTGTCCCTGATCACAGACCAAATTTGAGTTCCCTAATCTAAGGGTTGTGACCCCTTCCTGGAGTGAAGTGTCAGCTCCTTGTAGCATGGCCAGTCTGTGCCATATTCCTTGGCCTTATTAAGCTACGTCCTCTATCCTGCCTTCTATCTCGCTCCAGACTCTTGCTGCTTGATCTCCCTCTCGTATTTATAGATTACTTTCAATCGTTTGTGATACCTTCCTAAAGGCATGTTCACTCCCAGACCCACTGTCTGAACTGATACTGCGTTTCTATGGACAGAATCTTCTGTTCAGCGAGCACGGGCGGGGCCCACTCGCCAACACATAAAGTGATGTGCGGTGATGTCTGGCATGCGTCCCGTCACCCCATGTTATTTACATTCGCAGGTCGGCGGGCGTGCAGCCAAGTTAGCTGAGTTAGCTGTGCACCCGCCGACCTGTCAATGGCCTATTAAGTCCATTAAAAAACTAATTGAAACCGTTAATGGACCTGCCCATCCAACCTTAAGGTTGGTGGGCAGGCTGGGAGCCCTGGCGGGCTTCAGAAAAAGCATCAAACCTCATCCACAGGCGGGATGAAGTTTCGCGAGGGATTTTAAAATTTGAGTGCATTAAAATAAAAGCTATGGACATGTCCCAACTCTTGTGATGGTGTCACATGAGGGGACATGGCAGCAAAATTTCTTCCTCGTCTTTATTTAAAGTTTCAAATCGGAGCCGATCTCCCTGAGGCAGCACTTTGCCTCAGGGAGATCTGTGCGCTTTTTCATGCGCAAGCGTGAAAGAGTGCACTCCCGGCTGAGAGAATCCATTCTCCCTCCCCTGACCTCGCTCGCACAGGGAGTGCATAATTGGCCCACCCACATAAAATGGCGTCACAATCAGCCCACCCATGCCCACTCCTGCACATCCCCCCCCCCCCCCCCCCCCCGCCCCTACCGACTGGGGGGGGATAATGTTGCTCTATGCCTTCCATTTTTGTACTTCATGTTTCCAATCCATAGGCCTAACCTCCTGTCCTTTGTCTTGTACACTTAACGTTTTTATATTTTCCAGTAGCCTTCCCTGCTCTATCTACAATTGTCACATCCCTCCACTGGCTAGCCCCTTCTGGTAAGTACGTAATTTTAGTGCCAACTTTTGGCAGTTGACCTCTGGGACAAATCACCTCATCTTGTTTGTTCAAGTTACAGTGTCCATCTTCCGACACCCTGTCAACCTCAGCAGCCTGGTCCTCAATTGTGCATAATATGGTTATGAAAGTACATGGTTCCTCATCAACCTACCACCCTTGCTGCACCCACAATTTTGTAATTTGTGCCAACTAACCTTGACGAATGTATTCGAATATTCTGGTTCCCATGCTGTAAAATCAGTGGTTTACCATCTTTCCCAGGCCTTTCCACTCGTTAAGTCCTTCTCTTTTATAGTATATCATGTCTCCCTGATTAAAAATAGTTTCCGATGATTATGTATTGTGTCTTAAAGCTCAACCAATTCTTCCTGAACCTTCAGCTTTAAGGAGAGCTCTTCTACCCGCGTGTGGTACATTTAAATACTCAGAAAAGGTAGAGCTAATCATAGTTCCCTCCCATGGGGGGATGATCACTCAGGACTGAAGGAATTTTTGAGTTCTTACCAGAGACCAACTGATGTGAACTATAGCCCCAAAACCATCGGCAGTGAATTCTTGGCATGGACAGCCCATGCTAGAGCTGATGTTAATTTACAGCTTGGTCTATCTGCTAAAATCTTACAAAGCACCTCATCCATCACCTGATAATTCCTTTCACACACTCTGTTGCTAAAAGAGCTTTCTGCTGCTGTATTCATAACTATTATATTTATGTTTTTGCACATACCCTGGAACTCGTTGTTAGCAAATTCCCCCCCATTATCAGTGAGGAATTCCACTGGTGGTCCCAATCCAGACCCTATCCACTTTCCCATTACCTGATCTACAACTAATTTTTCTTTACTCTGTAGGATTGTTGACTGGCTAAATCTTGTGGCCAAGTCTACAAAGTGTAAAATAAAAATGTTCTTTTCTTCATGCCACACCTTTAAATCCATCGCCATAAACTTAACTGAAATTCCTCGCTAAGCATAGACTCAGTATAGGTCATGACGGTGTTCTTCTGTATTTCTTACATATATCACATCTATTGCTTATCTCCTCTATAAGGTTAGTGTGCTCTCCATCCCTTAGCAAAATTTTTAATCTTTATGAAGATGTGTGGGGAAATTGCCGATGCAATTTAAACACAGTTTGCTTTTTGACTTCTAAATCCCTATCCCCTGATGCTATAACACTTCTTTAACCACTTTAGTAGAAATGTAGGTTTCATTAAAGGAATACAATAAGGGTCAGATTGTGTAAATTGCAAATCCACAGGTTTTCCAAATACAATAGCCTTGTCATTCTCCATTTCCACCATCATTTGCATTTGCTTCATCAATGGTCTGCTCAACAGTAACAGTATTTGATTAGACATTGCATCCATGCTGATGAAATGATTGACTCCAGCTAGCTTACTACCCTTTCACTACCCTTTTTAAGGATTTTAGCGTATTATCATCTCCAAATCTAAAACTGGTGGTCCCCATCATTACAGATTCCACTCTTCAGCCAATTCAAATCACACCACATGATATCTAGAAATGGCTGAAATAGCGCAAAGGCTATGTTAACATATTGACAATATTCCAGCAATAGCACTGAACACTTGTGCTCCAGAACTTGCTGTGCGCCTAGCCAAACTGTTCCAGTACAGCTACAACACTGGCATCTACCTGGCTCTGTGGAAGATTGCCCAGGTATGTCCTGTACACAAAAGGCAGGACAAATCCAACCCAGCCAATTAACACCCCAGCAGTCTACTCTCGATCATCAGTAAAGTAATGGAAGGGTTCACCAGCAGTGTTATCAAGAGGCACTTTCTTAGCAATAACCTGCTCAGTGACGCCCAGTTTGGGTTCTGCCAGGGTCACTCAGCTCCTGACCTCATTACAGCCTTGGTTCAAACATGCACAAAAGAGCTGAACTCCTGAAGTGAGGTGAGAGTGACTGCCCTTGACATCAAGGCAGCATTTGACCGAGTGTAGCATCAAGGAACCGTAGCAAAACTGGAGACAATGGGAATCAGGGAGAAAACTCTCCACTGGTTGGAGTCATACCTAGCACAAAGAAAGGTGGTTGTGGTTACTGGAGGTCAATCATTTCGGCTCCAGAACATCACTACTGGAGTTCCTCGGTGTAGTGTCCTCGAACCATCTTCACCTGCTTCATCAATGACCTTCTTTCTATCATAAGGTCAGAAGTGGAGATGTTTGCTGATGATTTCACAATGTTCAGCATCACTCACAACTCTTCAGATACTGAAGCAGTCCATGTCCAAATGCAGCAAGACCTGGACAATATCCAGGCTTGGGCTAACAAGTGGCAAGTAACATTTGCACTACACAAGTGCCAGGCAATGACCATCTCCAACAAGAAAGAATCTTACCACCATCCTTTGACGTTCCAACATTACCATCATTGAATCGCCCATTATCACCATCCTGGGGGTTACCATTGACCAGAAACTGAACTGGATCAGCCATATAAATACGATGGCTACAAGACCAGCTTAAGAGACTAGGAATCCCATGTTGAGTAACTCAGCTCCTGACTCCCCAAATCCTGTCCATCATCTACAAGTCAGGAGTGTGATGGAATACTCTCCAATTGCTTGGATGAGTGCAGCTCCAACAACACTCAAGAAGCTTGACATCATCCAGGGCAAAGCAGCCCACTTAATTGGCATCCCATCCACCACCCCCAACACCCACTTAGGCACAGTGGCAGCAGTGTGTGCCATCTACAAGTGACATTGTAGCAACTCGCCAAGGGTCCTTAGACAGCACCTTCCAAACCCATGACCTCCACCAGCTAGAAGGACAAGGGCAGCAGATACATGGGAATTTCATCACCTGTAAGTTCCCCTCCAAGTCACTCACCATCCTGACTTAGAAATATATCGCCGTTCCTTCACTGTCGCTGGGTTAAAATCCTGGAACGCCCTTCCTAACAGCACAGTGGGTGCACCTACACCACATGGACTGCAATGGTTCAAGAAGGCAGCTCATCACCACCTTCTCAAAGGCAACTAGGGATGGGCCATAAATACTGGCCCAGATAGAGGTGCCCACACCCTAAGAAAGAATAAATAAAGCTTCAATGAAAGCAGTCATCCCAAAGCATGATCAGATTTTTGCTTTTTTTGGAGTCACTTAAACAGTGAGAAGTTACAAAGGACCCCCATTCAACAGTGATGAGTTCAGTAGGATCACAAACTACCTGGGCTTCACTCACTGAAAAATGACACCCCATTAGCAAAGAGCTAATAGGGAATTCGAGAGACTTATCTGTACTTTGAAAAAGTTGATACATACAGCTGGAGCTGAGAGCAATTCCTTTAAGCAAGAGTTGTATTGCTTTCTTCATAATTACAAGGTGACTTCTCACCCGAATACTGGCAAGCCCCCAGCTACACTCACCTTTGCACATCCTTTGTGCACACATCTTCTTGAGTTACCCCACAGAGCTAATGATTGACCTGTATGCAGATGAGATCGAGAACAGAAGGATTGAATGAAAGTAAATGAAGAGTGAAACATGAAATTCAGAGCTACACCACTAAAGCCAGGAGATAAAGTGCTTGTAAAACATGATGGTCATGTTGGAAAGCTAACAGTTGCTTATGAGATCAGCCATTTGTTGTGACCAACACAAAAGGATCAATGGTCACTGCTAAGCACAGTTCATAAATCATCACGTGAAACACCTCCTCCTTCAAAGCACTCAAAACACCATTAATCAGCATTGAATCTGATTCTGGCATCAACGTCTCAGGTGAGGAACATAAGTTAAATGAGACCACACCTAATGTCAGACAATATTCTATTCGTGAGAGAAAACGTCCATCTCACTTGTGTGATTATGTTACAAAGTGAACTATTTTCGGTTTGTGAACAAATCTTTCATTTGATTGTATAAGACAGAGCACACTTTTAAATTAATACAAAAGTTATAATATGTAATAGTGGGGTTGAATGTTGACATTATGCTTAAGTTTATTGTTCACAATTTTGGAAACACGCTATGCCTCTCAGAGGGGGAGGGATGTGGTTCATTGTAATTTACACTGTGCATTTTGTCCACTTAAGGCTACCATACACATGTACCAGCAAAGGGAGTGTAGAAGGAGATAAAGGGATCCATGTTTTAACAGCACTCGCAGCTGCTCTGCTTCTTACTAAATCTTACTGTTTCTTCCCAAGAACTTCACAATGATTGGCCTCCAACAGTCAGATCCATCTTCCTTTGTGCTAGGTCTGACTCCAGGTGACTTTGTGGTTTTTAAAAGGTTTTACAAAGTTGTTTTGTTCTTATTTATGAAGCAGCAGCAGAGGTGAAGATTGGTCTCTGTTAAGATGGTGGTTTCAAATGTCAGGTTTGTTTGTGATTCTACGGCACTTCAGCCTCCTCGTCCCCAGAGAAAGGTCCAGGAGACCTGGTAGGAGTTAGCCCTCCACAACTCAAAGTGGGGTTTGTGACAAATTAAACAGAGTTTTCTGGCTGTAAGGATTCTAAAGGGTCATTATCATATTGCTGTTTGTGGGAGTTTGCTGTGTGGAAATTGGTTGTTGTGTTTCCAATATCTCAACATTATAACAGCGATTAAATTTCATAAGTGCTTCATCAGCTGTAACGAACTTTAGGATGTCCTGAGAAAGGCGCTATAGGAATGCAAATTCTTTCTTTCTTTCTTTCCGAAAGGAAACATCCAAGACTGATTGATGCCTTATATCTGCAGATAGCACAAAGTGTTTCCTCGCAACAAGTTACTGGGGCCTCAATCAAAGCACTCACTCCACCTCGCCACACTTTGAGTGCTGACCACTATGCCTACACTGCTTCAAGGAATAACACTGGCTGCATCTTATCCAGTGTAGCTCTTGCTACAGTGGCATTTTAGAAGAAGCTGAATGATGTCTGTGCACATATTCACATCCTGGATAAACTGCAGAACCAGCAACGTATGTCACTTCCATCACCTCAGTACTAAATCAGCACAAGATCGCATATAACTGGGGTCACACACTCAGATCTAGCCATGAACTCACACAGTGACACATTACTCTCAAAGTGAATTATATTCCTGTTCTGTGCCTATAGGTGTCCCCCAAGAACTAGAATCAGTTCAGGCCTGTAGTAGAAGCCAGTATCACACAGCATCACTCCTGGATTCCTGGAATTTTACAGCACAGGGAAGAACATTAACCCTCCCTCTAAATTCTCCTTCCTACCCGTCTCTGCTTCTAGCTTTCCATTTTCCAAATATTTATCCATTTTGTTTGGAAATGGTTTTCCAGATTCTGATTGCCTCACTCTTTCTGAAGGAGTATTCCATGAAGACCATCTTGTGTAAAAAATATAACTGGTGGCCCCTCTCTCTTTCGGTTTTATCATGATGATCTGAATCTTGTGTATCTGGTGTCTCTGCTCAGTCACAACGACCTTTGTGGGGCAAGTCTGCAGAAACTGGCAGATCTGGAGCGAAAGGTAGCTGAATTGTAGATGCAAAACCACACTTGGCACAAATTGAGACTTTACCTTAGGTTTCAAAACACTAAAAACAGGCTCCGCCCACAAGGTGAATTAATCACTAATTGGCGCTTCCCACTAATTACACTCGTTTGTACACGTTTGAGGAGACATTAAGCTGGAACTTTTAGGGAAAAGGACACTAACGTGCATTTTATTAAAAGATGTTGGATTTTAAAATAATATTATCGAGGAACTACCAATGTACCCCAATCCAACCCAAAACAAGTATGCATATTTTTAAATGCCATTTTTCACAGTCTAAAACCGGATTATTCAAAGGTGGCAGATTGATACTGATTAAAAATGTACATTTTTGTGTGGTAAACCCATTTAATCAAATTGCACCAGGTAAGACTTATTAAAGAATTATATATTTTTTTAAATTACAAATTGTGCTTGCTGTAGTTTGATTAATAAAGCTGGAAATGAATTCAGATTTAATGTTATATACGAAATTGAGTTTGAGCAGAAACTCTGTGGAATTTCTGATTGCGTCCAAAGCTGAAAGCTATCTCATCTTCTTCAGTCACTGACCTCCACAGATTTTACAACCATCACCTTACAAAAAATCCTTCAGAATTAAGAACATCTCCCTCATCCAAGAGTCCACTCACACCCTCCATGTAACAGGCACCTGAAGACACCTTAGTGTGTAGCATGTCCACAGCATCATCAACAAAGACAGCAGTGTGCCCACATGTTGAAACTGTAACCATGGAAACAATCAGCCCCACAACTCGTCAGAGTAAAACTTGTCAGTTGAATTTCATTCACCAAGGGCATTACAACAGACAACAACAACCACCCAAGGGAGAGTAGAACCACAGAGACCGTTACACCAAGAGAGTGTTACAGCGTGTTACACCTGGAGTGTTACAGTGAGAGTGTTACAACCAGAGAGTGTTATAGTGAGAGAGTGTTACAGTGAGAAAGTGTTACAGTGAGAGTGTTACAGCGAGAGAGTGTTACAGTGAGAAAGTGTTACAGTGAGAGTGTTACAGCGAGAGAGTGTTACAGTGAGAAAGTGTTACAGTGAGTGTTACAGCGAGAGAGTGTTACAGTGAGAGAGTGTTACAGTGAGAGTGTTACAGCGAGAGAGTGTTACAGTGAGACAGTGTTACAGTGAGAGTGTTACAACCAGAGAGTGTTATAGTGAGAGAGTGTTACAGCGAGAAAGTGTTACAGTGAGAGTGTTACAACTGGAGTGTTACAGCGAGAGTGTTATAGTGAGAGAGTGTTACAGCAAGAGAGTTTTACAGTGAGACAGTGTTACAGTGAGACAGTGTTACAGTGAGAGAGTGTTGTAGCGAGTGTTACACCTGGAGTGTTACAGTGAGTGTGTTACAACCAGAGAGTGTTATAGCGAAAGAGTGTTACAGTGAGAGAGTGTAATGGTGAGAGTGTGTTACACTGAGAGAGTGTGTCACAACAAGAGAGAGTGTGAAACAAGAGAATGTTACACCCAGAGAGTGTTACACCCAGAGAGTGTTACATCAAGAGAGTGTTACAGTGAGAGAGTGTTACAGGAAGAAAGAGTGTTATACCGAGAGAATGTTACATCCAGAGAGTGTTACACCCAGAGAGTGTTACACCCAGAGAGTGTTACAGTGAGAGAATGTTACTGCACGTGTTACAGTAAGTGTGTTACAGTGAGAGAAAGTGTTGCAGAAGAGAATGTTACACCCAGAGAGTGTTGCAGCGAGAGTCTTACAGCGAGTGTTACACTGAGAGAGTGTTACACCCAGAGAGAATTAGTGTGAGAGTGTTACAACCAGAGAGTGTTACAGTGAGAGTGTTACAATGAGAGAGTGTTACAGGGAGAGAGTGTTGCAGGGAGAGAGTTTTACAATGAATGTTATAGTAAGAGTGTTACAACCAGAGACCATTACAGCGACAGAGTTACAGTGAGAGAGTGTTACAACCAGAGAGTGTTACAGGGAGAAAGTGTTACATCAAGAGAGTGTTACAGTGAAAGAGTGTTACAGCAAGAGAGTGTGTTACACCAAGAGACTTTTACAGTGAGTGAGTGTGTTACACTGAGAAGGTGTGCTACATCACGAGAGAGTGTTACACCGAGAGAATGTTACATCCAGAGAGTACTACAGTGAGAGAGTGCTACAGTTAAGGAGTATTACAGTGAGAGAATGTTACAGCAAGAGAGAATGTTACAGTGAGTGTATTACACTGAGAAGGTGTGCTACATCACGAGAGACTGTTACACCCAGAGAATGTTACATCCAGAGAGTACTACAGTGAGAGAGTGCTACAGCCAAGGAGTATTACAGTGAGAAAATGTTACAGCAAGAGAGAATGTTACAGTGAAAGAGAGTGTTACAGTGGGAGAAAGTGTTACAGCAAGAATGTTACACCCAGAGAGTGTCGCAGCAAGAGTGTTACAGCGAGAGAGTATTAAGCGAGACAGGGTTACAGTGAGAATCTTTGTTATCTCACAGCAGTTAGTAAAGGCTGAGTTGTTTAAATCCCAGAGGAATAAGACCACCGATCCTCAACAGGTTTTTTTATATAAAACGAAATTAAACATTTATTAATTTACAACAAATTAAACACATACACATGTCTACAAATTACTACCATAATAACTTTTAACCAAATCCCCAAATTAATCATTCCCAGGTAAATCACCAACAAAGGAACAGTAACCCATAGACTTTAAACAGAACCAGGCAAAGCACATTTGACCTTACAAATTCAAAATGAGGCTCCTTTGCAATTTGGTTCATTTGCAGACACAGTTGTAGACTTACAGGCTGGTTAAATCTTAATTACCTCTTGTACACACAAATTCCTTTCTGTTTATACCTAGCTTTTCCTTTGAATGTAAATTTTCCATTGTATCACCAGGCTTTTAATGTTACATCTCCTAACAATATCCTTTCATTCCACCAATTTTATTAATGAGCTGAAAAAAAATAAACACATTGCTTGGCAACTTCTAGCGAGGTGAAAGATTTTACTCCCACTCTTGAATGCTTTATTCAACAAATGCAAATTTACACTTTACCTTCTATCCTCCTTACGTTTATCTAATTAACATCTCAAAACTACTATACATCAAAGCACCCAGACTAGCTGGCTTTAATCCAATTAAGACACACACATAGACACAGACTTCACTAGAACTCTATTTTTAAAATAATTTCCAGTAACATTGTAGGCATTAATATCTCTTCATGACAGTGTTACAGCGAGAGAGAGTGTTACACCCAGAGAGTGTTATATCGAGAGAGTGTTACAGTGGGAGAGTGTTACAGTGGGAGAGTGCTACAGAGAGAGAGTGTTACAGTGAGAGAGTGTGACAGCGTGAAAGAGTGTTACAGCAAGAGAGTGTTATAGTGAGAGACAGTGTTACTGCAAGAGTGTTACACCCAGAGAGTGTTACATCGAGAGAGTGTTACAGTGGGAGAGTGTTATACCCGGAGAGTGTTACAGAGAGAGAGTGTTACAGTGAGTGTGACAGCGTGAAAGAGTGTTACAGCAAGAGAGTATTATAGTGAGAGATAGTGTTACTGCAAGAGAGAGTGTTACATAGAGAGAGTATTACAGTGAGAGAGTGTTAATCTGTTACATCAAGAGAGTTATGCCCAAGAGACTTTTTAAAAATTCTTTCATGGGATTAGGTGCCACTGGCTAGGCCAGCATTTTTTTCCCATCCCTAATTTCCCCTGACAAACTGGTAGTGAGCTGCCTTCTTGAACCTCTCCAGTCCACAGCGCTGTTAGGGAGAGAATTCAAGGATTTTGACCCAGCAACAGTGAAGGAATGGCGATATAGTTCTATGTGAGAAACCATTCATGATTGGATGCGGCAGGACTGTGGGTTGTGGGATTGCTTGCACTATTTAGCATGTGTCTAGTCCTGCGCTGCAAAGCGCTGCTCCTGCCATGTTCTCCTGCAATCCTCATTGAACCAGGGTGGATAGCTGGCTTCATGGTAATGTTGGAATGAGGGATCTGTCCAACCATGAGGTCACAGATTGTGATTGAACACAATTCTGCTGCTGCTGATGGTCTACAGCACATCATGGGTGCCCAGTTTCGAGCTGCTAGACCTATTTTTCCCTCTTGTAGGTTCCCTCACCACCTACGACAGGTTCAGTCTAGCAGATGTGTCCTTCAGGACTCGGCCAGATCAGTCAGTATTGGCACTACTGATCCACTCTTGGTAATGGACATAGAAGTCCCCCATGCAGAGTACATTCTGTGCCCTTGCCACCCTCAGTGCTTCCTCCAAGAGGTGTTCAACATGGTGGAGCACTGATTCATTGGCTGAGGGGGTGGAGGGGGTGGGGTACATGGTAATCAGCGGCGCTTGGCCTAAATAGCCAAGTGGTTATGGTACTGGGTTTGTAACCCCAAGATCAAGAGTTCAAATCTCACAATGGCAAACTATGAAACAATGTAACTTCATCTGAATAGGAACAGATGGAAACGTGTTTGTACTCGAAAGAGTTACATGGTAATCAGCAGGAGGTTTTCTTGGCCATATTTCACCTGATGCCATTTGAGACTTCATTGGGTTCAGAGTCGATGTTGAGGACTCCCAGGGTAATTCCCTCCCAATGGTGCTGCCACTTCTGACAGGCCTGTGCTGTTGGTGGGACAGGACATATCCAGAGATGGTGATGATGGGGCTGGGACATTGTCTTTAAGGTATGAACTTGGTGAGTGTGATGATGTCAGGCTGTTGCTTGTCTAGTCTGTGGGACATGTCTCCCAGTTTTGGCTCTAGACCCCAGATGTTAGTGAGGAAGGCTTTGCTGTATCGACAGGGCTGGTTTTACCTTTGCCTTTTCTGAGGTTGATGTCGGGTGGTCCATCTGGTTTTATTCATTTTGGAATATTTTGTATAAGTTTGGTGCAACTGAGTGGCTTGCTCGGCCATCTCAGAGGGCAGTTAGGAGTCAACCGCAGTGCTGTGGGTCTGGAGTCACATGTAGGCCAGGCCAGGGAAGGAGAGCAGATTTCCTTCCCTAGTTTCATGCTCATAATTACTGAGACTAGATTTTTATTCCATTTTTATTAATTAATTGAATTAAAATTCCCTCAGCAGCCATAGGGAGATCTGAACTCATTCCTCTGGACCATTAGCCCAGGCCTCTAGATTACTCGTCCAGTAATATGACCACAATGCTACCATTCCCTGGGATTGTTACACCCACGAGTATTTAAACTAACCGGCTCACCTTTCCCAGGGTATTCAGGATACAGACCAATCAATGGGAATCACACACCTTTCCCAGGATACAGAGTTATCGATAGGAATAACTCAGATTTCCCGGAATACAGAGTTATTGAAGGAGTCCCCATGCCACTGTAAGCTCTGTCTGAGTGTCCCTGTCATGTTCACTGTAGTAACAGATACCATTTATTGAAGTCTTGGGAAAGAGTTCCTGATCCTATCATTCTTCCTGGCTTCAATCTCAGTGACTTGTTCAGCACTGAGACTCAAGGAGGTGGATAGATTTCAGTGACTGGGGCAAACCCACTAAAAACACCCTTTCCCTTCACCAATGCCATGTTACAGAATTGGTGAGACTGTGCCCACTCGCCAAGTCAGGTCGAGTGTTTAGACAGGTCAGCCCGATGATAAGAGTGGATGTGAGGGAGGCTTACTTTCTGAGGTTGTGATGCTTTGCAATGTCTCCCTGTGGGAAGAGATGGCTCCTAACTAGGAGAAAAAATGTCAGTGGATCTGGAGGATGCCAACCTGGATGCCCAGTGTTCGTGGGTCATGACGCCTGGGGTGGCTAGAGAACATGACTGCTTCGAGTTGTTGTGCTATGCTCAAACTTTTGGGGTGAATGAGGTTCTTCTTACACTATGAGTGACCTGGATATAGTTTACGATATAATTTATAGGGGTAAGTCATGGCAGGAGATCTCAAAGTCGTGGTGTGCTCCTCCTGCTCTGTGTGGGAAGCTAGGAATATTTCCAGTGCCCAGGGCCAGCATGTGTGCGGGAAGTGTCTCCAACTGCAGCTCCTGGAAGCCCGGGCTTCGGAGCTGGAACGGCAGCTGGGGACACTGTGGAGCATCCGTGAGGCAGAGAATATTGTGGAAAGCACGTGTAGAGAAGTGGTCACACCGCAGGCTAAGAGTCCACAGGCAGGAAAGGAATGGGTGACCACCAGGCAGAGCAAAAGAACTAGGCAGGCAGTGCAGGAATCTCCTGTGGCTATTCCCCTGCAATACAGATATACCGCTTTGGATACTGTTGGGGGCTACAGCCACATTCATTACACCACGGTTGGGTCTGCTGCACTGGGGAGGAGTAAAAATTGTGGGAATGCAATAGTAATAGGGGATTTAGTTGTAAGGGGAATAGATAGGTGTTTCTGTGGCCGGAAACGAGACTGTTGAAGGGTCATGAGGACTCGAAACGTCAACTGTGCTCTCCTCCGCCGATGCTGCCAGACCTGCTCAGTTTTTCCAGGTATTTCTGTTTCTGTTTTTGTTTATGATTTCCAGCATCAGCGGTTCTTTGCTTTTATCCAGGATGGTATGTTGCCTCCCTGGTGCTAAGGCCAAGGATGTCTCAGAGCGGCTAGAGAATGAACAGCCAGTGGTCGTGGTACACATTGGTACAACCGGCATGGGTGAAAAAAGGGATGAGGTCTTAAAATCAGAATTTAGGGAGTTAGGAGGTAAGTTGAAAAGTAGGACCTCAAAGGTAGTGATCTCAGGATTACAACCAGTGCCACGTGCTAGTCAGAATAGAAACAGCAGGATATATTGGATGAATATTGGATGAAAACAGCAGGATATATTGGATGAATACATGGCTGAGGAGATCGTGTGAGGGGGAGGGTTTCAGATTCCTGGGACATTGGGACCGGTTCTGGGGGAGGTGGGACAAGTACAAACTGGACGGGTTACACCTGGGCAGGACCGGGATTGATGTCCTAGAGGGAATATTTGCTAGAGTGGATGGGGAGGGTTTAAACTACAATGGCAGGGGAATGGGAACCTGTGCAAGGAGTCAGGGGAGGGGGAATCAAGGACAAGAACTAAAGACAGAAAGGGAAATAAGAAAATTAATAGGCAGAGAAATCAAGGGCAAGAATCAAACAGGGCCTCAGTGAAAAACAGTGGGAACGGGACAAGTAATGTTAAAAAGACAAGCCTTAAGGATTTGTGCCTTAACGCGAGAAGCATTTGCAATAAAGTGGATGAATTAACTGTGCAAATAGATGTAATCAAGTATGATATAATCAGGATTACGGAGACATGGCTGCAGGGTGACCAGGGATGGGAACATAACATCCAGGAGTATTCAGTATTTAGGAAGGACAGACAAAAAGGAAAAGGCAGTGGAGTTGCATTGATGGTTAAAAAGGAAATTAACGCAATATTGAGGAAAGATATTAGCTCTGACAAGGTGGAATCTGTAATGGGTAGAACTGAGAAACATTAAGAGGCAAAAAACGTTAGTGGGCGTTGTATATAGACCCCCAAACTGTAGTGGTGATGTTGGGAATGGCATTAAACATGAAATTAGAGATGCATATATAGATTGAGCAAATCAAATTAGTAACAATACTGTAGAGGAGGAATTCCTGGAGTGTATACAGGATAGTTTTCTGGGCCAATACGTTGAGGAACCAAATAGAGAACAGGCCATCCTAGACTGAGTATTGTGTAATGAGAAAGGAATAATTGGCAATCTAGTTATGAGAGGTCCCTTGGGGATGAGAGACCATAATATGATAGAATTCTCCATCAAGATGGAGAGTGACGTATTTGATTCTGAGACCAAGGTCCTGAATCTTAATAAAGGAAACTACGATGATATGAGACGTGAGTTGGCTATGATGGATTGGGAAACGTTACTTAAAGGGATGATGGTGGATAGGCAATGGCAAACATTCAAAGAGTGCATGGGTGAACTGCAACAATTGTTTATTGTGTGTGGCACAAAAGTAAAACAGGAAAGGTGGCCAAACCATGGCTTACAAGGGAAATTAGAGATAGTATTAGATCCAAGGAAGAGGCATACAAATCGGCCAGAAAAAACAACAGACCTGAGGATTGGAAGCAGTTTAGAATTCAGCAAAGGAGGACCAAGGCATTGATTAAGAAAGGAAAAATAGAGTATGAGACTAAGCTTGTGGGGAACATAAAAGCTGACTGTAAAAGTCTCAGTAGGTATGTGAAGAGAAAAAGATTGGTAAAGACAAATGCAGGTCCCTTACAGTCAGAAACAGGGGAATTTATAATGGGGAACAAAGAAATGGCTGACCAACTAAATACATAATTTGGTTCTGTCTTCACAAAAGAGGACACTAATAACATACCAGAAATGTTGGGGAACACAGGGTTTGTTGAGAGGGAGGAACTGAAAGAAATCAGTATTAGTAGGGAAATGGTGCCGGGGACGTTGATAGGATTGAAGGCCGATAAATCCCCGGGGCCTGATAATCTACATCCCAGAGCACTTAAGGAAGTGGATGCATTGGTGGTCATCTTCTGAGATTCTATGGACTATGGAACAGTTCCTACAGATTGGAGGGTAACTAATGTAACGCCACTATTTAAAAAGGGAGACAGAGAGAAAACAGGGAATTATAGACCAGTCAGCCTGCCATCTGTCGTGGGAAAATTCTAGAGCCCATTATAAAATATTTAATAGCTGAGCATGGGGAAAACAGTGGCAGAATCGGACACAGTCAGCATGGATTTACGAAAGGGAAATCATGCTTGACAAATCTACTGGAATTTTTCAAGAATGTAACTAGTAGAGTTGATAAGGGGGAGCCAATGGATGTGGTTTATTTGGACTTTCAGAAGGCTTTCGATAAAGTCCCACACAAGAGATTAGCATGTAAAATTAAAGCACATGGGATTGGGGGTAATGTATTGAGATGGAGAGAAAACTGGTTGGCAGACAGGAAACAAAGAGTAGGAATAAACAAGTCTTTTTCCGAATGGCAGGCAGTGAGTGGTGAGCCTGTGGAATTCACTACCACATTAAGTAATTGAAGCCAAAACATTGTATGTTTTCAAGAAGGAGGTAGATATAGCTCTTGGGGCAAAAAGGATCAAAGGAAGAAAGGCGGGATCAGGCTATTGAGTTGGATGATCAGCCATGATCATAATGAATGGCAAAGCAGGCTCGAAGGGCCAAATGGCCTACTCCTGCTCCTGTTTTCTATGTTTCTATGAAAATCTTAATTCATCCTATTTATTTACAACTATTTACAACCAAGACCAGATGGTAAGAAACATTACTCCATCTACACAGACTGTTCTGTAACCTCCTCCTTCAAAATCCCTTGGTCACCTGATGCATTACATCATCATTAACATCATTGTTTAATTAACATAAACATTATCTCTTTACATCTATGTTTCTATGAAAATCTTAATTCATCCTATTTATTTACAACTATTTACAACCAAGACCAGATGGTAAGAAACATTACTCCATCTACACAGACTGTTCTGTGACCTCCTCCTTCAAAATCCCTTGGCCACCTGATGCATTACATCATCATTAACATCATTGTTTAATTAACATAAACATTATCTCTTTACATCTGTAATCTCACAAAATTATTAAACTATTTTGTTAATCTATTTACACTCCCACCATCGCCCCCACAAAGACTCAACATTACGGGTTAAGTCTGTCTGCTGCTTTTAAGACTCTTCCTGATCTTATCTTTAGTACTTTCAGTCAAGGGTGATGTTCTATGCTCAGTTTGTGAACTTGAATGTCACTTCTTGAGGTGTTTGATGTAGAGTCTGTCTCATCACTTCAACCTTGGTAGTACTGAAATGATTCTTTTCTTTCAGCTTGTAACAATACCAGAGCCTTTCTGTTTCCCTGGAGAGGTCCAAATTGTGTCTAAATGAGATATGGTCATGACTGCTGAGCTTGACCTGGGACTGTATCTTCAACCTGGCGGACTCTTATCCATACCTTTTCTCCAGGTACTAATGTGGAGAGTGTTTTCGCTCTATGCTGGCAATTATACCATCTAGACTGTTTATCCTTTTGTACCTCCTTATGCCTCACTCATGATCTTCTAAGGTGATGTTAGGTCTGAGCTTTTACTGTAATGAAGGAAGTTGAGTCTCTAGCATTCTCCCCATTAGTCGTGCTGCTGGCGAAAGTCCATTATTTAATGGCAATTAAGTGAGGCCAAAACTAGATCATTATTCTTTCACATCTTGATCATTTTTATGCCTCTCTCCGCTTCTCCATTAGCCTGTGGATAATGTGGTGAAATGGTCACATGGTGAAATCCAGCTTCTTCAGTGAATTGTCTGAAGTGTTGACTTATGAACTGTGGACCCTTGTCCGACACTCCTTCATCCGGAATGTCATGTATGGAATAAATGTGTTTTAAGGCTTTTACCACGCCTTCTTCAGTGGTGGTATGGAATCTACTGAACTCTAACCAGCGAGAGCAACAGTCAATGACTATGAGGTAAATTTTCCTTTTAAATTAAAAAGATTAATTCCTAGCCTTTTCCAAGGTCAAGACAGAAAGGTTGATGGTAGTAATGATTCTGTAGGTTTTTGACTGTTGATGGCACAATGAAATAAGCTCTCCTATGGCTGTTGAGCTCGCAGGCCACCGTGCTGTGTGCCTGTGCTCTGCGTTTTGCTGTGTCCAAATGGCCCCCGGGGGGGGTTTTGGAGAATGTCTTCTCACAGCGGTCTCTGAATTACCGGTATGTCACTGAAGACAAGCAGGTCATCAATGATTGTCAAGTGTTTCCACCGCTCATAATATTGTCTTAACATCTGGTTATTTGAGACATATTCAGGCCAGCTGTCCTGGCAGCATGCTCTGACCTGACTGCATTCAACTGGGCTTCTCTAATCTCTCTGAGCTTGCTTTCTGAGGCTGGTGGAGTATATTTTATTGTGAAAGAATATGTTTCTACCTCAGGGACAAGGGCCAAGTCTTGCCTTGTAGCCTGGACAACTGTAGCCCTTGACAGAGTGTCTGCAGTCGTTTGACTTTTTCAAGGCACATACACTGTAGTAGAGTCGTAGGGCATGAGTCTGAGTTGGAAACACTGTATTCCTGGTGGCATCTCTAAGATTTCCTTGGAGTTCAGGAGAGTGACCAGACATTTATTGTTGGCCTCAATCCTGAACTGTAAGCCAATTAGATAATCAAAAAATTTTTTGCAGGCCCATGTCATCACTAGTGCTTTTTGTAATTGTTGCATAACATGTTCTTGTGTCTGTCAACGATCTAGGGGCATAATTAACTGGTTTCTTTCTGTTATTTCCCTGAATTTGTAAAAGTACGGCTCCAAGCCCCATTGGTGATGCACTTACTGCCACTGTTGTCAGAAGTTTTGGGGTCATAGTGCGCAAGCACATCCAAAGAGATGAGCTGCTCTTCGATCCTCTCAAAGGAATTCTTCTGCTCGACCCCCCATACCCACTGTTGACCCTTTCTCAGCAGGTCTTGTAAGGCCTTGCTCATTGCAGATAAATTTGCAATTTATTTCCCCACCTGGCTAGTCATACCTAAAAATCTTTCTATGCCAACAAAACGCTTGGGCTGTGGAAATTCCCTAATCGACTTGGTCTTTTGGTGATCTACTCTTACCCTTTTCGCTGTATAATATGGCCAAAGAACCTGATAGTGGTTTTACCAAACTTGCACTTTTAGTTCAGTTTAGTTTAGTTTAGTTTAAGACCTCACAGACCCTATGGTCATTCTTTGGGAGCACCGTGGATGAGCACATCATCCATGTGGCAAATGATTCCCTCTCTGTCTTTGAGGATGTTGGACATTGTGCGCTGAAAGGTTTCTGGCATAGAGCATATGCCAAAGAGAAGTCGATTGAAGCAGTACTGACCAAGGGCGTGGTGAATGTTGTCAACAAACTGGATGCTTGGTCAAGGCGTATCCGCCAGAATCTGCTGTTTGTATCTAGCTTTGGAAAAGGAATACTTCTAAACTTTGCAAGACTGTCATCTACAGAAGAAATTGGGTGTATTTCTCTTTGAACAGCTTTATTCAACTGTGTCAGGTCAACACAGAGCCTGATTTCGCCATTTGCTTTAGGGACTGTCACCAGCTGCGAGCACCATTTTGTGGGCTCTGTTACAGGTGAGAATACGCCTTTATGTAGCATCCTATCGATCTCTACTTTGACTTTATCTGTCAACGGGCGTGGTACCCTCCCAGGAGTAAATAAGCAGACGGGTTTGGCATCTGGGAGCAGAGTGACATGGCGCTTACCTTTGAGCTTTCCCTGTCCTTGGGAAATTTATTCCAAAATATTGCCCCGCTGTCGTCTTGTGTTACTTTGTCGACTTTCTGTTGAAAGCCAAGTCTTGAGTATTCTTCCCTGCTGTGCAGAGAAAATGGCTGGTTCTGCAACATATAAAGAGTTTAATTAATTTCTTTGTTTTCATATCTATGGGTTGTGGTGATCTGACGCTTTAGTTTGAGGCCTGTGCTGCCTTCTTGAACCGCTGCAGTCCATTTGGTGTAGGCACACCCACAGTTCTCTTAGGACCTTTTTTTAGGACTCCAGCCCCCATGTCCAGTTGAAATTCTGTTCTGTAACATTTCACTTCCAGTTCTACAGACCAGGACTTCTTATCAGAATCTCTTATTTCTCCTGGCAAATCTTCATCTTCAATTGTTTTATTCCCGATTTCATGTATTTTGAAATTGTTGGAAGTTTGTTTAAGCTTTCTTTCTGTAAATGGAAGTTTGGACCTGCAGAACTGTTCAAAATGTCCTGTCTTGTCACTGACAAAGCATTCGGCTCCCCCTGCTGGACATTCTTCCTGGTGACATAGTCTTTTGGCACCACATCAGGCACATTTTATAATGGATGAAATGGCTCTTCTCATTCCTTCAGCAGTTTTGGCTGGCTTTTCAGTAGGCAGGGCTCCTGATTTTGGGCCTATATTATGGACCAACCCCTCCAGAGCCTTGGAGACTTCCCGAAGTCTACACCCGATTCTGATACTGCAGCTCTGCCTTCCACAGAATCACAGAATCACACAGTGCAGAAGAGGCCCTTCGGCCCATCAAGTCCGCATTGACACCTGAGAAACACCTGACCTATCTACCTAATCCCATTTACCAGCACTTGGCCCATAGCCTTGAATGTTATGAACTGCCAAGTGCTCATCCAGGTACTTTTTAAAGGATGTGAGGCAACCCGCCTCCACCACCCTCCCAGGCAGCACATTCCAGATCGTCACCACCCTCTGGGTAAAAAAGTTTTTCCTCACATTCCTCCTAAACCTCCTGCCCCTCACCTTGAACTTATGTCCCCTTGTGACTGACATTTCAACTATGGGGAACAGCTGATTCCTGTCCATACCCCTCATAACCTTGTACACCTCGATCAGGTTGCCCCTCAGTCTTCTCTGCTCCAAAGAAGATAACCCAAGTCTATCCAACCTCTCTTCATAACTTAAATGTTTCATCCCAGGCAACATCCTGGTGAATTTCTTCTGCACCCCCTCCAGTGCAAACACATCCTTCCTATAATGTGGCGACCAGAACTGCACACAGTACCCCAGCTGTGGCCTCACCAAGGTTCTTTCCAAATCCAACATGACCTCCCTACTTTTGTAATCTATGCCTCCATTGATAAAGGCAAGTGTCCCATATGCCTTTTTTCACCACTCCACTAACATGCCCCTCCACCTTTAGAGATCTATGGACAAACACGCCAAGGTCCCTTTGTTCCTCAGAACTTCCTAGTGTCATGCCATTCATTGAATACTTTCTTGTCAAATTACTCCTTCCAAAGTGTATCACCTCACACTTTTCAGGGTTAAATTCCATCTGCCACTTATCTGCCCATTTGACCATCCCGTCAATATCTTACTGTAGCTCAAGACACTCAACCTCACTGTTAACCACCCAGCTAATCTTTGTGTCATCCGCAAAGTTACTAATTCTACCCCCCACGTAGTCATTTATGTCATTTATATAAATGACAAATAATAGGGGACTGAGCATAGATCTCTATGGTACGCCACTGGACACTGGCTTCCAGTCTAAGCATCTTTCAGTCATCACCCTCTGTCTCCTACAAATAAGCCAATTTTGAATCCACCTTATCAAATTACCCTGTATCCCATGTGCATTTGCCTTCTTTATAAGTCTCCCATGTGGGACCTTGTCAAAGGCTTTGCTGAAATCCATATAAACTACATCAACTGCACTACCCTCATCTACACACATGGTCTCCTCCTCAAAAAATTCAATCAAATTTATGAGGCATGTTCTCCCTCTGACAAAACCATGCTGATCCCTGATCAAACCTTTCCTCTCCAAATGGAGATAGATTCTCTCCTTTAGAATTATCTCCAAGAGTTTCCCTACCACTGACGTGAGACTCACTGGCCTGTAGTTCCCTGATTTATCTCTACAACCCTTCTTAAAAATCAGAACCACATTAGCTGTTCTTCAGTCCTCTGGCACCTCCCCCATGGCCAGAGAGGAATTAAAAATTTGGGTCAGAGACCCTGCGATCTCCTCCTTTGCCTCCCTCAGCAGTCTGGGACACAAATCATCCGGACCTGAAGATTTGTCCACTTTTAAGCCTGCTAACACCTCCAATATCTTGTCACTCCCTATATCAATTTGCTTATGAACCTTGCAGTCTCTCTCCCTGAGTTCGATACCTTCATCTTCATTCTCTTGGGTGAAGACAGATGTGAAGTATTCATTCAACACTCTAGCAATGTCATCTGGCTCCACCCATAGATTACCCCCTTGGTCCCTGACGGGCCCTATTCATTCCCTGGTTATCCTCTTCCCATTGATATACTTATAGAATATCTTGGGATTTTCCCTACTTTTACCAGCCAGAGCTTTCTCATCTCCCCTCTTTGCTCTCCTAATTGCTTTCTTAAGCTCCACCCTGCACTGTCTGTACTCCACTAATGCCTCCGCTGATTTGCTTCCCTTGTACCTGCTAAAAGTCTCTCTTTTTCTTCTCATCTTATCCTGAATATCTCTGGTCATCCGTGGTTCTCTGGGCTTGTTACTCTTTCCTATCAGCCTAGAGGGAACATGTTGAGCCTGTACCCTCCCCATTTCCTTTTTGAATGCCCTCCACTGCTGTTCTGTAGATTTCCCCACAAGTAGCTGTTCCCAGTCTACCTTGGCCAGATCCTGCCTTATTTTACTAAAATCCACTCTTCCCCAATCCAAAACATTTTTTTGCAACTTCTTTGCCCATAACAAACTTAAACTGTACCATGTTGTGGTCGCTATCACTAAAATGCTGTCCCACCACCACCTCAGCCACCTGTCCGGCTTCATTCCCCAGAATCAGGTCCAGCACTGCACTGTCCCTTGTTGGACCGTCTACATATTGACCTAAAAAGTTCTCCTGTACACATTTCAAGAAAGCCACTCCATCCAAGCCCTTAACACTATGTCTATCCTAATTAATGTTGGGAAAGTTGAAATCACCTAATATAATTTCCCTATTGTTATTGTTTTTACACACCTCCGCAAATTGTGCACATATTTGCTCCTCAATTTCCCGCTGACTATCTAGGGGTCTATAATAAATACCTAACAATGTGGCTGCCCCTTTTTTATTCCTAAGCTCTACCCACAAAGCTTCATTCGATGTCCCCTCCAAGATATCATCTCTCCTTACTGCAGTAACTGACTCCTTAACTAATAATGCAATGCTCCTCCTCTTTTACCCCCTTCCCTGTCTCGCCTGAAGATTCTATATCCTGGAATGTTGAGCTGCCAATCCTATCCCTCCCTCAACCACATTTCAGTGATGGCTACTATATCACAATTCTAAGTGTCAATCCTCACCCTTAACTCATCCGTTTTACCTGTAATACTCCTGACATTAAAGTAGAGGCCATCCAGCCTTGCCTTACTCCCTTGAAACTTAATGCAGCTGTACTCCCTCTGACTTGATTGTTTTACTGTATTATGATGTGTCCCTATTCTGCTAACATTCTGTGTCCCCTCCCCCTGCCAAATTTGTTTAAACTCCTCCCAACAGCACCAGCAAACCCACCCACAAGGATGTTCATCCTGCTCTGGTTCAGATGTAGACCGTCCCGCTTGTACAGGTCCCACCTTCCCCAGAAACGGTCCCATTGATCCAGGAATCTAAAACCCTCCCTTCTACAGCAACTCTTAAGCCATGTATTCATCTCTGCTATTCTCCTATTTCTGTGCTCACTAGCACGTGGCACTGGGAGTAATCCAGAGATTACAACCTGAGAGGTTTTGCTTTTTAGCTCACTGCCTAACTCCCTGGATTCTTGATGCAAGGCCTCATACCTCTTTCTACCTATGTCATTGGTACCAGCATGTACCATGACCTCTGCCTTATCACTCTCCCCCTTCAGGATGCCCTGCAGCCGTTCAGTGTCATCCCAGACACTGGCACCAGGGAGGCAACATACCATCCTGGAGTCATATTAACGACCACAGAAGTGTCTATCTGTTCCCCTAACTATAGAATCCCCTATTACTATTGCTCTTCCTCACTTCCTCCCCTCCTGTATAGACAGGCAGCTTGTGGTGCCAGAAGCTTGGCTCCGACTGTACTCTCTGGAGGGGTGCACTGTATCTTGCTATACTGTTTCACCTTTTCTAAATTTAAATCATCTTTAGTTTGTAAGAAGTCTGATAGCACCTCATCAAGCATGCTGGTCATGGGTTAACTCTCTTCTTAAGCCTCCACATTTGCAACCACTGGATAGTCTGCATAGGTCATTGATAAATTAATCAATGGATTAACTCGGCCTCTGCCTTATTTGGTTGAATCCTGCCCGCTCAATTACCAGATTTTTCTTAGGGCTGAAATAGGTATCAAATGCCCTCATAAACTCCTTGGAGGATGCCAAGGTCCCCTTAAGTCTTTGCCTTGCCAGAATATCATCTGCTATGGGTCTTGGTGGCATACAGAAGAGTACTGACCCGATGTTTTTGTGCCTTCTCCTGTCGGACCAAAGCTGTTCAGTACCTTTCAAAGTGTCACCTTCTGAGCTCCCATCGTTGTCCTTGTTATGGGCCTTTGATGTTCTTGAAGGACTGTGGAAGGGATAGTAACTGTTCAATCGATGCAAACATCTATACTAGTTCACTTTCTGCCTCCTACCAAAGAACATCTTGTGTTTTTTTTCCTTTGTTCTTCTTTGTGAAGTCGGGTGTCTAGTTTGAAGATGATTTCACCAAGCTTTCTTCTGTGAGTTTCAAAACTGTGGCATCAGTTATTTTAAACTGCTGCCTTCAGTGCTGATTTGGACCATTATCCTATGCTCCTTGTTGGTTTCAGGCTGAATGAGGTTCCTCCTACACTATGAGTGACTTTGACATAAGCTGTATTAAACTTTGCTTAACTAGTTATTTACAGCTATTTACAACCAAGACCGTGAAGTATGAAGCATTATTCTCTTTACACAGACTGTTCTGTGACCTGGTCCTTTGGAGTCACTTGATCATTTGATCAGATATCATGCTTGCATCTTCATTACATCATTGTCTAATTAACATAAATATTAACCCTTTACTGTACAATGACCACCGGCCACTGCTTCCCCATCCCCTGAGACTCTGCCAATGGAACTGACATGAAACAGGAGGCTCAGGGAAATTTCTGTGGAAAAATTGGCCATCAGGACAAAATCATCAGGAAGGACAGGCAAGAGTTAATGAAACAATGAAACTTCGATTTAGCACAAGCAGTTTAAACAATAAGTTAACAAATGAATGCAGATGCCTTCCCTTTAGTGCCCTCAGTTTCACCTGAACCCTCCTCAATGCCCTCTGAACCCCTTCAGTGCCCTCTAACCTCAGCAGGACCCTCTGAACCCCCGTCGGCACCTACTAACCCTTTGCACTGCACTCTACTCCCACAAAGGAACAGCATGAGCTCTCAGACCCTGTCTGAAATCTCCCCTCACTTTAACACTTTCGAGAATCCCTTAATTGTAATACCTCCCCACAACATTCCCCTCACTTTAACCCCCCCACCAAGAATTCCCTCACTCTGATCCCTCACGAGAATTCCATTGGTTTAATCTCTCATCTCCTTGCAATCACGAAACAGGTTTTAAGAATAGACCACATGTAATTCACAAATCTCAGACCTTCCTTGACTAAGTCTCACCCTTTCGTGGTTCCTGGTCAGGAGATGAGTGTGTCCCTCTCTCTGCGCTGACCCAATATGCCACCAACCTCCACTTGGGCCTCAGTACCCCCACTCTTCTTCTTCGCCAGTCTCTTGGGATTGAGGATGATTCTCTTCTGCTCTGGTTTGATGGGTTCTGAGATGGCTGATAAATCTAATGCATAATCTGCAGATTCTGCCGGATGCAGGGCAGGTGGAGCTTGAAGTGTCAGGTAGATTGGGTTGTTTCGAGGCTTGCGCGCTCCCTCTGATGCCTCGAGTTTACCTCTGCACGTCCCTGATGAAGTCTGTCATTGTGTTCGGTGCCTTCCGCACTATGGCAACCCTGGAACTGCAGAGTCCTGTCCTCATGGGGTGACAGTTGTCAGAGGGAAGTGCCGCTCTCGAGTATCCTGTACCACTGCCCCCGGACTGGAGACAACAAAGAGAAGGGTGAACGGTTTGTTTATGGTGAGATGCTTTTCTTCAAATATTTGGATCTTTGGGAGAAAATCAGTTAAAAAATTCAACCCTTTGGAAAACTCTCTTCCCCAGCAAATGTATTTATGACTTATATTCCTCTTGAAAAAAACAAAATGAGCAGCCAACCCCCTTCTGAAATAGTCGATAAATGTGGTACTTTAGACTGTGCAGAATTAACGTTCTGAAAATACCCACCTTGTCTACCCAGTTAGGTCATTGTACTTCTCCTTGTACTGTCTTCCCAGCCTGTGGAATCTGCAATGTGAATCTCCACCATTCACTCCACTTCACCATCTTGCTATTCCAGGGAGCCTTCCATCCCAGCAGCCGCTCACACCTACTCTCCCTCACCCAAGGGGGGGGGTCACATACCCAACCTCACTTTGCGGGAGAAGCTCAAACCCCATCTCAAACAGGAGGAGGGCCACAAGTCCCTCACAAGAAGCTCTTTCTCTTGGATTCCACCCGAGATATTTCTATGGAAGTCCATCACTTTTTGCAGCATTCAGGAAAAGGTTTTCAAAAGTATTTTCTTTAAATGTTAAAGTAGTTTTAAGATCCTTTCAGAATTTCCTCATCACTTATCTCTCAGTGTTACCGCTGAGTTATGAATCTCAATCTTATCACACTATTGGCGAGTGAGGATCCCTGGAAGTTTAAGATGCCAGGACTGAGCAACCTGACCCCATTCTGACCCCAATGCGACCTCATTCTGACCCCAAACCAAGGAAATCCCTATCCCAACCCAAAACGATTTGGCACCAAACTACAATAATGGGAGCATTAGAAATAGGAGCAGCCCTTCAATCCTGCTGCAACATTCAGCATGACTACGCTGATCTTCCACTTCAACTCTATTTTCAATTTCCTGACCGTGTAAAGATATATCAATTTCAATCTTTTGCCTCCTTAATTGCTTGCTGTACATGCGTGTTAAATTTCTGTGTTTTTTATACAAGAACACCCAAATACCTCTGAACGTTAACATTTAATAGGTTCTCACAATTTGAAAAATAATTTAGCTTTTCTAATCTTCCTTCCAAAGTGAATAACCTTCAATTTCTTCACATTATACCCTATCTGCCACCTTGTTACCCACTAACTTAACCTGTCAGTATGTCTTTTCAGCCTCTTTGTATCCTTCTCACAGCTTGCCTTCCCAACTACCTTCATATCACCAGCAAACTTAGATGCATTGCTCTCTGGCCATTCATCATAGTTATTAACATAAATCGTAAATAGTTGAAGCTCCAGAACTGATCCTTGTGGAACCTGACTAGCTACAGTCTGCCAACTTGAAAATGACCCATTTATTCCTACCCTGTTTCCTATCCATTAACTAATTCTCTGTCCATGCTAATATATCACCCTCATGAGCCCTCATTTTGCTTGGTAACCTTTTGTATGGCATCTTATCAAATGCCTTTGAAAATTTTAATATACTACATCCATTAGTTCCCCTGTTAGTTACAACGTTAAAAAACTCAACAGATTTGGCAAACAAGGTTCCCCTTTCATAAAACCATGCCTATAGGTCTTTACTTAACCAGGTGATCATTTTCTAAATGACCTTTTCCCACCTCCTTAATAATAGATTCCAGCATTTTCTTGATGGTTAATTGGCCTCTCGTTCCCTATAAACTTTCGCAAGGCTTTTGATAAGATCCCTCATGGGAGACGGGTCAAGAAAGTGAGAGCCCATGGGATCCAAGGCAAAGTGGCACGTTGGATCCAAAATTGGCTGAGAGGCAGGAAGCAGAGGGTGATGGTAGAGGGATGTTTCTGTGACTGGAAGTCTGTTTCCAGTGGGGTTCTGCAGGGCTCATTGCTGGGGCCCTTGCTGTTAGTGGTGTACATAAATGATTTGGATTTAAATGTAAGGGGTGTGATCAAGAAGTTCATGGATGACACGAAAATTGGTAGGGTGGTAAATAATGAGGAGGATAGCTGTAAACTGCAGGAGGATATCAATGGACTGGTCAGGTGGGCAGAGCAGTGGCAATGGAATTCAACCCAGAAAAGTGTGATGTAATGCACTTGGGGAGGGCTAACAAGACAAGGTATTACACATTAAATGGTAGGACTCAGGAAAGAACTGAAGATCAGAGAGACCTTGGTGTGCATATCCATAGATCCCTGTAGGTAGCAGGGCAGGTAGATAAGGTGGTTAAGAAGGTATATGGGATATTTGCCTTTATTAGCCGAGGCATAGAATACAGGAGCAGGGAGATTACTTTGGAACTGTATAAAACGCTGGTTAGGCCACAATTGGAGTACTGCGTGCAGTTCTGGTCACCACATTATAGGAAGGATGTGATTGCATTGGAGAAGGTGCAGAGGAGATTTACCAGGATGCTGCCTGGGCTGGAGGGTCTGAGCTATGAGGAAAGATTGGATAGGCTGGGGCTATTTTCCTTGGAGCAGCGAAGGTTGAGAGGGTACCTGATAGAGGCTTATAAGATTATGAGGGGCATAGATAAGGTGGATAGGAAGGCACTTTTTCCATTAGTAAAGAGGTCAATAACCAGGGGGCATAGATTTAAAGTAAGAGGTATAAGGCTAAGAGGGGAGCTGAGGAGAAATGTTTTCACCCAGAGGGTGGTGGGAGTCTGGAACTCACTGCTTGAAAGGGTAGTTGAGTCAGAAACTCTCATAACATTTAAGAAGTACTTAGATGTTAACTTGCATTGTCATAGTTTCCAGGGCTATGGGCAGTCAGATCTTTGTTGACCGGCATGGACACAATGGGCCTAATGGCTTCCTTCTGTGCTGTAGACACCTATGAGTCTATGGGTCTATTCTATTTTCTTCTTTCTTGAATTGTGGTGTTACATTTGCTAACTTCCAATCCACTGACAGCTTTCCAGAATCAAAGGAATCTTGGGCGGTGACAACCTGTGCATCCACTATCTCCGCAGTTAGCTCTTTTAGAATTTAGGCAGTCAGATCCTAAGGATTTGTCAGCATCTTGTACTATTAATTTCTCCAGTACATTTTCTTTATTAATATTAATTAAGACCCTCACTCTCATTTGACCCTTAGTTTTCCATAATTTATGGTATACTATTCTACCTTGAAGACAGACAAAAAAAGTGTTAAATATCTCTGCCATTTCTTTATCATATCTATTGTCTCAATCTCTTACTTTAGCTACTCTCTTACTTTTTACATACTTGTAGAAACTCATATTATCTGTTTGAATATTTCTAACTAGTTTACTCATGTTCTGCTTTCTCCTTCTCTATCAATTTGTCACTCATTCTTTCCTCCCAATCCTCAGACTTACTACTCTTCTTGGCAACATTATAAATCTCTTCTTTTAAGCTAATACTATCCTTAACCTCTTTAATTAGCCAGGTATGTATCTTCTTTCCCAAAAAGTTTTTACTTCTCAATGGGATGTAGATTCATTGAGAATTATGAAATGTCTCCTTAAATTTTCACATTTTTTCATCCATTGTCACACCATTTAAACTAACTTCCCAATCTACCATAACTGGCTCACACTCATATCCATGTAATTGGCTTTATTTAAATTTAATGCTCTAATTTTGGACTTATGCACATCAGCCTTGAACTTTTAAAAAAATTCTTTCATGGGATGTGGACATCGCTGGCTTTGGGCCAGCATTTTTTTTAGTTGTCCATCCTGAATTGTCCTTGAGAAGGTGGTGGTGAGCAGCCTTCTTGAACCGCTACAGTCCATGTGGTGTAGGTACACACACAGTGCAGTTAGTGAGGTAGTCCCAGGATTTTGACCCAGCGGCAGTGAAGGAATGGTGATATATTTGCAAGTCAGAATGGTGTGTAGCTTGGAGGGGAACTTGCAGGTGGTGGTGTACCCATGCGTCTGCTGCCCTTGTCCTTAAGGTGGTAAAGATCACAGATTTGGAAGGTGCTACCTAAGAAGTCTTGGTGAGTTGCTGCGGTGCACCTTGTAGATGGTACACACCCTGAATGGGGTCTTTGACCGATAACACCCTCCCTCCCTGTCTTCCCATTACAGTATCACCGTATCTTTACAGTGCAGAAGAGGCCATTCAGCTGATCGAGACTGCACTGGATCTCTGAAAGAGCAATCCACCTAGTCCCACTCCCCTGCCTTATCCCCGTAACCTTGCACATGCTCTCTTTTCATTTAGTAATCCAATTCCCTTTTGAATATCTCAATCGAACCTGCCTCCATCACCCTCTCAGGAAGTTTGTTCCTGACTCCAACCATCCTCTGGGTGAAAAAAAATTCCTCACATCACATTTACTCCTTTGCCAATTATTTTGAATCTATGCCCTCTAGTTCTTGATGTTCCCTTGAGTGGGAACAATTTCTCACTTTTTACCCTGCCCATACCCCTCAGGATCTTGAATACCTCTCTCAAGTCTCCTCACAGCATCCTTTACTCCAAGGAAAACACTCCCAACCTCTTCAATCTATCCCCATAGTTCACTAGAATCATTCTTATGAATCTCCTCTGCACTCTCTCCAATGCCTTCACATCCTGCCTCAAGAATGGTGCCCAGAACTGGACAGAGTACTGCAGATGAGGCCTAACTTGTGTCTTATACAAGTTCAACATGACCTCCTTAATCTTGAACTCAATGCTCCTATTAATAAAGCCTAAGATACTATATGCTTTATAAACTGCTCTCTCAACATGCTCTGCCATCTTCAATGACTTATGTACATATACACCAAGGTCCCTTTGTTCCTGCACCTCATTCAGAATCTTTATTTTATTTTATACCGTCTCACCATATCTTTCCTGCCAAAATGAATCACCTCACATTTCTCTGCATTGAACTTCATCTGTTACTTGTCTGCCCAATCCACCAACATGTTTATGTCCTTTTAAAGCTCTAGACTATCCCCATCACAATTGACAACATTTTCAATCTTCATATCATCTGAAAATTTTGAGAATATGCTGTGCACACTATTGTTTAGATCATTAATATACATCAGGAAGAGCAAGGGTCCCAACACTGACCTCTGGGGAACTCCACTGCAAAACTTCTGAAAAACAACCATTTATCACTATTCTCTGTTTCCTGTCACTCAGCCAATTTCTTATCCAAGTGCTTACTTTCCATTTTATTCCATGACCTAGAATTTTGCTCAAGTCTGTTGTGTGGCACTATATCAAATGCCTTTTGAAATCCATATACACCACATCAACAGCATTGCCCTTATCAACATTCTCTGTTACTTCCTCAAAAAACTCCAGCAAGTTAGTTAATTATCCTGCATCTGTCTAAGTAAATATTGATTTTATCCCAAACTTTAGTTTCAAAATTATATAAACAAAAACAAAAACAAGTTTCCTTACCACTGAGGTCAAACTGACTGGCCTGTAGTTGCCAGCTTTATCCTCGCACCCCTTTTTGAACAAGGGTGCAACATTTGCAGTTCTCCAGTCCTCTGGCACCTCCCCTGTGTCTAAGGAAGACTGGGAGATTATCACTAGTGTCTCTGCAATTTTAGCTCTCACTTCCCTCTGTATCCTTGGATGCATCTCATCCGGTCTTTGTACCTTATCAATTTTAAGTAAAGATACCCTTTCCAACACCTCCTTCCACTCAACTGTAAGTTCTCCTGGTGTACCAGTTGCCTCCTCTCTCACCTCGACCTAAGTAGTATCTTCTTCCTTTGTAAAGACAAATGCAAAGTACTCATTCAATACCTCAGCTACTTCTCCTGCCTCCACAGGCAAGCCCCTTTTTTGTCCCTAATCAACCCTACTCTTTCTTTAACAACCCTTTTATTATTTACATGCATGTAGAAGCCCTTGGGATTCCATTTTATGTTCACTGCCAGTCTCTTTTCATGCTCTCTCCTTGCTTTTCTGATTAGTTTCTTCATTTACCCTCTGGTCCTTCTATATTAAGCCAGATTCTCCATTGTATTTTCGACCTGACATCTGTCATATGCGCCCTTCTTCCTTTTAACATTCATGTCTATCTCTCTCGTCATCCAGGGTGTTCTAGATTTATTTGTCCTATCTTTCCCCATCAAGGGAATATACCTTGACATTGCCTGCAATACTTTTTCTTTGAAGGTGGCCCATTGTTCAGCCACTGTCTTATCTGCCAACATTTGATTCCAACCCCTGTCATGAAGAGATTAATGTCATCTATAATGTTATAGGAAATTATTTTTAAAAATAGAGTTTAATGGTGTCTGTGCCTTTGTGTGTGTGTGTGTGTGTGTGTGTGTGTGTGTGTCTTAATTGGATTAAAGTCAACTGGTCTAGAGGCTTTGTTGGATAGAAAGAAGTAGGTTTGAAATGGTAATTAGATAAACATGGGGAAGTTTAGAAACATAGGTGTCGAGGTGCACATTTTAAATAAACTATTCAAAAGAATGGGTGAAATCTTACATCTAGCTAGAAGAAGCCAAGCAATATGTTTATTTTTTTCAGCTTACTAATAAAATTGGTGGAATGAAAGGACGTTATTGTTAGAAGAGGTAAAATTAAAAGCCTAGTGACACAAGGAGAAAGGAGACTATGTGTATGGAGAGGCATTTTAAGATCCAACAAGAGTGAGAAGCCTCAAGTTTCTGTCTGAAATGACCCAGAGCTGAAATAAACTCATTTTGAATGTGACTATCCAGGCTGTGCTTTGTCAGGTGTCTCTTTAAAACTATGAGATTTACTGTTTCCTTAACGGGGGTGTAACTGAGAGATTCATTAATGGATTTTTGTAGTTACTATAATAGTAATTTTTAGATGTATGTATGTGTTTAAAATCTTTCTTGTATTAATAAATGTTTAATTTAGTTTTATAAAAGCCTCTTGAGACTTTGTGATCTTATTACCACTGAATTCAAAGCCCTTGAATCTTGAAACATACAAATTGCAAAAATGGGTTATGACAATTGTTTCAAGTTTCTCTCTGGGATTTGAGCAACTCAGCCTTTACCATTTGCTTTGTCATAATACTCACTTGACTCAGGTGCATTCTCATCCCATCGTTGGCTTTCCCCCAGTTAGTTATCCCTGCTCTGGATTGTTCTCTGTCCTTTTCCATGATTAACCTGAACCTTATGATTCAATGGTCACTGTCCACTAAATGCTCTTCCACTGATATTTGATCCACTTGGGCCAACGCATTCTCCAGAACCAGGTCCAACAGTGCCTGACCTCTTGTTGGACTAGAAGCAAACTGCTATAGAAAATTATTTTGAACACGCTCCAGGAACTCTTACCCCTCTTGTCTCTTTGCACTATTCCTATCGCAGTCTATATTTGGACAATTGAAGTCCCCCATTATGATTACTCTATAATTCCCCTGCACCGCTCTGTAATTTCTTTGCAAATTTGTTTCTCTACGTTCCTTCCACAGTTGGTGGCCTACATACTACACCAATCAATGTTATTGCACCTTTTTCATTCCTTACCTCTAGCCAGGGAGATTCTGTCTTTGACCCCTCTCTTCAGTACTGTAATTCCATCTGTAATCAATATTGCCACTCCCCCACTTTTTCTTCCTTCCCTGACTCACCTAAACACCTTGTACCCAGGAATATATAACGCCCAGTCCTGCTCTTCTTTGAGCCAGGTCTCTGTTACTGCAATAATATCATAATTCCATTTGTCAACCTGTGCCTGCAGTTCACCAATCTTATTAACCACACTCTGTACATTCATATACATGCACATTAGCCCTGATTTATGCCTTTTAACTCTCCCCCTTATTCTGACCCCATCTAATGACTTACTGTTGCCTACTCTAATTCTATCAAACTCTCCAAGTATTCTATCTACCTTGATGCAACTCTCTGATATATCCTCGTTATTAGTTGATACTTACCTACTTCCCACTGCCAGGTTTTTTCCTCTCCACTCTGAATTTCTCCTCAGGTTCCCATTCCCCTACCAATCTAGTTTAAACCATCCCCAACAGCACTAGCAAACCTCCCAGTGAGGACATTAGTGTTAAGGTGTAATATGTCCTTCTTGTACAGGTCCCACCTGACCCAGAACTGATCCCAATGCCTCAGAAATCTAAAGCCCTCCTTCCAACTCCATTTCTCTAGCCATGTATTGAACTGTTCAATCTTTCTATTCTTATACTCACTGGCATGCGGCAGTGGGAGTAATCCTGAGATGACTGCTCTTGAGATCCTGCTTTTTAATTCCCTTCCTAACTCCCTAAAATCTGCTTTCAGCACCTCATCCCTTTTCCTACCTATGTCATTGGTCCCAATGTGGACCATGACCTCTGGCTGCTCACCCTCCCCCAAAAGAAGGTCCTGCAGCCGCTCTGTGACATCCTTGACCCTGGCACCAGGGAGGCAAAATACCATCCTGGAGTCATGTCTACGGCCATAGAAACATCTGCCTGCTCCTGTAACTATGGAATCGCCTATTACTATAGCTCTTCCTCTCAGCCAGTGGGATAACCCACTGGGGACAATGTCCACAATCTCTGTGATCCAACAGTATCCTCTCTGTGCCTGGTTCTGTTCAATGATCCAGCAATTTGTGATGACATTAACATTGAGATAAAAATCCTCAGCACAGCATATTCGAGAGCAAGCCTGCCTCCTCAGTGTTTTCTCCCCAGCTGTATTCAGAAGGAGCTGATGGATTTGTTGGGACTGAGCACCCTTGGGTGTCAGACTCCCTTTGAAAATGCTGTCGAGGACAGAATCTATCTTCAAACCCACACTTTGTCAGGCAGTCAGTAAAATAGGACAAAAGCATAGGCCAGGATTTTACAGCCCCACTGTGGCATGTCTACCCCCAGGAGATGTGGCGAGCCACTTAAATCTCCATTCAGTTCGGCGGGACTGTAATATCCCACCAGGCCTGGGTGGGGTGGGGGGGGGGGGAGGCCGTAAGATTTCTTTCATGGGCTGTGGGCATCACTGGCTCGGCCAGCATTCGTTGCCCATCCCTAAATGCCCCTGAACTGAGTGGCTTGCTAGGCCATTTCAGAGGCAGTTAATTGTCGACCACGTTGCTGTGGGTCTGGAGTCACATGTAGACCAGACCAGGTAAGGACAACAGATTTCCCTCCCGAAAGGACATCAGTGAACCAGATGGGTTTTTACAACAATCACTGATAGTTTCATGGTCACTATTACTGAGGATAACTTTCAATTCCAGATTTATTAATTGAATTTAAATTCCACCAGCTGCCGTGGTGGGATTTTGTCTTGTGCTGCCAGAACACTAGCCTGGGTGTCTAGATTACAGTTCAGTGAGATTACCTCGACATCACCGTCCATCTCCCTCTCGCTGAGGCAGCATGTTTTGAAAATTCCTCTGGGGGTGTTGGGGCAAAATACAGTTACGTTGCATTTTTACAACATATTAGAAAAGATGTCTCCGTGTTAATCAATATTTGTGTTTCTGTTAGCTTAGAATTAGCATTTGAAATAATAGTGATTGTGCAAATTTAAGGAGAGGCACTGTTTATGTAAATCAGACAAAACATCACATTTGCACAGTCCTGCAAGACAGCCATCAGAAAGACTATCGCTGATCCTGTTTTTAAATGTATTTTACGAGGATTATCACACGCTCTCAGTCTGTCAGCACCAATCAACTGCTTGACTAAACACACTGAACCAGGTTGTGTTCTGTACTCAGTTTCACTGTTTTCTTCAGGTATTTGGGCTGCTTGCTCCAGCTGTGTGTGTGTGTGTGTGTTCCACATTGCTCCATCTTGAATCAGGCAAGAATCCAAAAGAGGTGTTGGCACTCACACTATAATCATGGGAATAATGATAGGACCCTCCTTCTGGGCAGGGCTGGCAGACAACAGATGTGGAACTCCCTCCCTTAGTTCTCCATGCAGGAAGTCACTGAATTCTTGGCAAGACATGAACTGTGATATTACATCAGCTGTGATATATCTGTCCAGGAAAAATGTTTGCCTTCAGAAAAATGACATCTTGCATAATTAAAGTATTAATTTTCAAGCTAAACTGCAGTTCAATGTGTACATGAATTTCAAGGGGGCTGTTTCAACGGAAGTGTATCCTTTTTCTCAGTTTTCTGCAACCAGTCTGATTGGGCTAATGAGAATCTTTAGTTAAGGAGCATTGCACTTGTGAGGGTCTTTAGTTAAGGAGCATTGCACTAGTGAGGATCTTTAGTTAGGGAGCATTGCACTAGTGAGGGTCTTTAGTGAAGGAACATTGCACTAGTGAGGGTCTTTAGTGAAGGAACATTGCACTAGTGAGGGTCTTTAGTTAAGGAACATTGCACTAGTGAGGGTCTTTAGTGAAGGAACATTGCACTAGTGAGGGTCTTTAGTTAAGGAGCATTGCACTAGTGAGAATCTTTAGTTAAGGAGCATCACACTAGTGAAGGTCTTTAGTTAAGGAGCATCGCACTAGTGAGGGTCTTTAGTGAAGGAACATTGCACCAGTGAGGGTCTTTAGTTAAGGAGTGTTGTGCTGGTCTAGCTTTTTAGTTAAGGAGCGTTGTTGTCTAGTCTAGGGTTGCGACTCTGACTGGACAAATTCTGGGCGATGTCAGCAAAAGTGACGTCACGGAATGCTCCCAGAAGTGACACCACAGAAAGCCAATGGTGTGGCCTGAAAACTATTTTAAAAAACAAGCTCACATTACACTTCAAAGCAGCTAGCTTTCCTGAAACTCTTCTGATATTTTAATGCAAGAAAAAGTGGCAAAGTTTCAAGCTTGAGGTGCAGTTAAATTAACATGCTCCATACTGAAAGATTAATATTTCTCTCAAACCTGTGAGTTCCCCTTACCTTCTGCTCGAGAGCAGGGTCCCGCCACAGTCTTTCGAATCGGTGTTCTATGCCAGTCAGAAGACTGTTCCTCCCGACATCAAGCAAAGCATTGGCCACAGGCCTTACATGTGTGCACATGCAGTGTCAGCTACCTGTGTAAAGATGGCGCAGACCAAACAAACACAGAAGAGAGACTCCCGGCTCCTTTCGCTGTGCTTCCCTCATCTTCCCCCCTTCCCTGTTTACCCTCACTCCCTTCACCATGCTACCCTCACCTTCCCCCTCTTCCCTGTTTACCCCCGCTTCTTTTGCCACTGATGTTGCCATGCGTGATGATGTCATTGCGCATGTGCACAGGGCTGGATACTGACAAACACAGAATCAGGCACATCCCAATCTCCCAGAATGCTTTCTTTGGCCACTGGGAGATTGTTGCCGATTCTGGAAATCTCCCGGCGTCTCCCCTTTAAAAAAGCTCCCGGCACCTCCCCTTAAAAAAGCTACCTTTACGTGTGCCAGAGAGGCCTGATTTCAGATACAACCTAACAGGGTACAACCAATGACTAAGTTTGGGTAATTCTGACTTCACCCCTGGCTCGTGATAACAAGGGTTCAGAACCAATACAACATGGTCCACACTTGACAGGGTGAGTGTCAGCGTCAGACATTTTACTGCGTGAGTCGAACCCATTGAGGATGCTGGTGTGTCACACTGCCTCTGACTAACCCATTAATGCTCTCAGATGAGTAAATCTTCCCGATTGTTAAGGAGCTTTGAAATCTATATAGGCCGTGCAAAAGCAGCCTCATTAATGGTCATCCAGTGTATATTTTATACCCGTTCATTATCGTAACAGAAATGGAAAAGGAGGAGGAATTCATTGCAAAGTGTTTAGGCTAGCATTCTGTGAGCAAATAAAGTGCTGAGCTCAGTTCCTTCCGTGGCTGCATTCTGAAACATTGCTTTAACTCTCAGTGGGTCATTCATTTTTTTTCCTTCTAGTTAATAACTCGGTGAATAATATTACTCTAATGATATCAGTCCAATCAGCACTATTGCATGTCCAAACTCATTTCCATTAGTTTAAGCTTTGTCTTTCACACTGCGATTCTAATTCAATGAAACATCAAACACTTTCATTGACCTAGGGCATTGAGGTGAGGCAGCTTTACCCTTCCAATCAATTACCCGAACACTGTAATCGTGTTTGTCATTCACCGCATGATAAATAGCATCAGTGGCGACTGTTCCACCACTAATGACTCATGTGCACGGAGCATATTTTGCCCTATATATCAATATGTGTTTAGTCTGCAGGGTGTGTCAGTGCTTCTGCTAGGTCTGTTCCGCCCTCTCCAGGAGTTCCAGAGTAGAGGTGATGTAAATGGTTCAGATAAAGTATTTTTGTTGTAGATTTGTGGCGCTGTTATCAGTTAAAGTGCTGAACTTCGACCTGTGTGGTTTGTTCGAACACATCGCCCATTCTGTCACTCAGAGATTACACCTTCTTATTTTTGTTAGAATCTGGAGGTGCTATAGAAATGCAGCTCATTGTTATCCCTGCTCCGCAAGCCTGTTTGGAAACATTCTATGGTGTCAAGATGGAGCATTTGTGCCAGGGAGTTGGGGGTTGGGGGGTGGGCCGGTGTGTGGGGTCATTGTTGGGGGGGGGTGGTGTTGGGGGTGGGGGGGGAGGTGTCATTGGGGGGGGTAGTGCCCTCACTGTTCAGGAAGTGCAGAGTGAAGCCACCTCTGCTCAGCCCCAGATGTGGAGCTCAGACTGCTGATCTGTCAGCCTCAAATAGGGGCATCGAAGGCATCCTACTGGACAATGGTCACCCTGATCAGATCATTTCACGCTGTATATCACACAAACTCATCAACGGGCCTAAGGCCGTCACTTTCGGCCTTGAAAAGTGCCCAGTCTACCTCAGATTACCCTGGAAGGGCAGGATAGCTGAAAAATTTGAGGAACGGGTGATTCTAGCTGTTTCTCGCTGGTACTATGCAGTAGCAACACGAGCGGTATTCACCACTAACAGGATGCTGCATCAAGCCAAAACAACCCATTCTGCCTATCACACAAATGAGTAATGAACACTCTTGCAATGGCTCCTCCTCCATACAACAGGGAATGGCCCCTCCCCCCATACCACTGGGAATAGCCCTCTCCCAAACACTTGGGAATTCCCCCTCCCCCACACCCCTAGTAATGACTCCTGCCCCACACCAAAGGGAATGGTCCCTCACCCACACTTCTGAAAATAGCCCCTCTCCCTTCTGCAGGGAATGCTCCCCCCTGCATCCCCCAACTCTCCATACCACCCATGGATTATGGGCACGTTGTGGGACTAGCCATGATGCAGTTCAGAGGAAAAGGGCAGCTGTTCAACTGTGGGGGCATCGTTTGACCTCATTTGCATAAATCCACTGAGCTTCCTGACCATTCTCAGGATTCCAACTAAATCAGGATCTACAGGATGGCCTGACTGGGATTGTCTATTTACTGTCTCACCTACCACATGGACATTTGAGCTAAAACTGTGTCAGCCAGGGGTAGTTTGGCCCAGAGTGTGGCAGCACATTTCAGGATTAAACCGCTCCATTCAAAGTGAATGTGACAGATTTGGCAATTGGCAGGTTGCTCACTTTGTGCGAGCAGATTATGTGACTGGTGCAGACACATAGCAACATCAGTCCAGCCAAGGATTGGTTAGAGCTCTTGTAAAAAGCTGTTGCAGCAGCCGGGCTGACGTTTATGAAACTGTTTCAGGGAAATCATCAGCTGACTTTTATTTTTTCAAATACAGGTTTGTGAGGCAGAAGAATATTCCTTTAAGCTGCATCATTTGCTCTGATTTTGCCAGACCCAATAACATTTAATCCTTTGGAAACACTGGGTGATTTACTTTATGTGACTGGACTCAATTATCTCATATACAAATTGACCAGAGCAGAAAAAATCTAATTAATACACAGCAAAAGTCAGAATGAACGCTTCAAGAGCCCAAAGACCAACCTTACTGCAGAGATTGGTCTCTCTCACTGTCTCCTGCTCTGTTCTCACTCACTCTCTGTGTCACTCTCTCTCTCTCTCACTCTTCGTGTTTCTCTCTCTCCTCTCTTTCTTTCTCTGTCTCCTGTTGTATCACTCTCTCCCACTCTGTCTCTCACCCTCTATGTCTCTCTCTCTCTCTCACCCTCTGTGTGTGTGTCTCTCTCTCTCTCACCCTCTGTGTGTGTGTCTCTCTCTCTCTCACCCTCTGTGTGTGTGTGTCTCTCTCTCTCACCCTCTGTGTCTCTACCTCTCTCTCTCTCGCACACTCCATCTCTCTCTTCTCTCTCACTCTCTTCTGTTCTGTCTCTCACTCTCTCCCTCTCTGTCTCTCTCTGTCTCTCTCTCGCTGTCTCAAACTCTGTCTGTATGTCTGTGTGTCAGGAGAGAATCATCCCAGATTTGCAGATGTGGGAGGGAATAAGGACGTTTTACCCACCAGCCGCAATGGCACCCTATCATCTCATTCCCACCTCATTAATTACGCAACCAGAGAAAACACGCCACCTGGTTGGCAGGGGACCTGTAATGTGCCCATCATGCCATTATCTCGCCACTTCCTCAGGCAGGGCACCATATTTAAACAGGACTCGCAAGCACCCTTCTCAATGCCCTGCAGCCCAGGACTGCTCTGGCGAAGACATGGCTCCAAAAGCCAAGAAGAATGCAGCCCCCCAATTCAGTGACACATTCCTGGGACAATGCTGGAACTCGCTGTGATGTTCTCTAACCCTGCTCTGGCTGCAGGAGGCCCATCAGTCTCACTCCTCAGGTTTGGGAGGGGGTGCCAATGCTGCACACAAGAGGTTGGCTGTCCAGTGCAGAAAATGGATGAATGATCTCACCTGTGCTGCCAGGGTAAGGCAACCATCTCATCACTATAAGCTCACCTCCTCACAAGGCCATCAAAACATTCACTGGCAGCTCACTCACTGCCAGCTCAAGAGACATAGCCACTCACTCTCTCACATACCCTCACATCTCCATCTGGCCTCATCTCCTCTGGAGACTGTCTCCTCAGGTCTCACCATCTTGAGGCCACTTGCACAGATCAACATGTGCTCCCAACGCATATCCTGGGATACCCTCCTTCCCCAGTACAGCCCTCACCCTGCAGCCTCTTCCCTTGCCTGAGGCCACTTCTCCCCCTTCCCCAAGCAAGCCCTAACCCTGCAGCTGTTGAAAACCACCTTATGGCTGGTCTGGTAGATAGAGACCTACCCGTGAGACCCCCTAACAGTGATGTGGTGCTGCCTGTGAATCCTGGCGTTGATGACTGTGAGCGCTGCCTGAAGCAAGGTAGGCAAAGAAACCTCGAAGTCCCGAGTGAAGCGCAGCTCAGCAGGTGAACGTTGCTTATGTACAGTTATGAAACACATCAGCGTGCCTGGGTGATCCAGTGTGGGGGGGAATGATTCCAGCAGGCAGGACTTATAATGATGTGCAGATATATTAAAAGGAATTTCCCGATGTCTGGTGGTGGGAATAGATGCCAGACATTGATGGGTGGAGCAGATGATCTCAAACTGGTTTCACAACAGCATGAAACACATTTTTGGCCTCCCCACCATATTGTCCACTCACACTCACCATGATGCCCAACACCAACAGGGACGGAAAATTCCTCCCTCTCTCTTTCACTCTGTCTCTGCCTCTCTCTCTCTCTCTCTATCTCTGTCTCTCTCTCTGTTTCTCTCTCTCTCTTTCTGTCTCTCCCTCTCTCCCTCTCTTTATCTCTGTCTCTCTCTCTGTCTCCCTCTCTTTCTGTCTGTCTGTCTCTCTCACTCTGTCTCTCTCTGTCTCTGTGTCTCTCTCTCTCTCTTTCTGTTTGTCTGTCTGTCTCACTCTCTCTGTCTCTCTGTCTCTGTTTCTCTCTCTCTCTCTGTTTGTCTGTCTGTCTGTCTCTCCTCTCTCCCTCTGTGTCTCTGTCCCCCTCTCTCTTAATTTCTCTATTTCCGTTTCTGGCTTTCTAACTCTCTCTTGCTCTTTGTCTTTCTTTCCCTTGCTCTCTTTCTCTCTCTCACTCTCTGTCCACGTCTCTTTCCTCCGATTGTAATTGTGTTGCCTTCCTGGTGCCAGGATTAAAGGTCCTCACTGAATGGGTGCAGAACATTTAGTTGGGGGGAAGGGAAGAGCTGAAAGTCATGGTCCAAGAACCAATAACAGGAAGAACAAGGATTGCCTTGTTCTTCAGTCAGACTTTCAGGAGCAAGGAAGGAGGTTAAAAAACAGGACCTCAAAAGTAATCCTGGATTATTCCCAGTGACACAGGCCTGTGAGTGTAGGGATAGTAGAATAAAGCAGGTTAACATGTGGCTGGAGAAGTGGCAAAGGAGGAAGACTTCAGATCCCTGGAGCATTGGGACCAGCTCCGAGGCTGAAGGGACATATTCAAGATGCACCGCAACAGGAGTGGGGCCAATGGAAGAGAGATTATGTCAATATTATATTGGAATTTTGTTTGAAGCATCAATGTCTTTACGATTTTAAAGTTTAGTTTGTAGGAAGCAGATAGATATGAAACAAATATACCTTAACAGGAGAAAATTGCAGGGCTATGGAGAAAGAACAGGGGAATCGGAATTAATTGGATAGCTCTTTCAAAGGGCCAGCACAACACAGTGGGCTGAATGGCCTCTGTCTGTGCTGCAACCATTCTGTGATTCTGTGACACACAGTTCTAAAAATATACAGAGTCATCATTGTGGTCAGCTGTGTCTTGATTGCTGGCTCAGGATCATGGGGCATGACGGTTTCCAGTCACCCACAGGCAGTGTCCAGTCCATCGAAGTGGATGTCATGGGTCTTCATGTGACTGAACAGGCCGATTCTCGACCCACAGATCTTTGGGCACATGGGGCAGGATGTCTTATGTGGTAGTGGGATCCGCAGCGCAAGATCTGCTTCCTTTTCTTTCCTTCTCTGCCACTGCTCTGCCTCCAAAATTAAGATGCTGGGACTCAAAATGTGAAGCAGCTTGATGGATAAATGGTCGCCATTTTGACCGATTGGGAGCAAGCTCCTTCCGGTCACCAATGTCAGCGCTGCTGCGAGAGCTTCAGAGTTTATTTTTATTTATTCACGGGAGGTAGGTGTCGCTAGCTAGGCCAGCATTTATTGCCCATCCTGAATTGCCCTTGTTCAGAGGGCATTTTAAGAGTCAACCAGGTTGCTGTGGGTCTGGAGTCACATGTAGGCCAGACCAGGTAAGGATAGCAGATTTCCTTCCCTAAAGGACATTAGAGAACCAGATGGTTTTTGCAACAATTGACAATTGTTCTTCCTGGTCACCATTAGACTTTTTGTTCCAGATTTTAATTGAATTCAAATCCCATCACCTGCCATGATGAATGGTGGAATTTCTCTACAGAATAAAATTGCAATTCAGAGTATTGCCTGGACCTATGGACAATGCTGTTATGAGCTATTTTTGATTTGAAGAACAAAAATCAGTCATCAAAGAGTTAAAAGAACCTGTGTTCTGAATAACCATCTCTGCCACAAGCTGCATGTTGTGACTGAGGTAAATGGGATCTGATAAAGCTGGTCAGAGATTCCTGAATTAAAATCTATCCACACCCACAGTTAATAACCCCCAACTATTGTAATTGATTGTTAAATGAACACTCACTTTTCTCTCTGATGGATGAAAGTGTGAGCTGCTGATCAGATTATTTAATTTTGCACTGTTGACCTCTGGAGGTTTTGCCCCATTTCATCACCTTCACAGCTGCTCAAGTTAATTGTTGGAAGCTAAATGTGAATTAATTCAGTTGAGCTAATAATGAATGAAGTCCATTACTCTAAATACAGGCTGGCTTGTAAAGGATCATCAGCAGCCACTGAATAAATCCCCACATCCAGCATCAAGTCACATTTCCCCCCAGTCTTGAGCCCCCCTTGTGACACAGGCTGGAATTATCCGGCCCTGTTGGCATTAGGGGTCATGACAGGCCGGGGGGTGGTGGGGGGGGAGTTAGGCAGGGATAATATGGGGAAACGGCCAAGAATTGATTTTGCGCTGTCGTGAAACCAGTTTGCGATTGTCTGCTCCGCCCATCGTTGGCGGACTGCGTTTCCTGCCACAGCATGTCGGGAACGTCATTTCAATACTTTAGCATCTCATTATAAACCCTGTCAGCCGGGATTATCCCCCCCCACCCCCCAATGCTCGATCATCCAGACATGTAGGTGTGATTACATGCCAACATGTTTCACAACAGCACATAAGTAACGTGCCCCTGGTAAGCTGCACTTCACTCGGGACTTTGAGGTTTGTTTGTCTATCCTGATTCAGGCAGCACGGGCAGTCATCAGCGCCAGGAGTCACAGGCAGCACCACATCGCTTTTAGGGAGGTCTCTACCGACCAGATCAGCCATATGTGGGTGGCTTTTCAGTGGCTGCAGGGTTAGGGCTTGCTTGGGGAAGGGGGAGAAGTGGCCTCAGGCAAGGGAAGAGGCTGCAGGGTGAGGGCTGTACTGGGGAAGGTGGGTATCCCAGGGTGTGTGTGGGGCACATGGTGATCTGTGCAAGTGGCCTCAAGATGGTTAGGGATGAGGAGACAGTCTCCAGAGGAGATGAGGCCAGATGGAGATGTGAGGGTGTGTGTGAGAGACTGAGTGGTGGTGCCCCTTGAGATGTCCCAGGGATGTGTCACTGAATTGGGGGGCTGCACTCTTCTTGGCTTTTGGGGCCATGTCTTCACTGGTGCCCTCCTGGGTTGGAAGCATTGAGAAGTGTGCGCACAGCTGCAGTTTAAATATGGCGCCCTGAGTGAGGAAGCAGCAAATCGGAGTCCGCCCACCAGCGAGACAGAGTGTTTCCCATGGCTGCGTAATTAATGAGGCTGGATTGGGACGATATGGTGTGAAAACTCGTCACTGTGGCCGGCAGATAAAACAAAATGTTTCCCGCCCACTACCGCACTTGTTGCAAATCTGGGACAATTCTACCCATAGTCCAGGTGTGGATGTATAATTTTCACATTTTGCACAGTTTTTTCTGCAGGTCTTACTCTCTAACTGCATTGATTTTAACAGCTTGACTGCTTCCCAGTTACAACCACTTAACAGTGTTAATTATGGGTGGTATGACCAGAAATGATATTCTGGCGCCTGATTTCTCAATCACAGCCACTATCATTTTCAAATGCAGCCTCCAATTTACACCCACTGTAATGCTGATAGTTTAAGTGGTACTGCTTATAGCTAATTGCACCCTCTAACTATGGGTTAGCAACCCAACACTGCAAAAGGCAGGATTGTTGTCAAACCAATAACAGATCATAAACTAGGAGTAAGATTTCCAAGCAGCCCCCGATTGGCCACTGACCATGATTTCAATTAATTGGCCAAAGAGCGTGAACCACGGCCGGAGAAAGGCTCAGCACTGTCGGGGTGGGGGTGGGAAGAGGGCGGGTGCTGGTGAGCTCTTCACTGAGCTCCCTGAAGGCAGACAGCTACCTCAGAGAGCTGCAGGCCTCCAAATCATAAAGGAAAGCACAAAAATGCTGCAAAAAAATGTCCATGCAGCACAATCAAGCACCTGAAAGCAGACCTCATAAAAAAACAGTCCCCAGATATTTATTTTGATTTTAAATCTTAATGGAGATTTCATCCCCCCACTTGGATGAGGTTTCATCAAAAATGTAAAGGCCGCCTGGCCAATTGGCCTATCTGTAGGGTTGGACAGACCATGAAAAACTTGTTCACAATTAGGCTATTAATGAGCTTAATTGCTGGCTGGTGCTTTTCCCGAAGTTTGCACGTGCCCGCCAAGTGTCATCTCATGTGATTTTACACCCGTTCAGTTTGGCTCACCCACGGGGTGTACAATTCCGGCCTGGGTGCGTTTCACGGTGTTTGGCCGTTCAGTGTGAAATCACGGTCGGGGGCTGATCACGGGCAGGGGACATTTTCCCTTCCGCTCCCAGTCCCACTGATCGCGCGTGCCTGAAGAGTGCAGAATTCAGGCCCCAGGCTGACACTCACGCACACACACTCACACAAGCACACACCCACATACATACACACTCTTCCTCTCACACTCACAAACACATACACACACTCACACAAGCACGCACTCACATGTCCCTCATAGCCACAATCACACACACACTCTCTCACACATACGCACACATACTCATATGCACACACTGACACACAGACACACTCACCTACAGACACACACTTACATACACACATGCACATCCTCGAACACACACACACTCTCTCACAGACACACACTCATGTACACACACACTCTCTCACGCACACTCTCTCTTTCACATGCACACTCACATATACTCACACTTGCACATACATACACACACCACACACTCTCACAGATACATGCTCACACATACACTCTCTCTCACACACACTCTCTTGCACACATACTCACACATACATGCACACACACAAACTCACACAAACTCACACACACACACAAACTCTCTCGCACTCACACACATTTACGCATATACACACACTCACAGATTCACACACACACACCCTCTAACACATGCACACACTCTCTCTCACAGACACACACTCACATTCACACACTCTCTCACGCACACACACACTCACACATACACACTTGCACATACACACACTTGCACATACATACACACGCTGAGGATGAATGAGGGAATTTAAGGGTTAACTTCTATCTAAAGCCTAGTCTTTAAGTTAATAATTAACTAAAAGTTGCTCTTTAGGTTGGAAGAAAGTGAGTTTTAGGCCAGCTTTAAAACAGGGCTTATACAAGCTCTGCTTGCAGCTACAACTAGTTAATTAGATAACTGGCTTAAACAGGTCTTCAGAGGCTAGATTCAGGGAGTATAAAAACAGGCCATCTTACAGTGCTGACTTTGTCTGCACTGGAGTGCTGCTTTGGGCTGTGGTAAAGTGCTTAAGTTGGAGTTTGGTGACTGAGGGAGATCGGTGGGAACGAGGTGATCCTTTGAGTACCGTAAGTACGGTTGGTTAGTATTTACTACTTTTATCGTTTATAGTTTTTAAGGTCCTATATTGTGGTTAATTATTTGTAAGGGCTATGTTCTGTAACAAAAAGGAGCAGGGAAGAAGGGCCTGAGAGTAATTGATATTAAGTATCTTCCAAAAAGTTTAATTTAATTTAAAGGGCTAAGTCATGGCAGGAGAGCTCAAAGCCATGGTGTGCGCCTCCTGCTCTATTCGTGAAGCCAGGAACATTTCCAGTGCCTGGGGCCAACATGTGTGTGGGAAGTGTCTCCAGCTGCAGCTCCTGGAAGCCAAGGCAGAGCCACTGTGGAGCATCCGCGAGGCAGAGAGTATCATGGATAGCACATATAGAGAGGTGGTCACACCAAAGGCTAAGAGTCCACAGTCAGGAAGGGAATGGGTGACCACCAGGCAGAGCAAGAGGACTAGGCAGGCAGTGCAGGAATCTCCTGTGGATATTCCCCTGCAAAACAGATATACCGCTTTGGATACTGTTGAGGGGACTGGCCTCTCAGGAGAAAGCAGCAACAGCCAAGTTCGTTGCACCACAGTTGGCTCTGCTGCACTGGGGAGGAGTAAAAAGTGTGGGAATGCAATAGTTATCGGGGATTCAATTGTAAGGGGAATACATAGGTGTTTTTTAGCGGCAAACAAGACTCCAGGATGGTATGTTGCCTCCCTGGTGCTAGGGTTAAGGATGTCTCAGAGCAGCTAGAGGACATTCTGAAGGGGGAGGGTGAACAGCCAGTGGTCGTGGTACATATTGGTACAAACAACATAGGTAAAAAAAGGGAGGAGGTCCTAAAAGCAGAATATAGAAAGTTAGGAAGTGAGTTGAAAAGTAGGACCTCAAATGTAGTGATCTCAGGATTACTACCAGTGCCACGTGCTAGTCAGAGTAGAAACAGCAGGATATATTGGATGAATATTGGATGAAAACAGCAGGATATATTGGATGAATACATGGCTGAGGAGATAGTGTGAGGGGGAGGGTTTCAGATTCCTGGGACATTGGGACCGGTTCTGGGGGAGGTGGGACAAGTACAAACTGGACGGGTTACACCTGGGCGGGACTGAGACTGATGTCCTAGAGGGAATTTTTGCCAGAGTGGTTGGGAAGGGTTTAAACTAAAATGAAAGGGGGATGGGAACCTATACAATGAGTCAGGGGAGGGGGCATCAAGGATAAGAACAAAAGACAGAAAGGGGAATAAGAAAAATGATAGGCAGAGAAATCAAGGGCAAGAATCAAACAGGGCCTCAGTGAAAAATAGTGGGAACAGGACAAGTAATGTTAAGAAGACAAGCCTTAAGGCTTTGTGCCTTAACGCGAGGAGCATTCGCAATAAAGTGGATGAATTAACCGCGCAAATAGATGTGAACAGATATGATATAGTCGGGATTACGGAGACACGGCTGCAGGGTGACCAGGGATGGGAACTGAAGATCCAGGGGTATTCAGTATTTAGGAAGGACAGACAAAAAGGAAAAAGCGGTGAAGTTGCATTGCTGATAAAAGAGGATATTAAAGCAATAGTGAGGAAAGATATTAGCTCTGACAATGTGGAAGCTGTAATGGGTAGAACTGAGAAACATTAAGAGGCAAAAAAAGTTAGTGGGCGTTGTATATAGACCTCCAAACTGTAGTGGTGATGTTGGGAATGGCATTAAACAGGAAATTAGAGACGCATGCAATAAAGGAACATCTGTAATTATGGGTGACTTTAATCTGCATATAGATTGGGCAAATCAAATTAGTAACAATACTGTAGAGGAGGAATTCCTGGAGTGTATATGGGATGATTTTCTGGAAAAATACATTAAGGAATCAACTAGAGAACAGGCCTTCCTAGACTGAGTATTATGTAATGAGAAAGGAATAATTGGCAATCTAGTTCTGAGAGGCCCCTTGGGGATGAGCGACCATAATATGATAGAATTCTTCACCAAATGGAGAGTGACGTAGTTGATTCTGAGACTAGGGCCCTGAATCTTAATAAAGGAAACTACGATGGTATGAGGTGCGAGTTGGCTATGATGGATTGGAAAACATTACTTAAAGGGATGACGATGGATAGGCAATGGCAAACATTCAAAGAGTGCATGGGTGAATTGCAACAATTGTTTATTCCTGTCTGGTGCAAAAGTAAGACAGGAAAGACGGCCAAACCATGGCTTACAAGGGAAATTAGAGTTAGTAATAGATCCAAAGAAGAGGCATACAAATTGGCCAGAAAAAACAACAGACCTGAGGATTGGGAGCACTTTAGAATTCAGCAAAGGAGGACCAAGGGATTGTCACTGAATGGCTACAGGGCACCCTGAAGGGTGATAAGGCAGAGGTCATGGTACATGTTGGTACCAATGACAGGTAGAAAGAGGGATGAGGTCTTGCATCAAAAATTCCGGGAGTTAGGCAGTAGACTAAAAAACAAGAACTCTCAGGTTATCATCTCTGGATTACTCCCAGTGCCACATGCTAGTGAGCTCAGAAATAGGAGAATGGTGCAGATGAATACGTGGTTTAAGAGCTGGTGCAGGAGGGAGGGTTTTAGATTCCTGGATCACTGGCACTGTTTCTGGAGAAGGTGGGACCTGTACAAGCGGGACAGTCTACATCTGAACCAGAGCGGCGCTAACGTCCTTTCAGGTGGGTTTGCTAGTGCTGTTGAGAGGAGTTTAAACTAATTCGGCAGAGGGAGGGGACACAGAATGTTAGCAGAATAGGGACACATCATAATACAGTAAAACAATCAAGTCAGAGGGAGTACAGCTGCATTAAGTTTCAAGGGAGTAAGGCAAGGCTGGATGGCCTCTACTTTAATGCCAGGAGTATTACAGGTAAAACAGATGAGTGAAGATTGACATGTGGAATTGTGATATAGTAGCCATCACTGAGATGTGGTTGAGGGAAGGGCAGGATTGGCAGCTCAACATTCCAGGATAAAGAATCTTCAGGTGAGACAGGGGAGGGGGTAAAAGAGGAGGAGGCATTGCATTATTAGTTAAGGAGTCAGTTACTGCAATAAGGAGAGATGATATCTTGGAGGGGACATCGAATGAAGCTTTGTGGGTAGAGCTTAGGAATAAAAAAGGCGCAGCCACATTGTTAGGTGTTTATTATAGACCCCCAGATAGGCAGCAGGAAATTGAGGAGCAAATATGTGCACAATTTGCAGAGGTGTGTAAAAACAATAACAACAGGGTAATTGTATTCGGCAATTTCAACTTTCCCAACATTAATTGGGATAGACATAGTGTTAAGGGCTTGGATGGAGTGGCTTTCTTGAAATGTGTACAGGAGAACTTTTTAGGTCAATACGTAGAGGGTCCAACAAGGGACGGTGCAGTGCTGGACACAATTCTGGGGAATGAAGCTGGACAGGTGGCTGAGGTGGTGGTGGAGGAGCATTTTAGTGATAATGACCACAACATGGTACAGTTTAAGTTTGTTATGGACAAAGAAATAGGCAAGTTTCAAAAAAATGTTTTGGATTGGGGGAGACCGGATTTTAGTAAACTAAGGCAGGATCTGGTCAAGGTAGACTGGGAACAGCTACTTGTGGGGAAATCTACAGAAAAGCAGTGAGGGGCATTCAAAAAGGAAATGGGGAGGGTACAGGCTCAACATGTTCCCTCTAGGGTGATAAGAAGGAGTAACAAGCCCAGAGAACCATGGATGGCCAGAGATATTCAGGATACGATGAGAAGGAAAAGAGAGACTTTTAGCAGATACGAGGGAAGCAAATCAGCAGAGGCATTAGTGGAGTACAGTGCAGGGTGGAGCTTAAGAAAGCAATTAGGAGAGCAAAGAGGGGAGATGAGAAAGCTCTGGTTGGTAAAAGTAGGGAAAATCCCAAGATATTCTATAAGTATATCAATGGGAAGAGGATAATCAAGGAAAGAGTAGGGCCCATAAGGGACAAAAGGGGTAATCTATGGGTGGAGCCAGAGGACATTGGTAGAGTGTTGAATGAATACTTCACATCCATCTTCACCCAAGAGAATGAAGATGAAGGTATGGAACCCGGGGAGAGACACTGCAAGGTTCTTGAGAAAATTGATATAGGGAGTGACAACATATTGGAGGTGTTGGCAGGCTTAAATCCAGGTCCGGATGATTTGTGTCCCAGACTGCTGAGGGAGGCAAGGGAGGAGATTGCAGGGGCTCTGACCCAAATTTTTAATTCCTCTCTGGCCACGGGGGAGGTGCCAGAGGACTGGAGAACAGCTAATGTGGTTCCGCTATTTAACAAGGGCTGTAGAGATAAATCAGGGAACTACAGACCAGTGAGTCTCACGTCAGTGGTAGGGAAACGATTGGAGAAAATTCCGAAGGAGAAAATCTATTTCCACTTGGAGAGGCAAGGTTTGATCAGCGATAGTCGGCATGGCTTTGTCAGAGGGAGGTCATGCCTAGCAAATTTGATTGAATGTTTTGAGGAGGTGACCAGGTGTGTAGATGAGGGTAGTGCAGTTGATGTAGTTTATATGGATTTCAGCAAAGCCTTTGACAAGGTCCCACATGGGAAACTTATAAAGAAGGCAAATGCACATGGGATACAGGGTAATTTGATAAGGTGGATTCAAAATTGGCTTAGTTGTCGGAGACAGAGGGTGATGACAGAAGGATGCTTTAGTGACGTACCTCAGGGATCTGTGCTGGGTCCCCTATTATTCGTCATTTATATAAACGACATAGATGACTATGTGGGGGTAGAATTAGTAAGTTTACGGATGACACAAAGATTGGCCGGGTGGTTAACAGTGAGGTTGAGTGTCTTGGGCTACAGGAAGATATAGACGGGATGGTCAAAGGGGCAGATAAGTGGCAGATGGAATTTAACCCTGAAAAGAGTGAGGTGATACACTTTGGAAGGAGTAATTTGACAAGAAAGTATTCAATGAACGGCATGACACTAGGAAGTTCTGAGGAACAAAGGGACCTTGGCGTGTGTGTCCTTAGATTTCTGAAGGCGGAGGGGCATGTTAGTGGGGTGGTGAAAAAGGCATATGGGACACTTGCCTTTATCAATGGAGGCATAGATTACAAAAGTAGGGAGATCATGTTGGATTTGGAAAGAACCTTAGTGATGCCATAGCTGGGGTATTGTGTGCAGTTCTGGTCGCCACATTATAGGAAGGATGTGATTGCACTGGAGGGGGTGCAGAGGAGATTCACCAGGATGTTGCCTAGGATGAAACATTTAAGTTATGAAGAGAGGTTGGATAGACTTGGGTTGTTTTCGCTGGAACAGAGAAGACTGAGGGGCGACCTGATCGAGGTGTACAAGATTATGAGGGGCATGGACAGGGTGGATAGGGAGCAGTTGTTCCCCTTAGTTGAAGGGTCAGTCATGAGGGGACACAAGTTCAAGATGAGGGGCAGGAGGTTTAGGGGGGATGTGAGAAAAAACTTTTTTACCCAGAGGGTGGTGACGGTCTGGAATGCGCTGCCTGGGAGTGTGGTGGAGGCCGGTTGCCTCACATCCTTTAAAAAGTACCTGGATGAGCACTTGGCACGTCATAACATTCAAGGTTATGGGCCAAGTGCTGGTAAATGGGATTAGGTAGGTAGGTCAGGTGTTTCTCATGTGTCGGTGCAGACTCGATGGGCTGAAGGGCCTCTTCTGCACTGTGTGATTCTGTAATTCTGTGATTAAGAAGGGGAAAATAGAGTATGAGAGTAAGCTTGCAGGGAACATAAAAACTGACTGTAAAAGTAGGTGAAAAGAAAAGGAAAAGTCAGTCTGACAGAAAAGAACTTACAGTCAGAAACAGGGGAATTTATAATGGGGAACAAAGAAATGGCTGACCAACTAAATACATACTTTGGCTCTGTCTTCACAAAGGAGGACACGAATAACATACCAGAAATGTTGGGGAACACAGGGTTTAGTGAGAGGGAGGAACTGAAAGAAATCAGTATTAGTAGGGAAATGGTGTTGGGGAAATTGATGGGATTGAAGGCCGATAAATCCCCAGGGCCTGATAATCTACATCCCAGAGCACTTAAGGAAGTGGCCCTAGAAATAGTGGATGCGTTGGTGGTCATCTTCCAAGATTTTACAGACTCTGGAACAGTTCCTACACATTGGAGGGTAGCAAATGTAACCCCACTATTTAAAAAGGGAGGTAGAGAGAAAACAGGGAATTATAGACCAGTGAGCCTGACAATGGTAGTGGGGAAAATTGTAGAGTCCATTATAAAAGATTTAATAGCTGAGCACAATGAAAACAGTGGCAGAATCAAACAGAGTCAGCATGGATTTACGAAAGGGAAATCATGCTTGACAAATGTATTGGAATTTTTCAAGGATGTAACTAGTAGTTGATGAGGTTGGTGGATGTGGTTTATTTGGACTTTCAGAAGGCTTTCGACAAAGTCCCACATAAGAGATTACCGTGTAAAATTAAAGCGCATGGGATTGGGGGTAGTGTATTGAGATGGTTGAAAAACTGGTTGGCAGACAGGAAACAAAGAGTAGGAATAAACGGGTCTTTTTCCGAAGGGCAGGCAGTGACTAGTGGGGTACCGCAGGGATCAGTGCTGGGACCCCAGCTATTCACAATATAGATTAATGATTTAGATGAGGGAGCTAAATGTAATATCTCCAAATTTGCAGATGACACAAAGCTGGGTGGGAGGGTGAGCGGTGATGAGGTGCAGAGATGCTTCAGTGTGATTTGGACCAGCTGAGTGAGTGGGCAAATGCATGGCGGATGCAATATAATGTGGATTTGAGGTTATCCACTTAGGTGGCAAAAACAGGAAGGCAGATTTTTATCTGAATGGCTATAAATTGAGCGAGGGGAATGTGCATCCAGACCTGGGTGTCCTCATACACCAGTCACTGAAGGTAAGCATGCAGGTGCAGCAGGCGGTAAAGAAGGCAAATGGTATGTTGGCCTTCATAGCGAGAGGATTTGAGTACAGGAGTAGTGACGTCTTGCTGCAATTGTACAGGGTCTTGGTGAGACCACACCTGGAATATTGTGTGCAGTTTTGGTCTCCTTATCTGAGGAAGGATGTACTTGCTATAGAGGTTTACCTGACTGATTCCTGGGATGGCGGGACTGACATATGAGGAGAGATTGAGTCAGTTAGGATTATATTCACTGGAGTTCAGAAGAATGAGGGGGGATCTCATAGAAACCTATAAAATTCCAACAGGACTAGACAGGGTAGATGCAGGAAGGATGTTCCCAATGGTGAGGGAATCCAGAACCAGGGGTCACAGTCAGAGGATATGGGATAGGCCATTTAGGACTGAGATGAGGAGAGATTTCTTCACCCAGAGAGTGGTGAGCCTGTGGAATTCGTTACCACAGAAAGTAGTTGAGGCCAAAACACTCACACACAAACACACACACATACAAACTCACACACACATTTACACACAAACTCTCTCTCACACACACGCACTTACACATACACACACACACACACACACACACGTACTCCCACATACACACACACTCTCCACACATACAAATACACACACTCACATACATACACAAATTCACACACATGCTTGCACACACACTCACATTTATACACACACATGCACTCACACACACACTCACACACTTACACTCACACATTCGTACACTTACACTCACACTCACACACCAAGTCTCTCTCTCACACACACACTTACACAAACACACACACACTCACATACATGCACAAATTCATGCACATGCAATCCCTTGAACACGTGCACACTCTCTCTCACAGACTCATATTCACATACGCACACTCTCTCTCATGCACACAAACACTCTCTCTCACACACACACTCGCACATACATACACACACATGTGCGCACACACACTCACAGATACTCTCTCACACACACACTCACAGATACACACTCACACATACTCTCACACACACACATTCACTCACACACACACACACACAAGCTCTCTCTCAAACTCACACACACTTACACATACACACAAATTCACAGACACACTTGCACATACACATACCCACACATACACATACACACACACTTGCACACACAGATTCGCACATACATATACACACACTCTCACAGACACATACACATTCACACACAAACACACACAAACTCACACACAAATTCTCTCTCAAACTCACACACTCACACATACACACACAAATTCACACACACACATGCATTCACACACACACTCAAATACACACACACTCTCTCTCCACACACAGACACTCACACATACAGACACACACACTCACACATGCTCTCTCTCTCACACACACAGTCACACACACACAGATTTACACACACTCTCTCCCACACATATGCACATAAACTCACACAAATACACACAGCCAAACATACACACAATTACACATGCACACATACTCTCACATATACACACACACATTCTCTCACACACACACATACACAGTCTCTCTCACACACACCCAAACACACACACACATGCTTATGCACACGCAAACACCCATGTACACACAGACACACTCTCATGCTACTCTCTCTCATAGACAGACACACACACACACAAACTCTCATTCATATACACAGATACACACACTGACACACAATCTGTGAAACACAGACAAACTCACACATACACAATCTCTCATACAGACACACACACACACTATCTCTCTCACTCACACACACACACACAACACACACTTACACACATGCACATTCGATCACACACGCACTCATACACACTGACACAAACACACACACACAGGCACACACTAACTCTCTCTCACACACACACACACACTCACATACACACTCAAGTTCACACACACACACACCCTCAAAGCACATTCACACACTCTCTTTTGTAGACACACACACACTCGCAAATACACAGACTGCACACACTTACAAGCACATGCAAACACACAAAAAACACACATACACACATCTCTCTCACACACACAAACACAGGCATTAATATACACACACATAGACACTCAAACACACACACACAGATACACACACCCACTCTCTTTCTCTCACAAACACTCACATATGCACACACATTTACACACACACTTACACTCACACATATGCACACTCAAACATGCACACACACACACTTACACATGCACATGCTTACACACATACATACACACTCTCTCACATGCACACTCACACATGCACACACAAACTAACACAAACACACACTTACACATATGCACACACACTCACATACATACACACTCTTTCTCTCACACTCACACACACTCTCTCACACAGCCACAAACACACACACACATATTCACACACAAACTCACACAAACACTTTCATACACTCTCTCACACACACATACACGCACACCATTGAACACACTCACACACTCTTTTTTGCACACATTCTCTCTCTTTCAGACACACACACTCTCTCTCACACACATACACTCACACACACTTGCCTGTATCCACATATACACATTCTCTGTTTCACACACACTCTCTCACACACATATACAGATACAGATGCACACATGCACATACTTACACACACTCTCTCACACACACAGTCACATACACACACAGACTTACACACTTACACACACACTCTCATACATGCACATACACAAACAATGCACACAAAGTCACACACACTCACATACACACAGACTCTATCTCATACTCACACACATGCACTCTCTCTCACACAGCTACACACACCCAAACATATTCAGACGCATACACATACACACACACATTCTCACACTACTCTCTCTCACAGACACACACAAACACACACACTCACATATAGACACTCACTCATACACAGACACTCTTAAACTCACACACATACCCACACACACTCTCTCTTAAACACACACACAGTTACACATACACACACTCACATACACAAACACTTACACACGAACTCACACTCTGTCTCACAAACACACATACGCACACACATTTGCACACTCACACATGCTCTCTCTCTCACACACACGCATGCACACTAGCACACATATGCACACACACACAATTACACACACTCTCTCTCACATACACACTCACATATACACACACACACACAATCACAGACAGTCCCTCACAGACACACACACACTTACGCACACACATTTATGTCAGCATTACATATTAGCGAACCCTCTCTCACAGATGCATACACACACAAGCCCTCACTCATATATACACACAAACACACTCAAACACACTGTCTCTTAAAGATACACACACACTCTCTCTCCCTCAAACACACACTCACTCACACATGCATTCACATACACACATGCCCACATACACACACAATCACACAGACTCTCTCTCACAGACATACACAGACTTAAACACACAGAAACAATCATTCTCTCACATACACACACACAATCACAAATATGCACACAAATACAAACAGCCCAACACACTTACACACACACACACAAATGTACATGTACACATGCACACACTCACACGACTCTCTCGACACACGCACAAACTCTCTCACAGACACATATGCACATACAATCATACACTTACACACGTGCACACACACAGTCTCTCTCTTTCACGCACACACGCTCACACATACATTCTGTCATGAAGCTATTAACGTATATAATATTTTGGAAAATATTTTTCTTTTAAAATAGAGGTTTAGCCTGTGGGTGTGTTTTAGTTGGATTAAAGCCTGGGTGCTTTGAGTACTAGTTTTGATATGAAAGAGAGATAGTGTGCATTTTCATTTTTTGAATAGAGACTTCAAGAAGTGGGGTGAAAGCTGATGCATATTTAGCAGGTTCCAAGCAATATGTTTATATTACTAATAAAATTGGTACTATGAAAGGGATTTTATTGTTAAAAGGTGGAGTTCAAAGATGTTGTTGATACAATGAGAATTAACATTCAGTGGGGCTGGTAGAAAAAACCTCAGTAGATTTTGGGTGTGCAGTCAGAGACAATGTAAGATCAAGCCTCCAACTGGATCCACCTTATTTTGAGTTCGTAAGGTGAAAATGCTTTGCCTGGTATTTGGTTAAGTTGCTATTGCCTTAATGGAGATTAGTTTGGGAATTTGTTAAAGGTTATGTTAGTAGTAATCTGTAGCCATGTGTATGTATATTTTAACCTGTGTAAATTAATAAAATGTTTCATTTAGTTAATGTAAAACCTCGAGAACTGATGGTCTGATTCCTGAGCTAAGAGTCGCATCTCAAACATAACACTTAAAATTATAGGTTATAATAGTTGATTAAAGCTACCCTCTGGGATTTTTAAATAGCTCCACTTTACCAACTGCATTGGTCATAACAATTGGGGGCTCGTCTGGGATAAATTATATTTCTAATTCCTTGATTGGTTCAGAATTGGCGGATCTTAAATCTTACAAGTATGAGAGGCTCTTTGAATTCAGGAGTTGGTGAGATATTTTAGAAGTGGTGAGACTGCAAGATGGCTTTGGCAATTGCTAAGAGTTGTTTGGGAGTAGAAGAGATAACTCTAATTGAGTTGGAGAGAATAAGCAAAAGTAAGTTAACAAAGTTGGAGGATAAGTTACAATTGGGGTTACCTGCGGAAGCTAGGAAATCTGATATAGTTAAATGTACAGCACAGTATCTACAGTTGGAAGTAAAACCTGACACTAGTGAGTCACAGCTGGAGGTAATGAGACTTCAGTTGCAAATGAAAAAGCTTGAATTAGAAGGCAAGGACAGAGAACTGGCTTTTAAAAGGGAATTAGAAATTGTGAAGATAGAGAAGGAGGAAAGAGAAAGGGAGATAGAAAGAGAATTCCAACTGAAAATGTTGGCAGGTAGAAAAGAGAATTCAGTAGGTGAGGAAGGATTTATCTCCAGAGTAGAACCCAGTGGGGATATGTTTAAATTTGTACAAGCTCTTCCAGAGTTTGAGGAAACAGATATTGAAGCATCCTTTATTTCATTTGAGAAGCTAGCTCAACAGCTAAGTTCGCAGGAAAACTGGACATTATTATTACAATCTAAGTTATTAGGTAGGGGGCTTGAGGTACATGCTTTGCTTTCAAACAAAATGTTGGTGAATTATGATGTTGTGAGAAAGCTATTTTGAGTGCATATGAGTTGGTTCCTGAAGCAAACAGGCAGGAATTTAGGAATATGAGAAAACAGCCTGGGCAAACTTATACTGAGTTTGAAAGAATAAAACAAAGTAATTTTGACCGGTGGATATAGGTGTTAAAAATAGAGACAACCTATGCAGCTCTTAGGGAAGTCATTCTTTTGGAAGAATTTAAAGATTCAATCCCTTCAGTATTGAGAACTCATGTTGAGGAACAGCGGGTTGATCCTGTAAGACAAGCAGCAGAGATAGCTGATGATTATGAGTTAGTTCGTAGAGCTAAACCTTTTTTCCATCACCCTTTCAAATTGTAAAAGGATAAAAAGTGGGAAGGTGAAAGGAAGGCAGGTAGTCAGGGAAGAGAAGGAATAGCTGGAAGTTCCCAGGAAGTTTTTTCTCAGAACAAAAAGGAAGGTGCTGAAGGTAGAAGTGATGTTCAAAAATTGAAGTGTTTTAATTGTAATAAAGTGGGGCACAGGAAGTCAGTGTGTTGGATGTTGCAGGGAAAATCTGTAGGAATTATTGGGGTACAGAAAAGCTCTGTAAGTAAAAGTACTGTGGGTCCTGAGGTTCTGGCATAGGAGAAACCAATGGATTGTGTACAGGTGAAATGGAGAATCAGTGAAAGGTAAGGAAGTGGGAATGAGTTCACAATTTACTCAAGAGAATTCTGAGGAGCATGTTACAGAAATGTTTAAAGGTTTTATATGTGAAGGGGAAGTCTTTCCATGTGTACAGAGTGGAGCAGGTCAAGATGTTAAAATTTTAAGAGACACAGGGGCTAGTCAATCCTTAATGGTATGGGATAGTGATATTTGTTGTTCAGGGGGAGTGTTGCAGGAGAAGGTAATAATGTGGGGTTCATGGAGATGCTAAATCTGTTCCGTTGTATAAAATAAATTTAAAGAGAAGATGAAAGACAAGTGAAGTTATAGTTGGAGTGGTGGAAGAATTGCCCATTTCAGGGGTTCAATTTATTTGGGTAATGATATAGCTGGATCACAAATGTGGGCGGTGCCTGTGGTAGTTGAGCAGCCTGTAGAAGTGTTTTCAACAGAAGTGTTACAGAAGGAACATCCTGGATTGTTTCCTGATTATGTTATAATGAGATCAAAGACCCGTTGGGAAAAACAAAAATAACAAGATAAGCAGGCAGTTCAAAAGCAAGAAGAAAGTGTCAAAATCCAAAGAGCTGGCACTGTATTTGATAAAAACAAAATACTGCGGATGCTGGAAATCTACACCAAAACACTGTATTTGATAACATTGTTCAGGAGGAAGGAATGTAGAACAGTTCAGTTGAAGTATTTAACTCAAACAGGTTAGTGAAGTTACAGAAAAATAAATTGCAATTATAATCGGAAAGCTTATTCAGAGCCTGAAGCAAAATGTATTCCAGTATATTATTATCTTCGAGGGAATATTTAAATGAGAAAGTGGTGGTTGGATCATGTCTGAGCAAATGAAAGCTGGAGGAAGGTACATCAGATTGTTATCCCAATAGGTTATAGAAATGAGATTCTGAGCATTGGTCATGAAATTCCAATAGGGGGACATTTAGGAATTAGGAAACAACAGGAAAAGATACAGAGGTATTTATTTTGGCCAGGACTGCACAGGGATGTAGTCAAATTCAGAAGAACCTGTCATGTATGTCAAATAACAGGAAATGCACAAGCAGTGATTAAGCCAGCGCCTTTTAGCCCAAAAGCAGCATTTGAAGAACCTTTTACCAGGATCATGATTGATTGTGCAGGACCCCTCCCTCAGACTAAAAGTGGAAATCAGTATTTATTAACAATAATGGGTGTGTCTACCAGCTTTCCTGAAGTGATACCTTTAAGAAATATTACAACTAAGAAGAGTGTGGATGAGTTAATTAAATTTTTTACAAGATATGGTTTACCTTAGGAAATATAATTACATTAGGGGTCAAATCAGGGGTCATAGCTGTTTAAGGAAGTAACAAACAGTTTGGGGATAAAACAGTTTACGTCAACAGCTTATCATCCAGAGTCACAAGGAGCTTTGGAAAGATGGCATCAAACTTTAAAAACTATGATAAGAGCACACTGTCTTGATCATGCACAAAATTGCGATAAAGGAATTCCATTTTTGTTATTTTCTATTAGAGATGTTCCTAAAGCATTGACTGGTTTTAGCTCTTTTGAACTAGTTTATGGTCATGAGGTAAGGGGACCACTGAAATTGATTTATGAGAAATTGATGGATCAAAATTCAGAAACTACTCTCCTAGATTATGTATCAAATTTCAGGGAAAGATTGAACAGAGCATGTGGGTTGGCTAGGGAACATTTAAAGACCTCACAGCAAGTGATAAAAGTAAAAGCAAATAAGAAGGCTAAAATTCACAGTTTTGTTTCTGGAGAGGAAGTGTTAGTTTTGTTATAAGAACTAAGGGATGCCTTAAATGCAAGATTTAGTGGGCCTTACAGGATAGAAAAGAAATTGAGTGAAGTAAATTATTTAATAAATACTCCAGAAAGAAGCAGGGGGTGTGTCATGTAAATATGCTTAAAAAGTACTTTGACAGGGAAGAGGAATGAAAAGAGATGTTAGTGATAGTGGATGATGAGAAAGAGATAGAAGTTCAGGACTCTGAAATTGATTTTCCTCTAATCAAATTGGATAATGAGGGGGTGCTTGAAAATTTAAGTGAAATATTGAGTTACCTTCCAAACAAGTGTTAAAGTGATTTGGAAAAGCTATTGCAGTCAAACAAACCTATTTGTGGAAATAAGTTGGGAAAGATGCATTTAGCTTCACATGATGTATGTATAGAAACATCATCTTCAGTGAGGTAACAACCTTACAGATAAAATCCAGCAAAGTTATATCACAAGTACAAAAAACAAATTGATTTCATGCTCCAAAATGATATCATTGAGTCTAGCTGAAGTAACTGGAGTTCGCCTGTTGCACTGGTACTGAAACCGGATGGAACACATAGACTGTGTGTGAACTATCGAAAGGTGAATGTGCAGTTACAAAAGTGGATTCATATCCCATACCACGATTGAAGGATTCCATTGAGAAAGTGGGACAATTGAAATCTATCACAAAGATTGACTGGCAGGTACTATTGTCAGAGAGGGCAAAGGAGATATCAGCTTTTGTAAAACCAAGTGGACCTTATCAGTTTAAATACATGCCATTTGGTTATGAAGAATGACCCTGCAACATTTCAAATACTGACAAACAAAGTAATTACAGGTCTAAGCAATTGTGCTGTTTATACTGATGATCTAATAGTTTTCAGTCAGACATGGGGAGAGCATTTACAGCATCTGGAAGGATTATTTATTCGACTACAAGAAGCTTTGGTGATGAACTTGGCTAAAAGTGAATTTGCAAAAGCGCAAGTTACGTGTCCAGGCCATACCATTGGACAGGGTAAGGTGGCTCCAAGAGATGTGAAAGTCAAGGCTATCGTGGATTTCCCCATGCCTATAACGAAATGAGGAGTTTTGAGATTTCTGGGCATGAGTGGGTTTTACCGGAAATTTGTACCAAATTTTAGCCAAGTGTTTGCTCCACTGACTGAACTATTAAAAAAAAACAAGGGCCAGAATCTTCCATGTGTTGGGCGTGCTGGGCAGGAGGGGGCAGTGGCGGGCACAGAGCAGATTGATGCCCGCGATCAGCTGTGTGCCGCCAATTAACCTGAATAGGCCATTTAAGGCCCACCCAGTGTGACGCACAGCTGGTAGCGCTCTCAGTGCTACGTGTGCGGGTGGGGGGAGGAGGGAGAGTTGGGGCCTGCGCTCTTTCACGCATGTGGGCGAAAGAGCGCAGGAATCTCCCTGAGGCACGGAGCTGTCTCAGGGAGATTAAGTTGCTTAAAAAATTTACTTAGAAATAAAGTACAAGATAATTTAAATGTGTCCCCTCATGTGACAGTGTCACGCTGATGCACAAAATGACGCGAGATAATGTTGGGCATTTGTCCTGATGTCACTGTGCGTCATTTAGATCTTATGTTCAATATGACAGTGTCATATGAGCTGGGACATGATTTAATATTTAGGAAAATTTTATCATTTAATTAATAAAAGCTTTAGGAAACCTCATCCTGCTCATGGATGAGGTTTCCTAAAAAATGCGAAGGTCACTTGAGCTCTTTGCCTGCCCGCCAACATTAAGGAAGAGAAAATATGGTCGCAGATGCATTATCAAGACTTTGAAGCTTAAAGGAAATTGGGACATTTAAAAAAAACCTGGACATTGAACTGGAGTAATTTCTGTTGATACCAAGGACTTGTGTATATACATTGTTATGTTAATGCATGCATCTGGTAATGTAATAGTGTGAGATAGGTTATTTAAATGAAGCTGTCTTTTAGAATTATACTCGTTCATTTTCTGATAAGGAGGGGGATATCATGAAGCTATCAATATATATAATATTTTGGAAAATATTTTTCTTTTAGAACAAAGAACAAAGAAAAGTACAGCA